>NC_136731.1:20095020-20695020 GCF_936440315.1 Barbus barbus | reverse complement strand
TCCTGTAAATAAAGACACATTATTGCACTTACCTTTTGAGTCCGTCTGCATCTGTGACACAGGCAGTATTGGGCAACATTTTGAGTTCTCTGGAAAGTGGAAAAAGTGCACACACAATATCTATGAATTTCAATTGCTAATATATTATTACTCAGTTCCACAGCCGGTGGTGGGTATTGATTTCAAGATGGAGTCTCGGCAGATCAGTGCATATGAATGAAGTGTGACTACTAGGCGTGTTATGTTCTTGATGCCCTGGATGACACATCAAACAACTGCCCTTGTGATACATGCCCTCAAAAACTATATATATGTATTTGGAAATAAACTTAAAATGTATGAATGGCACTGATTTGAATCAGGGCCATGGCTAGACCTGCCAACATTTCCCGGTTTATTTTACACAGAGATATACTGTGACCCAGCTAAAATATTCCATGTAAATTAAGCTCTGAACCTTTTGTTACATTTGTTCAAAATAGGCTGGTACATTTGACTTTTTTATTTATTTTAATCATTATTCACTATTATGCAATGCATAACAGATGCTATTTTGAAGTTAAAGTATAAATTAATTTTGCTTTAACTAAGATTGGTATAAAATAAAAGGAACATCAGAGACCTTTACAGTATAAAAATAAAAGTAGAAAGAAAAGATTAAAAAAGATTCAGAAAAAGGAAGAACGAAAGACTCACTGATCTTAGCTGAGAACATTAACAGGAAAGTTTTAAACAAGAAAAAAAAACATTAAAATAAAGTTAAAAAAAAAAAAACAATTATAATGACTCATTTTAATTATAGAACTGCTTTTCAGTTGCACTCATTAAATGCCTGTCTGTAAATAGCAATTATTTTAATGCAATATTTTTAAATTCCTTTTTGTCATAAATTGGAAGTGGTTAATGTGATCACTGTCTTGTTTCATATACTTAATGAATGGAATTAAAACAGTTATTCTGGTATGTGTGCTTTCTAAAATGTTGCTACACATCCTCAAGACGAACTGAATGCAGTAAAGGATAGTTCAACGGTCATCATTTGATTATTCACATCGTTCCAAAACTGTATGACTTTCTTTCATCTCCTAAACACAAAGATATTTGAAGAATGTTGGTAACTAAACAGTTTTGGTTACCAATAACTTCCATTAGACACAAAAATAGAACTGAGAAACGCTCCACAGAAGAAATAATGTAATATAGGGCGTCTAAATGAATTTGTTTTTTTGGGGGTTTTTTTTATGGGTGTTTATCCCTTTAAGACTGAATGCACTAGATTTGGAAAGGAAATAAATATTTAGGCTATAGAAAGCGGTTCAATTTATTGTCCTAAAACCTGGAAGAGAATTAGCATTTTTAAGCCATGAGTTCCTTCAGGAATTCTATCAGAGTCGTTATTTCTTGATTTATAACTAAAATACGGTCTGTGGTTACCATGACTTTGAGACTATAATGTTTTGTTCTACAACAGATTTTACCAGCAGTCACGCCTCAAACATACATTTTGAAGCAATTGCTGTCAGGGATCTGCAAGAAATGGGACCCAGATGCAAATGAGTGGACAATGGCAGTTATTGACAAGACGTTGAATAGAAACAGCAGGGAGAGTGAGAAGTGAATCAGTCCAAACAGAGGGGCAGGGCAGACAACACAATACAGGCAGGAGGGATGACCACTGAGCATGTCCAAGGTGGCAGCGGACTCAAGCACGGAGGCAGCAGGTCCAGAGGAAGGCAGGAAGACAGCTTGAAGTGAATCTCGGAAGTCGCACCAGTCTAGTCGCCAGGTAGTGACTCACAGAACCAAAGACCTGACTCGTGAGAGTGGAGACTCCACCTCACTCATCATCTCAGTCGACCCCCACCCCACCACCATGCCCTGCCGGTGGAGGATGCCGCCGGTGCATTGGTGGTTTCTCGCGCCGGGGCAGGATGCTCGGGTGAGCGCTGGCCCACTCTCGGCGGTCGCTTGGCGGGGCCTGGCCCTACTGGCCTTGCTGGGCCCCGGTTGGGGGGTGGGGGGCCCTTGGATCTCCGGGCCCAGGGCTCGGTCTGCCCTGGTGTGGTCGGCTGCCGGCGGAGCCTGCGGGCTTGCCGCCACGGCACCCTGGGGTGTCTACACTGTGGCTGTCGGATGTCCCACCTTCGGGCTCTCCTCTGCCCTTTTCTGGGTGGGGGCCGCAGTTGTCCCTGCGGTGGTTCCCCTGGGGGTCCCGTGCCCTGGGGGGCCTCCGGATGTTTGGGGCCTGGGTCTCTTCCATGCCTGCTTCATGCCTTGCGGGATGGGGCTGTTGTTCCCCACACACACACTATTAAACATTTACATGGAGGAACCTTATGAACACAAGCGCGCTCACACACACAGGTGTACACTCAAGCATTCACATTGGTGTAAAAACGGGTGCTCACAGACACACATTGTTCTGATCTGCTGTTGCTTCAAAACTTATTTTGTAATATTAGTTATGCGTGTTGCTCAATAACATTTAACATTTAGAATTTATTGTGATTCATACAGATGTTGGTTGTTGCTGCAGTTTCTCTGATGTTGTGTCTTCTGTTGTGTCTTCTGTTGTTTTCTCTTTTTGTCAGCAGGTATCGAAGCAAATTGTCTGTTTTTTTTTTTTGTTTTGTTTTTTCCTCTCTCTCTCTATCCCCCATTCTCTTTTTTTTCCTCTCTCTCTCTCCCCCTTCTCTGTTGACTTTATCCACAATTTTTTTTTTTTTTTTTTTTTTTTTTTTTTTTCTAATTCCTTTTTTTTTTTTTTTATTATTATTATTTTTATTATTATCATTATAATTATAATTATTATTTTTTTATTATTATTATTATTATTAATTTTTTTTTTTTTTTTTTTTTTTCTCTCTCTTGTTTTCTCTGTCCCCTGGTCTTGTCGGTCATAGTATGGTTAAATAAAAGGGTATATAAAATTTAATTAATTAATTAATAAAAAAAAAATAATATAAAAAAAAAAAAAAAAAAAAAAAAAAAAGGCTGTGAATGATGATAGCATAACTACACATACGTACTGTCATGTGTTATCTGTGTTACTGACAGGCCAAAAAAAAAAAAAAAAAAAAAAAAAAAAGAGAGTGGAGAGCTGCTTCCAGGTAGTAGGAGTCAGAGGCCAGTGAATCTGGGTAAAGGGCAAGGCAAAACACGATAAACAAGACAAGACTCAAGACAACACACCGACACAAGACAGACAAAAGAAATCTAAATCAAGAGAAAACAAAACTAAATAAGAATGCACAATCAAAAAAAAAAAAAAAAAACAAGAACTAAACAGAACTAGAGAAAACAAAAAGGAACCGAGGATATAAAATAACCAGTGTTGGGGAAGCTACTCTGAAACTGTAGTTTGACAAGCTACAAGCTACTCGTAAGTTAAAGTAGTTAAACTACAGTCAAGCTACCCTTTTGGAAAAGTAGTTAGCTACACTACAAGTTACTATCAAAAAGTAGCTAGCTACATTGAAACTACTTTTTATTTTTTTGAACAACGTATATCATAAATAACTGAATAAGTGTCTGAGGAATGTTTTAAGTAAAATATTTAGTGTTTAAAACAATGCAATACAATTCTGTTTAATTATGGTTTTATTACACACAACACTCAAATATCTCAGACTGTTACAAAAAGTGTAACCTTTACTTGTCGTTTCTTTGAGAGACATGAACTTGGACAAATAAGGCCATGGGTAATTAACGTTAGTTGTTTCTCCATCCTCCAAATCTGCCAGCACGTCTTGCTCCATCATGGATAATATGGGTGTGTCAACCCACTTCTGTACGTCAGTGAACCGTTAGCCGCAAGATGCGTGATTAAACAACAGGTGGCGGTAATGGCAAAAAATGAGTTTGTAATCTAACAAGAAGAATATCCTTGCATCGCGCTGATTCGCGCAGGCTCGACAAAACGCAATGTAGCTTTTGCTCGCGCTACACCGCTACTTGCTGCAAAAAGTAGTTAGCTACTGGAAAAGCTACACTGTTTAAAAAGCAACTGAGCTACTGCCAAGCTACTGAAAAATGTATTTAAGTTAGTAGCGTCGCTACTTGTAGTTAACTACTCCCCAACACTGAAAATAACAAGATAAAAGACGAAAAAAAAATTTACTTGAGCAAGATCAAAAGATAACTCTAGGACTAAAAAACAGGTAAACACCCAAACGAACCAGCCAAGACACAAGGGAAAGGAACACAATATAAAGCAGCAGAGCACACGAGGATCAGGTGAACACAATCAAGTAAACGAGGACTAGACAAGGACTAAACAAGGGGGCGTGACCATGGGAAACAGGGAGGTTGGACAATAGGAGCATGTGGCAAACACAAACAGAGACAGAGCCATGTGCTCAGACACAAAACAAACAAAGAAACATTGAACAGGGACAAGACAGACAAGACAGTCAGGGTAGGATCCTGACAATTGCATGCTTAAAAAAACTAAAGTTGTCAACAAGTTGCTAAATGAGGATTGTGAACAGAAAAGGTATTCACTAATGTTGTTTTAGCACATTCAGTAGTATGGTAACAGCCCACTTCAAGCACTAGCTAATTTTAGGGCTTCTATTATATGTGCAACATTCAACAAAAAAAGAGTTTATCTGATCCGATGTATCAAAAAAAAAAATAGAATAATGCCTTGTTAATGCATTTGGCACTGTGATTTGAATTCCTGCAGTGCACACATAAAGAAAACAGAAGGAACAAAAAGATCCAACAGCTTTTTCAAATAAGCTGAAAATAAGATTGCTATGGGGGAAAAACATTGAGGTAGGGCCAAGTGACACTCCTGCGTTATACAACAAAACATCAGACCAAGCAGCAATCATTTTAAAGACAGTCCTTTTTCAAGCAAAGCATTTTTGGGGAATAAAAACGTTTTTTTATTATAAAACAATATATATATAACCTACTGTATTGTTGAAAACTTATATCGTTGCCCTTTGGCCACTTACATGCTTCAGTTAAATTCAGTTGTCAGTTTTAGAGCTCAAACCCGTTCCCTATCGATACTCCACTCGTACTGCGTCTTGCTAAAGACGTTATGGGAAAAAGTATTTTTTCTCCTTTACTGAAGCCTTATTCGATCACGCAGTGAAACTGCACGACTATTGGTTCATGCAGTGTGTTAAAAACGAACCAATGTGTCGGCAGCGGAGCTGCACGAGCCTATGGTGACAGAGCCCGCCAGATCCCGCCAGAATGGGTGGGGTTACCTGGCTATATAATCGTCCGTCTCGCCATAGGATCCTCAGATTTCTTCTCCTTCAGCGACGACATCTCGCCTTCGCTGATCCCAAGAAGCCACCATCGCCGTTGACACGCCTCGCAGCTGAGCCAGAGACCTCCTGCCTGCTGAGACGACGCTTTCATCGCGCTCCAGCCCCGCAGAAGCCCCGGTCTGTTCGCTGCCGCCATCCGGTGAATTCGCGTGCTCTAAAAGAGTCAAATTACAGGCGTTGTTTCAAATGCCTGGCCGACATTGCGGCTCGTGCAGGGCTTCCCTGCACTCCGATGACGGCCACAGCGAGTGCGTTTCCTGCTTGGGGAAATCCCATGCATATGCCGCGCTCGCTGGAACTGAATGCTCTCACTGCGAGAGTTTCAGTCTCGCCTCTCTGCGCTCGCGGATCGCTTTCTTTTCAGAGAGCGATCCCGCCCCTCGCGCTCTCCTGTTTTCTTCCTCCCAGGGACCTGTGAGGAAAAAAAGGCGGGGCAGAGGATTTCAGCGCTCGGCTGAGAACGAGCTCACGCTGGTTCGAATCCCGCGTGCCTCGTTTTCGCCACAGAGAGAGCATTCTCCTGTCCTTTTTTCCCAGCCCGACCAGCGTCCCTCCGCTGCCGCGAGCGATCTGGTCTCGTTCGGGAAAAGTGACAAAGAGCTGGCCGATGACAGCATGTCATTGGCAGCTTCTGATGCAGAGGAGCTGTCGGGCTCTGCTGTAGACTCCGCCCTCCCGCATTCTTCAGCGCCCAGCACCGCTACAGCTGGGATGGACGCCGAGACATGATGCAGACAAGGTCTCCTTCCTTGATGCCCCGATTTCACCCAGCGGCCTCTTTGGACCTGCGGTGAAAGGTTTCGCTGAGCGTTTCACGGAAGCACAGAAGGCATCGCAGGCCATGCGACACTTCCTGCCCAAGCGTTCGAGCTCTTCTGCTGCCGCTAGTCGCCCCAAGCCTGCGCAGACTAAGCAGCCTGCGAAGCTTTCACCTCTCGCCTCTGCCCCTCAGCCTGCCAAGGCCAGGAAGAGGAGAGGGCTGAGTCCAGCCGTGGCCAGACCGCCCACCAAGCAGCCTCTCTTAAAAAACCTCTTGTCACCCCGCTCATTGCCGGGTGCAGAGCACATTGTGTCTGTTGCAAACACAGGGCCCGTACAAGCGCCCTTGCAACCGTCCGTTGTTATAACGGGCAGAATAGAACACAAACATTCTCAAAGAGAGAGCAAATTTCCTCTTCCTTCCCTCACGAACGTCCTGCCTCCATGCAGTCGATCGCTCGAGTTTATTCAACCCCTTGCCACGTGGGCCGAGGCCTGGAGGGCCATCCCCGGAGTGTCAGAATGGGTTATACGGATAATAGAACAAGGTTACTCACTCCAATTCGCTCGCAGACCCCCGCGCATCAGTGGCGTGGTCTCCACTTCTGTAGACGGCGAGAACGCTCACGTTCTACGTTCAGAAGCGATGACGCTGCTGGAAAAAGGAGCCATAGAAATGGTTCCTCCAGCTCAGAGCGAATCAGGCTTTTACAGCCGTTACTTCCTCGTTCCCAAGAAGGATGGCGGCCTCCGGCCCATCCTCGATCTCAGACGCCTGAATCGCGCCCTCATGAGGAGGTCGTTCAGGATGATCACACTGAAGCAGATCCTCTCCCAAATTCGCTCAGAGGACTGGTTCTGTTCCCTGGACCTGAAAGACGCATAATTTCACGTCCAGATAGCCCCCCATCACAGACAATTCTTGAGATTCGCCTTCGAGGGAGTGGCTTATCAGTACACGCTCCTTCCCTTTGGACTGTCCCTGGCCCCACGCACTTTTACGAAGTGCATGGACGTGGCTTTTTCCCCTCTCAGGCAGATGGGAATCCGTATTCTCAATTACCTCGACGACTGGCTCATTCTGGCCCAGTCAGAGGTACAACTACTCTCACACAGAGCCCTCCTCCTCGGCCACCTAGAATGCCTGGGGCTCAGGGTCAATTTCGCCAAGAGCGCGCTGTTTCCCAGCCGACGGGTGTCGTTTCTGGGAACAGTTTTGGACTCAGCTCAGATGAGAGCTGTGCTAGCACCGGAACGCGCTCTGGCCATTCAAAAGCTCGCAACCTCCTTCCAGAGCGGCACCGCTCGCCCCGTCAAAGCGTTTCAGAGAATGCTGGGCCCCATGGCCGCAGCATCGCTGGTGCTACAGTTGGGCCTGCTTCGCACGTGGCCCTTTCAGCGCTGGTTGAAACCACGGGTTCCGCCCCACGCATGGCGACACGGTCGCCTACATATCAGGGTGAGCCAGGCCTGTGTAACAGCCCTGGCTCCCTGGAAGAACCCACGATGGTTCAGAAAGGGTGTGACCATAGGGATGGTCTGCAGCAGGAAAGTTGTCACGACAGATGCCTCCAACATGGGTTGGGGGGCGCTGTGCGAAGGCAAACCGACCTTTGGCCTTTGGTCGAAGGCGGAGCAGAACCTCCACATCAACTGCTTAGAGATGCTAGCAGTGTGTCGAGCCTGCCAGTTTTTCCTGCCAGAGCTAAAGGGACGACATGTGCTGATCCGCTCAGACAACATGTCAGTGGTGTCCTACGTAAATCACCAGGGAGGTCTCTCCTCGAAGCGCCTCTTCCTTATGGTAGAGCGACTTCTGGAATAAGTCCCGCGGCGAAGAGGAAACCGCCGCAAAAGGTGATGAACGTTACGCCGTCCGCGGCGAAGATGGTTCTGTCCAGCCCTCCTGAATTCCCGCTGGTCCCGTCCAGCTCTTCTGCGTCTCCGCTGGTTCCGCCCAGCTCTCCTTCGTCTCCGCTGGCTCCATCCAGTTCCGCACCTCCCGAGCACTCTCAAGTATCAGCGCTGCAAGAGCGCCCTCCTGCGTCTTCGCTGGTCCCGTCCAGCTCTCCTTCATCTCCGCTGGTTCTGTCCAGCTCCGCGCCTCCCGAGCGCCCTCAAGTATCCGCGCTGCAAGAGCGCCCTCCTGCATCTTCGCTGGTCCCGTCCAGCTCTCCTTCGTCTCCGCTGGTTCTGTCCAGCTCCGCGCCTCCCGTGCGCCCTCAAGTGTCTGCGCTGCAAGAGCGTCCTCCTGTGTCTCCGCTGGTCCCATCCAGCTCTCCTTCGTCTCCGCTGGTTCTGTCCAGCTCCGCGCCTCCCGTGCGCCCTCAAATGTCCGCGCTGCAAGAGCACCCCCAAGTGTCCGCGCTGCAAGAGCGCCCTCCTGTGTCTCCGCTGGTCCCGTCCAGCTCTCCTTCGTCTCCGCTTTTTCTGTCCAGCTCCGCGCCTCCCGTGCACCCTCAACTGTCCGCGCTGCAAGAGCGCCCCCACGAGTCCGCTCCTCCAGAGCGCCCCCCAAGAGTTCACGTTTCAAGAACGACCTCCAGTGTCCGCTCCTCCAGAGCGCCCTCCAGTGTCCGCTCCGCCTGAGCGCCCCATAGAACTTGCTGCTCCAGAGCGCCTAATTCTCATTCATTTGCAACTACATGTCTACTAACTTTCAGAGTAGACTGTTAGGGTAGGTTTAGGGTTAGTAGTATAAGTTGACATACTTGCAAAGTTTCTCATAGTCAGTTTTTTGTATGTTGTGGACCCATCAAAATAAAGTGTTAGAAGATATTAAGCAGACAATCTAATACTCTAATAACTGCTAGTTGACATGCAGATGCAAAGTTACTTACTGTTAGTAGAATGTCTAAAGTGGACTATCGATAATAAATAAAGTTGTATGTAAAATTATATTCAAGTTGCTATGACAGCTTACTAAAATGACCATAAAACTTTACAGCTCAAATAATGTATAACATTTAACAGAAAAAAATAATGTAAGTGACTTAAAATTTCCAAAATGGAAATGAAGGGGCCAGTCCATAAATGTACAAAAAAAAGCTTCAATTATAAAATCCACAATATGTAATCAAAATGTGCATTAACATGTTTTTAGTGTGGCAAAATTAAAATAATAAAAGCTGTCCAACATTTTCTATGTAAAATTATACTTCATTTTACAACTTGTTTACCTTAAATGACCATAAAACTGACAAAAACTTTACAGCTGAAATAAAATACAACTTTTTAATAATTATAATAATGTAAGTGATTTTATACAATTATAAGCTTCACAATTGTGCATTTAAACCTTCTAAAAACTAGACACATTCATTTCCATTGTAAGCACCACCTTCACTGTAGCCTCCAAAAAAAAGAATAAGAAAAATAGGGACAAAATTATTGGCTGGTGACAGCAGGTTTCAAGTGGTTAGTGAATAACACTTTTTTTTTCACTGAAATACGGCTTGCAAAAGTGCCACAACTGTTTAGTCACCCCAGTCATTGTTTCCCTGCCTTATTTTCAAGGACGCCTGTGAAAAATAGAGCTTAAAAAAACTCCCTACAGCAGAAGACAAAATTCCTGGACTTGCTGATGGTGCGTTGGTTCGTCCTCCTGTATACACCGAGGAAGGGGTTTGAGCTATTGTTGAAATTGGGTTTTATTTTTGTTTCCTCTCAGCCACTTCCATCTTATCCAGCTCCCCAACCCTCCCATTCCATTTCCATCGTGCTGGGTGAATGAAATAAAGACGTGAGACGGATGGAGACAAACCAGTGAGTGAAGAGAAAGAGAGCGAGAGGAAAGGGAATGAGATGGAGATGAAAGAGAGGACATGAAAGCAATATGTAGATTCAAAATACAGATCTTTACTCAACTGTTTCACTCCACTCCTAAAAGCAATAAGATGTCAGGAAAGCCATTATAGGCAACTTTTTATACCGCACTTTGTAAGTGTACTACATTCACGATAAAACGACCTTGTGTTAACTGTGTCTGTGAAAAACTGACATTAGTATTGAGGCTAAAACACTAAATTATTAAAATCATTTAAATGCAAATGTAATACACATGCATGAACCCGGTAATTTTATTGCTGGAGGTCGCAAAGTTCTGTATCATTGGTTATAGTGGATGTTCATACCACTTATGTAATGTTATGCGTAATGTTATTTGAGGACTGCACAATTGGCCATCAAAGGGTTGAGAATGGAAATAAAAATCGATGTCAGAAATTGGCAACTCTGCTGAAAATAAATGACTTCTAGGCATGCAAATCAATTAAAAGGATTAAACTTCGACACCTCTGTGATTTTGAGGGCCACTCTTAACTCTAAAACTACATACCTGAAACTAAAACGAGCAACCATGCAGTACGATCCCACATTGCTTTACAGTCTTCCAATGAATGTGTCTTTAGAGAAGCACCTGTCTTAACAAGAGCATACATTAGCATGCATATTCAGTGTAACGAAATCAGTGCGGTGGGAAAAAGAGAAGACAAAATCAATACAAGAAAAATACCCCAATAGCTGGCAAAGGAGGTTTGCACTCAATGTGGCACATTAAAAATTCATCGCAAGACAGCCCATTAGACTGTGCTGAAAGAAATCACACCCTGGCCTTCCTCCAAACCCATTAACTCAGAGGTCTGGTCCACAAGACAGTGTAGTAATTGACTAATAGTTAGAGGTAAACAGCAGGTAAATCATCGGGTCTAGGGATTAGAAATGATGATGACACGCTTCGTTCCAACAGGCTGAGGAGGTTTACTAATAAAACTATATTTCTGAGAGTGGTCCCAACTAGGAGGTAGCGAGTAATTAATTTTTATCCTCTTCAAATTAATCATCTAAGTCATTACATTTATCAAGCCTTGTTCATTCGATTTTTTTTCCAGCTGAAAATATTATGGTGTCTGTGCTTCATCCATAAAGAGAGCGTGACGATGAGGAACAGTGCATTATTTAAATGACTTGTTTGTTCCAGCTAGAAACCATGTAAAACCACCACTACATAGGCTACCCTATGCATCTCATATCTGTGCTAAAGCAGAGCCAATTCAACATTCAAGAAAAATTATATCTCTAACAGTCATATGATATGGTTTATGCCAAGTTAGCTCATATTAGTATGAAGATTAATGATCACAATCCATCAAACTTTCCCTGAAACTACAGTAGCGCTTTTTATAACATGTTAAGGTAAAGAGGCATGAAAACAGATTCTCACAAATAATTCTGTCAAATTTTGTAACATGTAGATTTTCTTACCATCCAATCATCATTTTAAAAACAGAATAAAGTTTTCATAGGTGATTTATATTCTTTATAGTGTCTTGTGTGGCGGGAGGAGCAAACGACAGACACAGTGGGCGTGGCGTCAGGCCTCGGAGAGGTTTTTATTAAACAATAATCAAAATAAAAAGTGTCCAAAGGGGGTAAAAAGTGTCCAAAATAAAACAGGGAATCTGGTGTCCTTGTCGTGTGACGGGCTTGTGAAGGAGGGCAGTGTTCGGGAAGGAAGGGTCCAGGTAAGGGGCGGAGTCTGGTGGCCGCACGCGTTCCCCTCTCGGGAACGGGGCGCGTGGGTCGGCGGGTCATCCATCCTTTGCCCGCGGCGCTTCCGGGGGATAGAACGGCCCGGCATCCTAGCCCATCAGCCGTCAAACGGGTGCGGAATTCCATCCATACTCTATGGGTCCGGCAGCTTACGTCTCCGGTGGTGCGGGAATCCCTCAACGCTCCCTTCCTGGACCCACGAGGACACCAGCGTGCATGCACGGGGAAGAGACCGGTCTCTCGAGGAGAGGCGCGCTCGGCATTTAAACAGCGGCGGTGATGAGGCTCTATTCACATCAGGTGCGCCTCATCACACGCCGCCAGCCCTGGCTGTTCAGCGCCCCTCCTCTCTCACACACCCACTCCCGTCGGGAGCCTGGTGAAGGGCGGCGAATACGGGACGGGGTGGTGATCATAATAAGGGGGGAGGCAGCCGACTCGTCACACTTGTTTAAGAGGGGCAGTCTCATTTGTCTTGTTTTCATGTATACGCTGAGATCAGCTAGATGTTGAATCTTGATCACGTCCACTATGGAGAGCTCAGGAAAATGAAAACAGAAATCATGCATAGACTCTGTGGTTAGAATATCTGCACCTCCAGTAAGTACAGAACTTCAAAGCAATACAGAATACACACTTGTGCTTATGGATATCTAGCTACTTTTCTGATAAATGCTTCAAAACAAAACTAAAAAAAAGATACCCAAGCCAAATTCAGTGATTAATGGGATGCATCAAACCAGAACTTTGTAAACATATCTTTATTTCCAGGTGGACAAAAAAAAGTCAGCCAATCAGATTGAACCATTGCTATGAGACAATGGATTAGTCTGAGCGAATTACCGAGGTCCGCCTAAGTGAACCTATTCAAACGGCTTATCGATGATGTGTTACTAGGCCAGAGGAATAATACATCTTCAAATTACATATTGATCATGTGTCAGTGCGAATTTGATTGCTGACTTATAATGTAATAATGCATTTAATGTCAATATGTTTGGCAGAGTGAGTAAAAGATGCATGTCATCTGCCAGATGTTCTCAATAGATGAGCAAATTAACATAATGAGCTTTTTCACATTGTGGCAGTATCAGAGCCAAACAGTCTTGAGGACAGCCATTGCATATTGGCACAAACTGACTCATTTTGTTGCACGCCCTGTGAAAACGATTATTTGTGAAGTAGGTTAAAGCGTAACCCAAACCTAGTGTGTCGGGATGCACATTGCACTAATGGGCTGTTGCATCATGTAGACATTTGCATTTTGGTATTCTGAAACAAGGTGTGGACCACCACGTTCGCCGGTGCAGATGAAAGCAGGAGGCTTGATTATTAGCCCACACCGCAGCCAGAGAGCAAATCCAAGAGGCTGCCGAGTTATTCCTCGAGGGAAACCTTATCTACTCTGCTTTCCACTCCACTAAACTCCCCTCTTCCTCCTCAGCCGGGCACCGCTCTTCTTTTGGCTTGAACCGGTGGGGTGGTGGTGTAAGGTGCAGTGCTGCTGGTTGGGTACGGTTTCACAGCACAGGCCGTGCCGCTTTTCTGTTACAGTGATGAACGAGTGTGCCGATCCTCTGATAAATGCTCACTCAGGGGTACAGAGAGGTCCATTAATCAAAATGAGAGTGCTGCTCTGGGCCTAATCTTTCCATGGCACACTTTCACCTGACCACAACAACCCCTGGCAGGCCTGATGGGGCCGCCACAGAGATCCTGACAGCGGCATATCAGGGGCTGCCCCTGACATCAAATCGACAGACAGCTGTCAAACTGTCACTCCCAAGGTGAGAAGAAAATGATACGTACTGTGTTCACACAGCATGGACAGGCTTGTTTTTCAGTTCTTTAAACACTGAGAGGTGGGTTGTTGTGACATGTGAGCGAAATCGGGTGGTCCAGGAGCGATGAATGGGCCTTTCACGCATGTGCCGAGGCCCTGATCGATTACTACAATAATGCACTGGAGCTGTCCGTCTGAAGGGGCTGTGAAATGTTACCATTAGCTGTAAACAAGACAACCGATGCAGAGATTGCTTTCTCATTAAAGCGCCATTTGCTTTGTCTGATAATGAATGCTCTCAGAGCTCGGGCTTTATTCCAACTCAACCCTGAATATATTTCTTTGTATGCCTTACCTTATGTCTAAGTGCAAAACTTGCCAAGGCCTCTTTCTAGTTTATTGTGCAGCTCTGCTCCTTGAGGGCTATTGTCCTGCAGAGTTTAGCTCCAACCCTAATTAAACACACCTGAACCAGCTCATCAAGGTCTCCAGGATTACTGGAAACTTCCAGACAGGTGTGCTGGAGCAGGGCATTAAACTCTGCAGGATGTTGATCCTTTAGGAGCAGGATTGGACACCCTTGACCTATACTGAAAGGACTAATGTAACTACTTACCAGTATATGTTGCATTATGGGTGCTGGTTGAACACTTTCACCGGTAAAAATATACCATCTAGACTAGCACCACACCCCAACTAATCTCAAAGCCAGACATGTTTCCCTTGTGACCAATGTATTTTAACTTTTTTACTACTAAAGCTCAATTCAGACGGTAATTGTTTCTCATGGGGGGATAAGCGATTTTCAGCATTTACAGGTGATAGTTAGTTGGTGATTTTATTGCCATCTGAATCCAGAATAGCAATGTTTTTCTCCCACCACCCACGTAAAAATCCACGGCCAAATGATCTACTGTTTTTGACAAACACCAAGGTCCTGTGGTAATTCGCTTGCCGTCCGAAACCACATCTCTGAGTTTACAAGAAGAAATCGATTCAAAATTCAATGTTTAAATCCTTTTTGACGAAACGATGTGTGGTAGCTAGAAAGTATTTACAAGAACAATATTTAACAATTTCAAGAAGATTTATATAATATGATATATAAAAGCATATAATGAAATGGGACATTATTATGGCAGCAACGGATATGTAATATAATTTTAAAATATGTGTTATACAGACTTACAATTAAATACATAAAAATATAAAACAGCTTTATGTTTGCCTTATGTAAGAGGTTGCATTAACTTATTTCTCCTAATCTCCACATTTCTAATGACATTCATCATTTTGAGAGATAAAAATGCAAGACCAAAAAAAAAAACATTTCAATTGTCATAGCATTGTCACGGTGCACACACGAGGAGGATACAGGAACACACAGACGAAGAGTAAACTCAAAATAACAGTCTTTAATGACTCCAAACAAGGCAGGGCAAGACAAGGCAAGGCTGTATACAAGGCTGTATACCTGTAAATACACAGGCTAATTACACAAACACAGCTGGAACAGAATTAACTAATAATCACACTAAACAAGGATGACACATGACACACACGACAGAGGACTGACAATCATGTCTATTTTCCTATTTTTAAACAGGAGATTGAAATAATCAAATAATAAATAGGATATTATTAAATATGAATTTATTCTCATTCCAAGTATATAATGATTTTATTTACAGCTGACAATCATGCTGGCCTCGTGAGCAGCACGTTCCCAGGTTCGCAGGATCACAGAACTCGCTTCTCCACTATGAATAAATCACCATCCGAATGCAAGAGTTTTATCACTGAGGTGCCATGTAAATTTATTTTTACAGACATCCACATGAGAAAAAAATTACCATCCGAATAGGGACAGGAAGAGACCTTCTGGTCAGCTAGTTTTTGTGTTGGCTTATACAGAGAACAATGTATCCATTCGAAGGTTATACATCCTTGTTATTTCACAAACATATTAAAGTATACATAATGAAATATGCTGTCTTGCTACTACAACAAAGTGCCTCAAACCTTTGCCACTAACCATTGCAGATTCCAAATTCAAAGAATATTTCTATCTCAAAAGTGTTTATTTTATCGATCTATCTTCTTTTAAAAGTCTTTTTTTACAAGTTGCAGTTTTCCTCAATGTATTGATGTACTGCCTGTTGAAAGAGGAAATTTCTAGATTAATATAACCTACAACTTTAACATTCCTGTCTTAAATCCAGTTACTGTTGCTACAGCAAGACTGAGAGAAATTTTAGTAATGCTCATTTACTCAATGCTCTCTCTCTGTTTTGAAGCTGTAGCTGGTCTTGTCGCAAGGAGCTGATGACAGTTAAAAACATATTGTGCAAACACAAGGTTGCGGATGCTTTGAGGGATGGCAAACCTCCTGCGCTTCCTGTCCCTGCCAGCTGTATTTGCATAAACTGGAAACTTTTACATCAACAGAAGTCAGATCTTATTAAGCTGCAGAGATCATTTGCTACAAGTAAATGATGCACTTCATGAACAGGCGTAAAGATGGCAAAAACAGGTGGTGGGTGAACAGGGGGATGTGAATTAAAATTTCAGTAGAAGTAGTCCCACAACCTTGACAGAACATGATGTGTTTTTATGCATGCTAACCACACATTGAAGTAATTCCAGGCCATCAGACTTGTGTAATTAATGAGGAACATTAGAATTATACATTAGACCAGTGGTTGTCAACTGGTTTTGCTTCAGGATGCACAACAACCAAAATCGCCTGTGCAAATCAATGGGACTCTTGGGGCTTCACTTCTGTGTGTCAGAGTTTTACCATTCATGTTTGATTTGTATATTATTTATTTGAATTATTAGCATGTAGCACTGTTTATCACCGCTGTCGCTATCACAACCCACCAGTTGAGATTGGAGGCTTAGACTATCGCCTCCAAATGATTGAGGCCTCGCTCTACACCATTCACAACCATCCATAGTTCGTTTTCATCTGGATTAATCGGACAATCTGCGATTGGCAGCTACTACACCTGTTATCAGCACTCCACACATGCTCAAACCCAAAGTGCCCTGCCAAAAAGTGTATCAGCTACATTGCAGTTCACACATTGGCCTTCAAGACCAAACGCGTGCCTACTGCTCATTGTAATAAAGTCTTGCTGAGTTTAGACAACTTTAGAAGAAATCACTGCCTCCCATACTGGTAGTGGAGGGGGGCGGTCTGGGTTCTATCAATTTTCTTAGCCTCAGAGTCTTTGTGGGGAAAACATTACCTTCTGCTCTCCCAAGCTCAAATTTGGTAGTTTCTCTCTGCCTGGATTTCAGACTCTGCAGAGCTTTGTATTCACCCTATCTGCTGTATGATTGGAAAAAAAGGTAGACACCTCAGACACTCATCTTTCTACTGTCACAGCACGCTGCACTCGCAAATGCGATGACACGGAGTGCGTGAAGTTGCTGCAATTGCCGTGGTAAGGGACACGCTCTGGATATCTGCTTTTTTTCCCTGTCATTCCGTCAGCCAGCCTGTGACTTCTGCCACAAAGCAGAGAGGGTTTCCCTTTAAGCACACTTCCTCCCCGCCTCCCCTGCTCTCAAACTGATAGAATGAAGAATAGAAAAGGGAGAAAAAAAAATATTCGAGAGACCACCAGAGATGGCCTGCAGAAAACCATTTTCAGTCCCTCTGGAATACCAATGATGGTTTCAGGTGGTATTTCAGGTGCCGTACAGTTGCCATGAATGCTTTGTCTATGTCCATTCCAGTCTTGGCTTTATCTCTTGGCTTTATCTCTTATTGCAGATTCAAAGAAGATGAAGGAAGAAGCAAATTGAACAGAAGTCGAAGCATGTGAGGAGAAATGCAAATTTTTCTCTCAGTGTGAATGTATGAGGTTGGAGGTATGGCCTAGTAATTTGTGCACATTTCATACAAGTTAAGCCTTGGCGCTCATGTAAGTAATGTGTTTTATTCCAGCTCAGTGACCAAATAAAATAAACACAAAAATCCTTGCTGAGTTCAAAAACATTTACCATATTTTAACAACTACTGTGAAGTTTAATTTATTTATTTCTTTTTTGCGATTAGTTTATTATTGAACTTCACCATAAACATTATATGGTAATACATACTTTTTACCTCTTAAAATATACTGTTTTGCAGTATTATGCAGTAAAATCAGTATTATAGAGTATGATTATGATTATGAGATATTTGCTAACAGTATACCACTGCTCAGGTTTTTCAAACTTCTTTTGGGTATATCAGGGCTGTTATTTCTTCTGTACAAGACAAAAAGAAAGATAAAATTGTTACAAAATTTTCCAGCCAAAATTTTTGGATTGGTCAATGAAGGTGAGTCATTGTATCTCCAAGACAGCTCTTTAAAGGCGTCTGGTGTGCCACTTCAGGGCGTGTAGGAGCACACAGAGGCCCGTTAAACTGATAGCGGGTGATGTATGTGCGGTCGACTCCTGACATATCCCGTGTCATTGAATAAGCGCCACCTGGCTCTTCCTGAGCAAAGCAGCACAGAGGATTAGTCAGGAAGAGTGATGAGATGTTCAAGGTGAAAACCAACTCCTCAGTGGGCACCCATTCATCTTGCACTCTCTCATTCACACCACCATAGCATTCAGTGCTGACACACTCTTGTCTGTGGCATCATGTGGCTGACAAGAGCCATGAGCGGAGGGCTGAGAAAGCCATGCCAATCTCATCTTATCTAGAGCAGAGCTAGCCACGTTCCCAAAGCTCTTCTCATCAGCATAAACATCTGCTCATCAACAGTGGACACACACAGATGCAAGCATGCACAATTCACACGCCATATGTGCCTCAGATAACATGACGGTCCTTTACTTGGGCAATACTCATCCTGTAAATGGTGTAATTGGAAATCAATATGCATAATGCACAGCAATGAACACAAAAGCATATGTTGTTACGGTTTCATAATACACGTTTAATTGGCTATTCCAATAAACACGGTTTTAGTAAATAAAAATAAAAAACACATCCAATGTCCATTAGATTGTTTCGGCTCAGATTGCATCTCAGGGGTACGACGAGTGGCTCTAAGATGCTTGTATGGGTAATGGATTTCGTTTGGAGGTTTGTGCAGTGCAAGAGCTCTCAGAAATGGTTCATATGCACAGCTCCACAAACTGAAGTGGGGCAGCATTGATATCACGTTACGGTTCTTGCACGAAACGCAGGCTTTTCTCTCCATGGCAGCATTCCAGTCCTTAGTAAATGGCAGAAATTGATCGCCACCCCCAACTAATTGTGAGGCTTCCATCTGCTAAATCTTAATTGCAACTTCAGGCCACAAAGCAGCTAAAACTACATGAAGCTCGCAGAAATTCCATCAAACTGCAAACATTACAGCACTTGAAAAACTGATTGTGTATAATACTCTAGAGTGACGTTTGTTATGCCAGAAAATCAAACAGGTTATCAAGAACAAACTAGTCTTCGACTGGTCACATGGTCTCAATATTAAAGTCCCCTTGAGGAACCCGCTCCAAGTATAATAAAACAGCTTTTGCAACTGAGATGACTGTCTTCATCTTGTTTAAAATTACGTACGCTCACATATTTTTCCAAAGTTATATTCATTTCCGTAGGGACTTTTTAATGAGGAAAAAATTACATGCTTCAAAAGTGCATCTTTAAAATCATTACAATAATGATAAGATGATGATTTTACTAGAAAACTGTGGTTTCATATGCAAGCTTTTTTACTGACTCAAATTATGCACCAAGAAACACACCAAAACATGTTTTCTTTCGGTTCAACAGATTTTTCTTCACATTTTTTCTGAGACAATTGGACTTTATTCCACTAGGAAAACTGTTTAATTACCTACTGCCTTTCCAGCCCACTGATTTACATTCTAAGCTATTTTAATTATACAATTCATTGCATTTTAAATGTGAATAAACTACTTAAAATTCAACGATTAAAAGCTGTTGAATAATATCAGCAGATTTAAGAATGGCCAATGCTGCAGAAATTAAAATATAAAATGTGTTAAAAAAAAACGTTTACTTCTTTTGTTCCTCACGTTCAAGGTGGTGGCCCATCCTTCACACACCTAACCAAGGTATTCAATTTCACTATGTAGGTCCCTGATATCATTTGTCATATTCAATCACTTCTTCATCTGTCCTTATCACTCACAGATAAAAATACACTAACAAGAAGTTGATTCAAAGCCCCTGTCCTTCACGAATGGTCAAGTCATCACCTCTAACGGACGTCATCTGTACAGAAGACAATGTGTTTCCACTGAGAAAGCAAGATTGTTTTACTTTCCTCAATTTGACAGTAAAGTGTCTGAGACAGCACTGACCAAAATCTATAACGCAACCGCTCTCTTATACAGAGCCCACGAGAACATTGAAATGCACCACTTGTTTGCTGGAACTTTACAGTCTGGGGACCTTGGCGGTGGTTCAATCTGTGATTCTGCAAAGAGTCTAGCACTGGAAATAGAATAATCAACAGGAGTAATACTCAGGAAGGCCGAGTTAGGGTTAAGATCATAATAAAAGTCTCTAAGGTACAGACTGAAATCTCATATAACATTCAATATTTTAAATATTACATTATCAAGGTCTTTCACTTCACATCTTCAGAACTGTGTTCTTATTTCTCACTCCAAGAAGATAGCAATTTTAGATACTGTACGTTTATTAATAAATGACCAGTATTGAATATAACATGCATTCTCAGGTGATTTACAGTGCTGTGCATCATTAAGAATTTAGAGTGCCTTTATACTCCTATTCCATTTCTGAATTTAAAATAAGTTAAACTAAAGGCATCTCAAACAGGATGCAGAGTTGCAACTCAAATTTGAGCTCTATTAATACTGTTCAAAAATAAATAAAATGCAAAGGAATTTAAAGTTGTTGTTTTTTTAAATAGTACATTTATTTATTTATTTTTAATATGTATCCCCTAGTATTAAAAACATACACAAAATATATTCCAAAACAATATTATGTGATACAGAATTTAATTTCTTCATTATTTATATCATACTATATTAAATAACATTAAATAATAATCGAATAATTAAAATTTATTTGAATGTATTGTTTTGGAAATATACATATGAGTATGTGTATGTATATTTTTTGTATCAGTGATAACAATTATTAATT
Organism: Barbus barbus; assembly: GCF_936440315.1. Taxonomy (NCBI): domain Eukaryota; kingdom Metazoa; phylum Chordata; class Actinopteri; order Cypriniformes; family Cyprinidae; genus Barbus; species Barbus barbus. The sequence goes on along the minus strand of NC_136731.1, from coordinate 20,674,481 downwards.
CTGACTAATAATGTAAATAAGGATATATATATATATATATATATATATATAAACGTGTGTAATTAGTCATTCTGTTAGAATATATGCTGTAATTATTCATTAGTCGTTCTTGTCATGCTTAAGTTTTGTAATCTGCCACTTTAAATGCTTGCACTTAAAGCATTAAGTGGTTTATTTTATTTTATTGTTATTTTATGTGGTGTTAATGATGTATGTTGCTATGATTGCTTGTGTTTGTACAGCACTTTGTTCAATGACAAATTGTGTAAAAGTGCTTAATAAATAAAGTAAAAGAAAGAAAAAAAAAAAAAAAAGTAGTGTGGATTTTGTTAGCCAACGCTATTAGGTTACACTTTATTCCGATAGTCCACTTTAGACATGCTACTAACTATAAGTAACTTTGTAACTACATGTCAACTAATTCTCATTAAATTGCAACTACATATCTACTAACTCTCAGAACAGACTGTTAGGGTAGGTTTAGTAGAAGAAGTTGACGTATACTTGCAAAGTTTCTGATAGTTAGTATATTGTGGACCCATAAAAATAAAGTGTTAGAAGATATTAAACAGATAGTCTACTAATACTCTAATGACTGCTAGTTGACATGTAGTTGCAAAGTTACTTACTGTTAGTAGAATGTCTAAAGTGTACTATCGAAATAAAGTGTTACCCGCTATTATCATTGATCAGGTGGAAAAGGTGTTTTGAAAGTGATTCCAATGATATTGTTGCTCTGCCTTGTTATCGTTGGTTACAGTGTTGGCTTCCCCTATTCTCATAGAATTAGAATGATTATTAAAACTTTATAGTTATCGTTATAGTTAACTCATAAACTGAAAAGAAGCCCATGGTTAAATTCTGACTCTCACTTACAGACTCACTCTGACTTGTACTATAAAACTGCTATGCTATAAAATGACCTTTTGGCGGTTATGGGCCCTAGCTGTGGAATAAGGTTTTATCTTGAGCTGCTAACAGAAACCATAATCAGTCTTTAAGCCGCAGTGTTCTTTGTTCTGTTCCCTCTTGTCTTTGGTAGGTGTGCAGCTCTCACTGCGATCAGTGTAAGAATCTCCTCTCAAACCAGACAATAAGCCCAAAGCTTGTGCTTTATCTCTGCTCTCTGTTCTGATCGTCTCTGTGTCCTCAGAAATACAAGTGGTATATAAAAGAAAACAGTTATTGTGCAAAGATGTCTTTGGAGAGTTCCTCCAAACCTGCTTTGTTTGGCTCTTTCTCTTCATCATTCCAACAGATCCATACAGTGCTCAGACAATTATCACTGTAAACCACAGATTGCAATGATACGTTTCACAAGCACACATTTGGTCCAATTCAGTTCAACCTGCTGCTGTAATCTTGTTTCAGACAACCATACACATTCAGTCACATATTTGAAGTAGAAAAAAAACATCCAGACCAAGCTGACAAACACCGTTCCCATTTACTCACTCCAAAACATTAGTCAGTTTAACAGTCCATTCAAAGGGATCACTGCTGTTATTGTTCAGTCTCCAGGCTGGTGAGAGTTCACGCTGATTGCCTGTCGTCCATATATGTTGAATTTCATCTGAATGCAGGTTCACCGGTTTATTTGCTCGCACTGCAGTTGTATAGTGATTTTTTTTCCTCAAGGTCTAAGGTTTATCAAACAAAGGAACCCAAGGATTTCTTTTTCCCTCCTACTGTGCACAAACTAGACCTCTCAGTCACCATGTTCCACTAAGCAAATGAATTATCCTTGTAATGGTAAAGGGGAACAAAACAAAAGGTCAATAGTTTAGTGACACACATTATAGGTAAAAATCAATTGAGGAAGAGAAAAAGAGTTTCCAATGCAAGAATGCATTTAAAATAACAGAAGGTCAAAGAAATGCTGTGAGGGGTTTACCATTATGTTTACACGGCAACAATGTACTAAAAACGAAGAAGTTTGTCTTTTGTATTTTTTCTGTACTGATGACAACGTTGTCAAAGACCTTATACAGGGATCTGTGAAAATGACTTAAAGGTATAGTTCACCCAAAAATGAAAATTCTGTCATCATTTACTTATCCTCAAGTAGTTCCAAACCTGTAAGAATTTCTTTGCTCTTCCGAACACAAAGGAAGATATTTTGAAGAAAGTTTGTAACTTCCATAGTACACTGAAAAAAAAAAAAAGTTTTAAGGCAACCAGCTTTTTGCAGATTTTTGAGTTCTCTCAACTTATTTTTGTGGGAGATTCTCAACTTTTTGTTGTATAAACCAACAAGTTGAGAAAACTCAAAAATCTGCTGAAGCTGGTTGCCTTAAAATTTTAAGTTGGCTCAACTTTTTTTTTCTTTTTTTTTTTACAGAAAAAAATACTATGGCAGTCGATGATGCCCCAGAACTGTTTCCCACATTCTTCAGAATATCTTCCTTTGTGTTCAGCAGAACAAAGACATTCATACAGGTTTGGAACTACTTGAGGGTGAGTAAATGATGACAGAATTTTCATTTTTGTGTGAACTATCCCTTTAAACACTGTATTATGCTTGCCAGCCCAGTAGTTTGCAATGTAACATTGTAAAAAAAAATATTACGCAAACATATAATACACATGTGAATTTTCAAAAACTTGCACTTGGAAACCTGTTTTCAAAACTTTGCATTTACAGGCCATCAAAATACCATTTTCGTGTAAATAAACAGCAAAAATGCAAAAAAAAATATAAATAAATCCATTTTTAGTTGATAAACAGTATCGTGTGCATGCCCCCTAAGTTACAGAGAAGATTAAATTCACTCCTGAACAATAAATACCACAGAAAAAGGTTTTGTATTGGATTAAATGTGTTTTAAAGTATATTCACTGTTCGAGAAGCTTTGACATATTTAGCCATATAAGTACATACATAGCTACCTCATTAGCAGATATTTCTATGGGCCACTATACCATTTTTCATATTGGAATGGTCAAAGCCAGTCTGTGAACACTCGAAAACAACTGACTGTGAGTTTGCAACCATAACTAAACACAGGAATTAATATCTATATTTGCAATAGACTTCAGCAAATATTTTTTTTGAAGGCATTAGCTGACACAACATTTAAAAGTTCCCACAGTTTTAAAACCTATAATACTGAGTTAGCCTAATGCATATAAAAACACAAACCAACACATCGGGTTTTACTATGAGTAACCATTTAAAGATGGTGGACCTATACACATCTCTAATATTTAGTCACCTGTGGCATTGACCTCCTGAATATCCACCTTATTCTTCAATGCAAAAGTAAGCCTATGGACAAGACTTCCGGTTTATAGCCGCTATAGATGACACAGAACAGCCGGATCCCCTTTCCAGCCAATCCCAGCGCACGCTCTCCCCTGAGTACTAATCACCTTTACCTGCACTCACTCAATCTCCTCATCACCAGCACGGTACAAAGGCACACACAGCAGTCAGCATCATTGTCTGGTCTCGTTTGCACGTAGTGGACTCTTACACAACTGATTCAGCTATCGAAGCTATATCCTTCCAAATGCTATTACCTGTACTCACCTTCTGTGATTCCTTACAGTGTGTTCTCCTCGTCCTCCATCGTCTCCTTGTCCTCCTCGTCTCCTGGCTCCCCTTTAGGATTGGTCTCTCCGTCCTCCACGATCTCCTGTACCTGTGAAGCAAGTTACAAATTACCTACCACATCAAGATATCTGAAGTTACATTGCTCATTCTACTTACCTGATGTCACAGTTTGGTTTCTGTTTAGTTTCCCTTTTGCCCTTATTTTTGGTTTTTTCATTTTCATCACCTGTGTGTAATTAATTATCTTGTTTCCTTGTTTGGTTGGTCCCTTTATAAGTCCTCAGTTCTCCCTCAGTCTTTGTCTTGGATTAATGTTTACAATGGTTATAGTGTGTTGATGTGTATTAAAAACTCCTTTTCGTCCACTCCTTGTCGTGCGCCTACCTCTACAACCACAGCCGTTACAGAATCCAAGACCAAAACCGAAGATGGGGAGGCATCTGAGGTTAGTTCCCCGCAAGGGAGATTCGGGGATGTTCCGCGAGCTTCCTTCGCTCGTGGCCATGATGATGCCGCCGCCCACGATGATGAGAATTCCGCCCGCGGCGATGATGTTTCCGCCGTCCAGGGCGAAGATGATTCCGTCCATGGCGATGATGGTTCTGCCCGCGGCGAAGATGGTTCCACCGACACAAGACGGGGGGCTATTAGATGAGGCTCTGCCCCCGGAGGTCTCGGCTCCTGTACTCTCTCCAGTGCCTGCTCCTCGCCAGTGCCCTCCAGTGCCTACGCCTCGCAAGTGCCCTCCAGTGCCTGCTCCTCGCAAGCGCCCTCCAGTGCCTGCTCCTCGCAAGTACCCTCCTGCATCTCCGCTGCTTCCGCCCAGCTCTCCTGCGTCTCCGCTGGTTCCGCCCAGCTCTCCTGCATCCCCGCTGGTCCCGTACGGATCCGCGCTCCCAGAGTACCCCCGAGAAGTCGCACTGACAGAGCGCACCCGAGAGTACGCGCTGCAAGAGCGCCCCCAAGTGTCCGCGCTTCAAGAGCGCCCCCTAGAGCCCGCTCATCCAGAGCGTCCCCCAGAGCCCGCTCCTCCCGAGCGCCCTCAAGTGCCAGCTCCTCCCGAACGTCCTCAAAAGCCCGCTCCTCCAGAGCGCCCCCTAGATCCCACTCCTCCAGAGCGCCCTCCAGTGTCCGCTCCACAGAGCCCGCTTTTCCTCAATTGTTCCCTGGAGGGAACTTCCCCAAGAAATTTTTTTTGGGGGGGGGGCTATATACCCCTGGCTTGCGTGGCCGGGCCGAAGGCAAAGGCCACGGAGCTCCCTGTGCTATCTCGGCCAACCCAAAAAATAGTCCCTCCAGGGCCTCCCGTGTCCCCGGATCCGCCATGGCCTCTCGTGTCTCCTGATCCGCCATGGCCTCCCGTGTCCCCTGATCCTCCATGGCCTCCCAGGGGACTCGGGAGTCCCCTGATCCGCCATGGCCTCCCGAGTCTCCAGTCCCGCCATGGCCTCCCGAGTATCCTATCCCGCCATGGCCTCCCAAGGCCCCTTATCCACCCTGGAGGCTTCCCTTGTCTCCTCCCTGTCCTGACTCTGTTCCAGCCTCCAGGGCGCCCGCCCCGGGAGGGGGGCGATATCTGTCACAGTTTGGTTTCTGTTTAGTTTCCCTTTTGCCCTTATTTGGTTTTTCCAGTTCTAGTTTCCTGTCATTAGTTAATCATCGTTCATTTTCATCACCTGTGTGTAATTAATTATCTTGTTTCCTTGATTGGTTGGTCCCTTTATAAGTCCTCAGTTCTCCCTCAGTCTTTGTCTTGGATCAATGTTTACAATGGTTATAGTGTGTTGATGTGTATTAAAAACTCCTTTTCGTCCACTCCTTGTCGTGCGCCTACCTCTACAACCACAACCGTTACACCTGACTCCCTTGCTCATTCTGCTGTGCTTCTCAATAAACCTTTTGACCGATCTCCTCTTGTCTCTGGCATACTTCCATAACAATAGAGAGATAACGGGAAGAATAACAGTAACTACAAATCAGTGTGTTCATAAGTGAAATAATACGATAAGACACACCAATATGCAATTTCAAGCAACAAAACGAGCTGTTTTGTACAGCTAAAAATAGCTGGATGGGTATGAGACTGGAAGCCAGACAAATAACATTTACAAATGGCCGTACCCACTCTTAAAGGAAAACTAAGGTGGATAGAGTAGGTATACAAAAAACTGTATGTGAGAAGTAACCCAGATAACCTACTACTTCAGGCAAGATTCTTAAGTGTGCACCTGATGGACACTTTTCTATCCCATGAGGCCACGGGAGAGGAGATGTGAAAGGTAGTGTAGGCTACAAGATTAAGAAAAAAAGGGCAACTAGAGGCCGATATTTATGAATGTATGTCAGTGGAGGAGAGGGAGGATTTCTCATGACACTGGAAAACAAAAAAATAGCGCAAAAAATAAACATTTCCTCCTGAAAATAAAATAAACTGATGCTAACATTATCTTCTGCAATGTCCAACACCAATATTTCTGTTAACATTTTTAAAAATGTATTTTAGTGTTTTATGACCCTCTAAACACGCACTGTAAAAAAAATGTTTCAAAAAGTTGTTTCAACTTAAAATAATTTGTTACCCCGCTGACTGAGGCAACGGACTGAGGCAACGGGTTTCCTCAATTTTTTTAAAGTTAAGTCAGCATCACTTTTTACAGTGCGCCTTCTCCTTCTACAAGCCAAAGCTTTGGCATAACCATGGTGATAAAGTAATTATTTACCTATCCGACAGAAGAAAACAAACTCGGAATACGTTATCAAGTGCATAGAAGCTCTCAGCATCTTCCATCCACAAAATACTTGGTAACACTTTATTTTGATAGTCCACTATAGACATTCTACTAACAGTAAGTAACTTTGCAATTACATGTCAACTAGCAGTCCTTAGAGTATTAGTAGACTGTCTGCTTAATACATTCTAAAACTTTATTTTGATGGGTCCACAACATACAACATACTGACTATCAGAAACTTTGCAAGTATATGTCAACTTCTTCTACTAACCCTAAACCTACCCTAACAGTCTACTCTGAGAGTTAGTAGACATGTAGTTGCAAATTAATGAGAATTAGTTGACATGTAGTTGACATGTATTTACAAAGTTACTTATAGTTAGTAGAATGTCTAAAGTGGACTATCGAAATAAAGTGTAACCAAATACTTTATTACTGTCTTTTTTAGTCCTGACGCTTTTTGATCTCTTTATGTTCATCTGTCTTCCTGTATTTCTTTTAGGACTCATGGCTATGAAAGCCTCAAAGTCCTAAAACCTGCTCCACGTTTTCTGCTTTCGTCTTCCCAGATATGCGCCAAATAGTTGAAACACAGAAATAGTGTCTCATAAACCTTCTGATAACCTTCTAAAAAAACGTATTACATATTACGACTGTTGAAAATAAAGCAGAAATGAATGTGGTGTCATATTTCTTTTTATGCATTTTTACAGTGTTAACCATTCACACACAATTCTGTTGAGCCTATGAATGCAATGGCCAATCAGACTCGTTCAGATGAGGCGTCGCTGAAATGCTGGAGTTGTGTTCAGTGCGCATGCTGATTTCTGCTCTCTCGTCATCATAAATAGCAGAGTGCAGATGAACTTACAATTTTAAGTTAGATTAATTTTTTATAATCAGTGCAGACAGTTTCACTGATTATAACAGGAGATTTCTTTTTCTTTAGTTCTTAAACTTGCGCTAGACTGAAGTCAGTGATAATGTTCTTTGATAATTTAAATGTTCTTTGCTTGCTTTTTGTATTCACAGTTTGAATAACCGTGGAAGTTAAAGATCAACTGGTAACTTAAATGTTTTTATTGTTACTATTACTAAAGTCTGATCACATTACATTTAAATTAAGTTGTATTAAAAACATTTTATGACATGATGCCCATATCTGGTACTTGCCCAAAAAGACAGGTTTATGATGTGTGTATGTAACTCATCTCTTATCTTCCCTGCGTTGTGTTGTGGATCAATAAAGCTCGTGATTCAAGAATTCTTCTCTCAGCCCTTTCTATTCACTGAGAAAACAGGATAACACAGAGTGAGTTGATAACTTCCAACATATTCGACACTCCTCGTGCTGGCACGCTAAAATAAAACACACATCTTTCACTCTTTTCTCCAATGTCTAGCACTTTTCTTGATATCGAATATATGCTGTTTGTCATGATATATCACACATTTCATAGATAATAACAGATGGAATTACGGAATTACGGAGCTACCAAACACACAACTTACCGCTGGCCTTTCCCACATGGACTGACTGAGGCAACAGGGGCGTACACAGCTTAAAGAACCAGCCAGCCAATAGGAAACAGATCATTATTTGCAAGTGGAGACACACCCTATATTTATAACTCTGTTACATGTAGTTAACAGACTGAACTAGGCTACTATTAACATAAAAGGAGTTTGTTCACTCTGTCTATGCTTTTAGAGATTGCAGATTGATACAAGACAGTGATTACTTGAAATAATCCTGAAAGTACGTAAATGTTAAAGTAAATCCCTAAAAGTACAATAAGTGGCCTCAAGCGGCAACTTAGCTTCTAGCATCCAGACAAGATATTTAAACTAATATGGCTAAAACAATACATTTAAGATAATGCTTCAGCTTTTTCTCATTCTTATTTTTCATTGGAAATATTAATAAGAATGCTTTTTGATTATTGATTGGCAGCTGTGATAAGCTACCTAATTAAAGTCTGAATGTCAAATTTCTAACTGCTGCATTTGTTTAACACTTACATATTAACATGGCTTTTTGCTCCCCGGGAAAATATTATGATAATCAACTGTCCAGTCGAAACAAAAATGCTAATTTGCATTCACATGCTTTTTAATTATATTATAAGATGCAGGGGTCACCAGCGTGGTGACACGTTATATAAATAGCCTGAAGTAGCGCCGGGCGATAAACAATATCATATCGAGATTATGATAAAAAAAAATCCACTATACAAACTCAATATGGATTAATCTAACATCCTATCACACAACAGAAATAAATGTTTCAGTAGCCAGTCAGTGCACGTCTTTAATAAGTCTGAATGTTCTGTGTGTCTCTGTGTGAATGGGTGGAGTAGTTTCGTCTGATACACAAACTGAAACACACATGACTCATGGTGTTTTCACCATCTGTGTCTCAATATGTGAGGACATGAACACATTTCATCTCCAGAGCTGCTCTGAGAGTTACTTCACCAGCTTTATGCAGTTTCATTTGAGAAAAATTACAAATACACGCTGAAACTAAAACCAAAACGGAAAGACCTTCGCAACAAACCACCAAAATTTTGTAGATTATATATATTATATTTGACTTTTGTAATATATTTTGACCGATTATATTACTACTGTATACTAAAATGCAATTCTTGTAGTAATAATAATAATATTAATAATATAATTTTAAGGAATATCATACAACCAAGTTATTTTAATATTATTATTAATTTATACAGTTCCGTTCTGCAGCATCTTATCTGATATAATGAAAATGCAAAATGTTTTTGTATTGAATCATAAAACACAGAATCCATAGAAAATCAAAAGGAAAACACATAATTTAGGGAAAAATGAAATGTATTTATTGGGGCCCTAAATTAAAAGGTAGGTCCTCTGTGGAATGTAATTGTGAACAAAGTTATGTTCATACCTTCATTCTCAAGGTCTAACAAACTTGTAGAAAGCATTTCCTTCCCTATTAATGGTAAATTAATATCATGATAAATACCAATATTATATGACACAGAAAAAAAAATTGTGATAGCCTATTTTTTATATTTTTTTCGGATATAGTTTACTGGTATGATAAAAACTTTGAAAATACTTGTGAGAAAACATTAATGTCATGTATGTATATATGTATATGTGACAATGATGAATGAAATGATTTTAATCATTTTATTTATTTATTTATTTGGAGTATATAAAGCAAGAAGCCCTATAGAGACCATTTTATCCCTTCAGGGAACCCTCACTCACAAAAAGGTTGGTGACCCCTGATATAGAGGAATAAGAACATAGATGATGATGATGATTATGAACACAGAATATGAATCAACAATATTAAGGATAAGAATTAAGAATGAGGAGTTTTAAGGACATTAGACTGTCTAGTCTATTTTTATATATTTTTATTGTATCTATCTATCATCTATCTATCTATCTATCATCTATCTATCTATCTATCTATCTATCTATCTATCTATCTATCTATCTATCTATCTATCTATCTATCTATCTATCTATCTATCTATCTGTCTGTCTGTCTGTCTATAAATCTGTATTTGTTTGATTGTTTATTTATTGGTGGTGGAGGCCATAAGGGACCTGGATAATGAGTAGGGGCCAAAAAAGGTTGAGAAACACTCTTTTTGGGGCATGGGATCATTTTCTACATACCATTGCATTAAAACTTTGATAATTACATGACATGTAGTGTGAAAAGAACATTCAGTTCAATGGCTTTAAATGTTGTGGGGTGAATGGTTGTCAATGGCTATGCAAGTGTAAAAAAAATGTTTGCAATGTGTGCAGCACGTTGCTGTGTGGTTATAGGTAAGTTCTACATGGTTACTACTTACTAGGGTAGTGCTAAGTGATTATTTGAGCATTATGGGCAGTTCAGAGGGTGTTGCTATGCATTTGTTAAGGTTTTTTGGGTGGCTGCCTATGTATGGCTAGCTACAGTAGTTTCTAGTCTGTTGCCGTGCTGCTGCAGGTCAGAATGGGTTTTACATTTTGCTTTGTTGTTGCTTAAGTATCGCTAAGGTGATTGCTAGGGTGTTGATATGTGAATACTCAAGCATGCTAGGTAGTTCAGAAGGTGTTGCAATGCATTTGTATAAGTTTTTTAGGTGGCTATGCAGTACTGTTGGATAAGTTACTCTAAAACAGTAATTAATAACTAGCTACTACTTACATCTTCAACCGTGTAATTAGATTACTTGCACTAATTACTCTCTCTTAAAAGTATTGCATTACTACTAATTTCTTTGTAAATCCCATATCAAACTCGACCGACTAAACAATACAAGGATAGACATGAAACTGCTCTTTTAATTCTTTCAAATAAATTCTATAAAATTGCACAATTCATTCTTGAACTGACCAAATTATTTAAAGGAAGAAGGTTACATTAAAACATACTTTTAAACATTCGATGTTACATTTTGGTGTGAAATCCACTGTTGCTTTATTTAGAGTTGTTCTACAGTATTTAATGCAATTACATCAGGAGTAACTGTAATTCAATTAGAGAAAGAGTAATGCCTTATTTTTTCAAGGGAAAAGTAATTAAATTACAGTGATTAATTACTTAGTTGTGCATTACACCCAACGCTGCTGTCCAGGTACACTTTAAGAAAAAAAAAGTACAAATGCTGTCACTGGTGTGGTACCTTTTAATAAAGCACAGATTTTTAAAGTACTCTCTAAAGTACTGTTAAGGTACTAATACTGGGGTAAAAGGTTTACCTTTTAGATTTTGTGCTATGCTGTTTGCTAAGGAGCTCTTAGAGGACTGAGTCCAGTAATAGCACACTTTCCTCATTACGATAATTAAAGATTTTAGCAGAAGTACTCAAAAATAGGCATGATTACAGACATACGCTAGCTTTCCCATGACTCATGGTGGCACAGATGAGTTAGTCAAGGATTTTCAGATAGACAAATGTCTCAATGGATGAAAGCAGATCAGAATAAAACAAAGTCTGAGGGAGAATAAAATCTCCCCGCTCTGAATGTGGGATATTGCTCCTCAGCTCAGCCCTCGGAGTTATAGTGAGCAGTGGTGTCTGATTGAACGCAAACTCTTTGAGCCTGATGTGCAAATCTTCATTCATATGTATAGGCCTTAGTCACTCGCTACACCACAGAGGGATTTAGGATTCCAAATCCCAAAAAGCAATAACCAAAGAGGAAAGACTCCTTAATATCACTATACGTTGTTTTGAACATCAAAAGCAAACCATCACAGCTGGCTCAGGAACTGGAGGATTAATGTGTAACGGCAGGTGATGGGGAGACAGTTCCTCTCAGAGTCATTGTGAGGATGTCAGCTACAACCTTTACGAAAATGTTTATTATGCAAATTCATCCTGTGGTGTCTTGGGACATTGTCATAATTTTATAATGTCAATTGAGGGAGCAATTGAGAAAGAAAATTACTTAAATGAGATTTGAAAGCTTGTTTGAATCCCAAAACTGCTACAGCGTACGTGTTGACAAACTCAGTTTTGTGTAGCAAAAGGTTGTGGGTCATAATAATTAGTTAGCATATTTACAGCATCTGAAGCTTGTCGGTACAGCCGGTAGCTAATATTTGAATTGTTATGCAGGAAGGTCATCGCAGTCAGATGAATAATTGATTATAAAATCAGTCAGACCTGTACTCAAAAATAATTGCATGGCAGGTTTGCACAATTGACCTTGAAACCCGACGTGCCAAATATAACAAATATGCAATATATATACAGTTGATAGTGCAACACATTTCTTACATTCTTCACTATGTCTGCATTGCTGAACTCACATAGAAACAGCACACCTGAGATTCTATGATTCATACCATGCACATATATTAACAGATTGATATTTTATGGACACGTCCTTTAGTTAAAAATAAGTAAAATGTTAATTTCTCAGTGCACTGAGGTGTTGGAGATCTTTTCATGATCATTCATTTTACTTGTCTTATCCTTATACTCTTTGACTTGTAATGTGCTACTGCCACCTGTCGGTACATGATCACAGCCCCAACAAATAATTTACAACCCACATCGACTGTATCCTAGAATTTTATAACATATTTGCTTAATAGCCTCAGTTCATTAATGCTGGCCTATTTCATATTTTCTATACATTTTATAACTTTCCAAGACAAAGGTACAAGACTGTGCACTAGACTTATTTTATAGTGCAATATGCTATTCATCAAGTACTGTGAATCAGTGCTGTAATTGATTAAGCAGTGATATTTTGGCCGTGCTCCCTCCTGAAGTATTTGTTTTTTTGTTTTGTTTTTTCCATGTACTGTTCTTTCAACAAACTTCAATTCATTTCAGGTGAAAGTTTTGTTAAGACCTTCTGTTTATAGACCTTAGTCAGGTTAGAAACCATATTTAATTAAAAAAGAAAAAAAAACAATGCTGTGTTAAACACAAATTCTCGAAACTTACAGTCTTGACATTGGCATACACTGTATGAATGTCCTTGATCACCTCATTTTTATAACTCACAACTTTTAAAACTGTTTTATGGAGTTTTTGTCTACTAAAAGACTTCAGCACCTAAAGTAACCTAAAAAATACAATATATTAGAAATACATTAAATATTCAAACACAAAAACTAAACAACTCTTGTTTCCACAGTAATAAGAACTTTTCTGATGGGTGGATTTTGTTTGAGGATTGTGGGTAATGTAGTTATATGTAATATTATCCTGACTACTGTTTATTCTCTCTTTTTTTTAACAATCTTTACCTATAAGTCTAAAAATACAATATATTAGACATATATTAATTATTCAAACACAAAAACTGGTTTAAAACCATCCCTGTTTCCACAGTAACAGTATAACTTCTCTAATTGATGGATTTTGTCTCAGAATTGTGGGTAGTGTAGTACTTTACATTCAAACGTGATTAAAAATTAATCTTCCAGGGGTCCTTGGTTTGGAGAGGTTTGAAAACCCTGGAATAGGACGATTTTTTGAGTGAAGTGCCCTTTCTGCCCACCAGATGTCAATATTGAACATGAGTGAAAGAGCTAATGGCACTTTATATATGTTGTCTAAAAATGTCTCAGATTAAATTAGGCATTAATATTTTAAATGAATATCTCTTAAGAGAACAAAAAGACTACAGTCTTTTTAGCAATTTTTCCATTGTGAATTTACACACATTTTGTGCTGTTTACGAGCTGTTTTTGAGCGTAATTTATTTCATAATGGACACGAACAATAACTCTCCCGAAGAAATGAAATGTAAACAAAGGAATATTCTTCCTTATTACAACGTTATTGTTTCGCTGGACTAAAAGTGCTCGCTGGGATGTTGTTCTGTGGACCCTTACCTGTCTAACTAAACTGGGATTTCAGCAGTGGACGCGTTTGTGGCTCGTTATTACAATGAATCTGGTACGTACTGCTTTTTTATTCTGCATGTTTTGATGTGTACTGCTTACACAAATGTAGCAAATACATTCCTTATAAGTTTTCCATCGAAAAACATCGATCTGTCGTCGATGCTTGAAGCGTAGACCTTCAGAATGATATATAGTTTGTCAAGATTAACTTTGTCCCGTTTCATTTATTCTATTAGAAAACAATGACACATGCAAACAAAGAGCGTTCAGTGCGTCGGCGATCTGGTGCAGGGTAACATTAAATGAGTTTACAACTTGTGTGGAGCGATGATCAGTGCTGTAGACGCGCGCGCGCGCGCTGCGCAGCCGCAGGAGAGGCGCGTGGAGTCAGTCAGTGTCAGGGGCTTTGAGGGGTCACAGCTGATCACTCTGCATGCACTCACACACACAACTCTTGTGTTATCCATCCTTTTAAGTGAAAAGAGCTAGGGGGAATATTTCCCTGTCAGGTCATCGTGTCAGAATCACTGGTGGCGGATCTTCGTTGTGTTTGGTGTTTTAGGGTGAACGGTGAGGATTCCCGGAGCGCTCCAGAAATCAGCGGCGATTTTGAGTTTTACGTCCGGGATGGCCTCATCGCGCCAGGACTATATTGCACCATGGTGGACCTACTGGCTGCACAATTTCCCGCATCTTAATTTTAACTTCCAGACGGTTGATAACACTTTTAAACCGGAGGACACCAGCTATCAGCAGGTGAGAGTTGTTTGGATTTATAGTTTATGGAGGGGAGACAGGGGGAAAACTAAAAGTAAATATTATAATGTTCTGCCGTAGCTGCTTAATGAATAGCTACACAAATGAATAGCTTAGTCAATTATAATGAAGGTAGATATTAACTTAAAATTTGAGCGTGTTCTCAGGGAAGGACTACTACTTTTTATTACAATTTTTATTACAATATTACAAAGTGAGTTCCTGTATAGACACAAAAACATGACGACAACAACAACAAAAACAAGCCATTGAACACTGTTATGGCTTAAAGAGAGGGAAGAAATGAAGTTCAATGAACACAAGCTGGCTTGACCACAATTGGAGCATGTTACTATGGGGCAAACTGTCACAATGTAACAGGCCATTAAACAGCCTAAGACTTTTAAGTATGAAGTAAACAATGAGCAACTCATTTATCTACGAATAAATAAATCAATAAAATAGCATACAGAGATATCAAACTGTTGTCTTAGCCAACCAAAGTTATAATTAATAAATTGCATAAATTTCACCATGAAGGAAACCATTATAAGTTAAGCAATTCATTACAAATAAATAAAATTTGTAAAATAACGTACAAAATATCAAAGCCTTGTTTTGCCCAGCAAATATTATAATTAAAAACTTGCATACATTTATAACATTTAAAAATGTGTGACATCTTACCCCAACCTGATTTGAATGAATAAATTTGTATTATTTTTTATATTTGATTCTTGTCTGTATGGCAGTGTGTAAAACACGTTTACTAGTTTTGATGCTTTTTTTTTAATCATTTTTAATGTATTGCTGTTTCATTGGTTGTTTTTCCCTCTTTTACTAATTTATTTGCTGTTTAAATTAATGTGAAAACCTATTTAATACCTTTATTATAGGGTACTTTTAGGATAGTGCATATTGAAAGGAAAGGAGAGAGAGGGGGACAGGTTTGGGAAAAGACCGTGAGCCATGACATGAACTCGGGTCACCCAAAGTGCAACAGTGCTATATGTCGGCGTGCTACCCATGTGGCTATCAGCGCCGACATAAGCTACATTTTAACCCCAAAAAACATGTTGTACAATCGATGGCTTTTAAAAAAATCCTATATTTTCAAATCACTGTCAGTCAACAGAAAGTTTTTGCCATGCATTGTGACATGTCTCATATGCACTGTTTTCCTTTTACTGGGCAATAAGTGTTCAAAAGCATTTTTATGATGTATGCCTGACAACTTGCCCTGGCCTCCCCTGCCCAGCAGTGGCCTGTTCTTGTAGCTGTAGTAGTGGAACATGCAGAATAAAATGAGTGAAATGTAATTTTGTAATGGATCAAAGGTTTCGCTCAGCAAGAATTCCACACTCTGATTATTGAATATAGTTTGTAGCTTAAGCGTTTAGGGACTTTGGTCTGAGATAGAATGTTAGACAAATGTCTGTCACTGAACTCTATAAATGTGCAGTATCTGGTAAACACAGATGTATGTGGTGGTGTGTCAGATCTCCATTAAAGAGAGTTTCTACACTGTGATTTGTACCTTTGCACACAATACTGTCTCCAGAGGAACATTTTGCTCATTGATTCAGTCGATATTTCTGCTGGGGTTTTTTATCAGAAAGGATATTACGTGCCTTGTTCAAGGTCACATTTCTCTGGTTACTCATTGTAAAATAAACTGCTTGTCAAATCTTTCTCTCAGTTAAATTCCCTTGCTAGTGCTTATTTGAAATCAATCCCAGGAACTGTTCTTCTGAGCATATTTCCAATACCATCTTAGGGGTGTGTGATATCGAGAGATGTATTGACATTGCACAGATGAAAACGCCAGTGTGCAAATATTATATGTGGTTTTAGTTTTGGTGGCATAACATTTTCATAAGCATTGACACAAATTCGCACAATCTTTTAGGTGTCTTTGGTACCTTGGTGTGCTCTCTTAAGTATGTACCTTTTAAAAGTATCAAAAATGGTATGTTAGTAGTGTCGTCATGGTTTCATTGGGTCACCATATGGATCATCATACTTGGCCACACACCACTTCCCTTCTTTCTTCTGCATGTATTCTTTAGCCCTGGAGGGAAGTTTGGTTTAATGTAGTTAAACTTCCTCTGATAACAATGCATGGGACAAATATAGAGATCAAACTTAAAAAAAAAAATGGTAATGACGGTCATATTGTTTGCTAGTTTTTAGAAAAACATGATGAGAAATGTTTGAGATCTTGGTGAGATGTATGACTATTGTTTGTAGACAGTGGTGGATGAACTACACAAATTAATCAAGTACTTAAGTAAAAGTACAGATACCCTAGTAAAAAAGAAAAGCACTTGTTTTTTATCTACTTGAGTATTAAAAGTAAAAACTACTGATCAATAAACCATGTTTATTTATTTAGCAACTGTATATACCATGCAGTATTTAAAAATCAAGAAAAACAAAACTTGTGGCGACACATACTAATGCACAATATAAAAAAAGGCAACTTTTTGTTAACTTTTTAAGAGGAAAGCTATGCAGACATACTATTTATAAATCTTCTAAAACCGTGGCATTCGTTTCTGAATATTATTTAGTTATTTAATAGTATAGTTTTTACCTAAAGTAGCCTATCCTGTACAAACAGTGACATGCAAATGTATTCAGTCATGACCTAAATATTATTTTCATTAACAATAATCATTACTAAAACTCAACATTAGTAAGTTTTCACATTTGAAATCTCCATGGGCTCAGTGGCTTTTTCACGTACTTTTTCACTCAAGTTGTTGTTTTTGTTTGTTTGTTTTTTTGCCCTTTTAGTAAGTTATTCAGCTATTCTACATTTTGGTTTTGACTATAAATCCTCAAGTTCTTATGTGGTCTGAGCATTAAAAATAATTACACACCACCCTTTGTGATTTTAGTAATTTTGCTCGGAATTTCCCAAGAGCATGTTGTGATTATTTATTGTGAAAGTTTTGCAATTGGTTTAACCACTCTTTTGCTTTTGATGTGACTTAAAATTTGAAAGCGTGGAGAAGTATTTGTTTTGCATTAAAATGAGCAGTAGGCCTAGTCCTTTTCAGCTAATAATAAATCCAATATCTCATATCTATATCTAATATCCGGCTCTCCCTCTGTTAGCCCTGGATCACAAGACTCCAGAGCTGTTGTGCTTTACTTTCATCACATGATGTTTCAACTCTTAAGACTGAACGTTTCTGTTTAGCCTCAGTCCATGTGGGTAGCCATGGTGATGCGCATGGCGGGCCCAGCTTGCCCTCATAACAACCATCATGCGATTTATCCACCCACAGCTGCCATGAGAGATGCTCTGTTTTTCAGTTTCTACATATAGACTATTCAGGAAAACACAATGCCTTTCCTCATAGGTAACATTTCAAATAATAAACAAATAAAAAAAAAACAGACTATGTACCACATTCAAGTGTAGATCAGAAAATTTGCATTAGTTTGAAACTAAATCTGTATATTTTCCAGTGATATTTAAAGGTTGCAAAGAAAACATTTAATTCAAGATTTATTCTCTGAAAGTATTATTTTTTTAATTAGCCTAAGTGTGTTTTTTTTTTCTGATGATCTTGTGGAAAGAAAGACAAAAACAGGCTGATTGAGAAAATGTTATTAAACTTTTTATTGAATTGCAACACTGACGACAGGTGAATCGATCTACTTCCTGTTTGATTTAACCATCTGCCCCATGTTTGCCTGACTCTGTTTGGCAGTCTCTGATCTTCCTGGCCTGTGTGTGTGCGGTGGGTCTGGGTTTGAGTCTGCTGGTGTTGTTCGCATATCTGACCTGCCTGTGCTGCTGTCGAAGGGAAGAGGATGAGGAAGTCAAAAGGCCTGACACCTGCTGTGTCACATGGGCTGCTGTAATCACTGGTTTGGTCATATGGTGAGTACATTCACTTTGTTTCACACCCACCAGGAAACAGGGACTGATTTTATTTATAGTTTGGATCTTGTTTTAAATGCGTAATTTGCATGTCACAAAATGCATTAAGCAAAAGTGACAATATAGACGTTTATAATGCTACAAATAATTTCTGTTTTAAATGACTGCTGTTTTTTTAAACTTTCTATTCATCAAAGAATCCAGAAAATTCAGCTTTGCCATAAAAGGAATAAATTAAATACTAAAATATTACATTTTAATCAAATAGATGCAGCCTTGGTAAACATTAGTATTTTTATATTTAAACAATTTAAATATATATATATATATATATATATATATATGTATATGTGTATGTGTGTATATATATTTAAGTCTGCAGTCCGTAACTTTTTTTTTGGTTAAAAATTATCCAAAATCAATATTTGATCGAGTACATAACCAGCCAGTGTTCAAAACTATCACCTTACTTTAGCCCGATTCACAATGGTTAGCTTATAATAATGTTTTCTAATTTGAGTGGTGGGGGAAGGTTTTCGCGAGAAATTCGAGCATGCTGCTGCGTCATTACATCACATCTGTAAACATAAAGAAGTTGTTCCGGCTAGTAGGCTATCGCATGTGAGGATCCTGCAGGAGATGGAACATTTATAGCCTTTTCTCACAGCAGCTAGAATAATTTAATTTATAATTTTGATGGTAGATTGTAATCCAGAAATTATTGAAAAATTTATGAAACACATGTGAATGAAATTAAATTATATTTCAGTTTTAAATGTGCTTCTGATTACAGATAGCCTGGGATTACATAAGATTTGTATTTTAAAGAAAATCAGTTCGAAGGGAGCATAATTTGCTTTTTGGGTTAAAAGAATTTATTAAAATGAAATTTGAATGGTATGAAAATTAGATTAGAGTGTACAGAAATTCAAATCTACACTCTAATACACACTATAGCCTACTCATTGTCACGTAATGCTGATGTTGTTAACATTTAATAATTCGAGAAAAAAGTATAGCAATAATAATACTTTGCACGGTTTGATGTGATATGAGCGAAGCAAGCTTTAGATGAAATCATCACTGGTAGCACAATTTATGGTAATGCTTTTTTCCTCAGTCGGCCAGAACAAATGTGGCAGACTTGTTACTTGTTCAGATGGCAATATACGGTGAAAATTCTTATTTGGATCATATATTCCAAGACATAGGCTAGAATCTATGATTGCGAAGTACAGTAAATATCCACACTGGTACGGTGACTGACAACTACTCATCAGGGCCGGATATAGGCATGGGCAAGGAGGGGCAATGCCCCCCCAAATGCTGTGACTGCCCCCCCAAACGTGATGGCATGCAAAGATCCCAAATTTAAAAAATATTTCAAGAAAAATGGTCAGAGTGAGCGCTCTCTGCTCTCTATCCCTCATTCAAAGTAGCTACTGATTGGTAGATGCATAGGGAGGGCGTGGCCAGTCGCTTCACCGGCTTGTGGTGAACCTGCTGAGCTTCACGTCTCAGTCAGTCACTGCAGAGCGGATCACGCAGACACACTGTCGTCAGCTGAGCTCAGCCCCTGTTTTGAGTTTCCTTCCCCGTCAGTCACTGAAATTATTTGGTTACTCTTTCTGTAAGCGTGTTCTCATTCCCTCCATATCTCTCTATCGCTTTTCTCTTGTAATTTGCACCGAGTGACGAGTCGAGTATGCGCCGATTTCTGGTTGCTAAAGCTAGAACTGGCAGCAGCAACGAGGCTGCTAGGGCATTAGCTGCAGCAGAGACCGAATCACCCGGCTCGTCGGGTGATACTGCTCCTCGTCTCGCTACAATTTCTAACCCCCGTGCCCAGTCCAGTACCAGTACACCTAGTTCTAGTTGCACAAGCACCGCAGCCCCCGTCGTTCCCAGCCCATCCGTGGCTGTTGCGGATGAATACAACATAGGCTTAAACACTGAAGCACCGTCACAACCCATAGCTCTGGTTTTCCCCAAACGTAATTTTGGCAAGAACTCCCGCTCATTCTGCCCAGGTTGGTATCGTGGGAGACCATGGCTCGAATATTCAGCAAAGCTTGATGCGTGCTTTTGATTCCCGTGTCAGAAATTTGGGGGGAACAATGATAGGGATTTGGTTTTCACAAAACAAGGATTTACAAATTGGAAAACTGCATTGGAAAAGGACAAGGGATTCTCAAAGCACGCATCAAGTCAATGCCACATAAAAAATGCAAAAGCCTGGTCTGAAATGTCCCAAAGAGAGGCCACAGGGGAGACCATTTGTAATTTAATAGGGCCCACACAAATGGAAAAAAATAGGTATTATATTAAAACAATTGGAGAAGTAGTTCAGTTCCTAGCAGTAAATGAACTTCCACTTCGTGGCAGTGTGGAAAGTTCAAATGATGATGATTTCTCTGCAGGACTGTTCTTAAAAATGGTTGACTACACACTGGCAAAGGACCCCAAATTTAATGAAATTAACAAACACATCCCACCAAATGCAAAATACACCTCTCACAACATACAAAATGAAATTATTGAAACACTGGCCAAAATGGTATTAAATCAGATAAAAGGTAATTATGACAAAGCAGATTATGCTGGGTTTTGCATCAAAAGTGACGGAACGAGGGACAGATGTAATGTGGAGAATCTGTCAATCATGGTTAGATTTGTCTGTAAAGGCATTCCAGAGGAACACCTGATTGGCCTGCTTGACCTCAGTCAGTTAAATGCTGAATTTATTACCACACAAATTCTTGAGCATCTTTCTGACTCAGGCTATAGTGCAGCTGAAATTATCAGTCAGTGCTATGATGGAGCTTCTGTCATGAGTGGGGTCAGGGGTGGGGTTCAGGCCTTATTGCAAAAGAAGGTAGGGAAGGATATTCCTTATATCCACTGCTATAACCACCAGCTGCACTTGGCCGTGGTCCATGCAATGCAAGGAGAGCCGTGTGCAAATTTTTTTTTGATCTATCAGGATCACTGCACTCTATTTTTCACCGTCATTATGTGTCACAGAACTATAATGTTCCCTCCCTTAAACGACTGTTGGAGATCAGGTGGACAAGCCACCATGATGTGACCAAGTGTCTTGTGGAGAATCAGGATGCTATTCTGAGTATCCTGTCAGAGGTTACAGAGGACAGAGCCGCTGCTGTTGATATCTGTACAGAGGCATCAGGGCTGTTGATGATGTTAAGGAGGCATCATTTCTTTGAAATAGGAAAATTCCTCCTTAAAGTTCTGGGTTCCTTGAAGTCTGCAAATACTATGCTGCAGGCTCATTCTGTTGACCTGTGCTGTGCTTCAGAAGTAGTCAGTGCATCTCTGCAGGCTCTGAAGCAGATGAGAGATGAGGAGAGTGAGACATTAACCAGCATGCCTGCACCAGCTGCTAAAAGAAAAAGAACAATGAGCTCACTGCTCGTAGGTAGCGTTGTTACGTCCACTGTAGGCCATGCAGAAGACTCCATGACTCCTAGCCAGGCTCTGAAGAGAGCTCTTCTCAACATTTTGGACATCGCCATTGTAGAGATGGAGACAAGATTCTCCAAAAGCAATCTGGATCTCATGAAAGCAGTTAATTGCCTTCAACCACAATCTCCCTCTTTTCTGGATGTTGCCATGTTAAGTCCTCTGCAAAAAATGGCAAAAAGTGACAGTGACAAACTTTCCAATGAGATTCTTGTCGCAAAAATAATGTTGGAAAAAGAATTCCAAAAGACTAATGATGATGAGAACGTAGAGTTTGTAGACCTCTCCACCATTTGCACATATCTACACGGGTATAAGAAAGCCTTTCCTCAGCTCCATCGCATGTATGTGACCTCACTTGTGATTGGAATATCATCTGCATCATGCGAGAGCTCTTTCTCCACTTTGTCCTATTTGTGCCGGTCCCAAGCCCGGGTAAATGCAGAGGGTAGTGTCAGGAAGGGCATCCAACATAAAACCTATAAGACAAATCAAATGGATCAAAGGAGCTGATAGATTAGAGCTGGGCGATATAGGATTTTTTCATTTCACACTATATTTTTTCATTTCTGGCCATATCGATATATATCACAATATAAATCAAATCACTATATTTGTCAAATTTAAATGTTCCGTTGCTCATAAGTGAGATGTGAAATCATCAGCAGCTTGTTTGGATTGAAATATTTCTTTCCTGTCATAGATTAAACATGACAGACGTACTGAAGGAAAATGACAACTTTCAAAGCTTTATTCTGAGTGCTGAGAGATTGTTGAGAAGGAGCGACAAAGTGTGGTCGACGACACTTGTAATTTCATTTCCCTTCATTTATTGCCTCACAGCACAACTTTTTCAGATAACTAAAAAAAAGTTACACATATTACAAACTAAACAAAAAGTGAAGGTTTTCAAGTTTCAAAAGATAATATTGTCAATATGAAATTAATTAGCTAGGAACTAACAACAAATTATCAGAATAATTGTTTTTTGAAAACAAAAAATCTAACAGAATATAGATACATTTTTGTTTAAATCCTTGGTGCAAATTAGAGCAGCTTTCAAAGATAACATAAACTAAATGAAATGCTAAGCTATTAGCAGTGTCAAGCCAGATGTTAATTATTTTGTTTAGAATCAGACCAGAATCAGGTGTGTGTGTGTGGGGGGATTTTTGACTGCTAGGTTATATTCTGTGTTTGAAGGCTTATTTTATTTTAATGTTTAAATCTCTTTGTTTTTTTTCCCTCGTATGGTATAACGCTGGAGTTCTCTGTAAATTTTTCATCAGATGGAACATTAATGTTCTCCGCTGCCCGGTCGGCTCCTGCAGCCCAGACATCCACATGTGTACCGCTTGCTAATTCACAAGTGCTGTAGGTAACACAGTGGGAACATGGCTCTGTTCCCATAGTATAGTTAGTATAGATTTCTATGCATTTTAGGGGTTTGGGGGGATTTGACACCTCAAAAATGACTTGCCCCCCCTGATATTCTACCTGCACCCCCTAGTGGGGCTGGCTGAATCCGGCCCTGCTACTCATTCACCTCATCCGCGCTGAAGCCATGCTAGAGTACAGCCCACCCAAGCAAGATAATTCCGCAAGCAGCTGCAATTCCAGTTTTTCAAACAGAGATGGCGACAAAGAGGCAAAACTTACGGACTGCAGATTTTAATCCTTTATTTGAATATGGCAACATAATATCGCACTCTACAATACTTCTATGAATGAATCCGACAGAGACCATCAGCCAATCACTGTGTGCATAGTAAGCAAGCATGCTGGCATCATCCATAGCAACGAGGTCAACCCCACCCTTACTCTTAGCTAAAGACTTCTCTCTATTCCTTAGTAAAAGTTTGTCTCAGCAGCTTTGTGAATAGGTTTTAAAAGAAACCTCTTAGCTAAAAACTTTACTGCTATTTAGGAGAACTCTTAGTGGTAAGATAAAATGTTTTGTGAATACCGGCCCAGATCTGATTTATTGTGTGGCTGTTTTGTGTCTTTTTTTAATGGGCATTATTAAATTCCAATGTGAACTAATCATGGTTCTGAACGATAACAAGAAGTAAACACGGAGGCCACTGAAGTAAGAGTTTACGCATTCATATGTAAACTGATGTGCCGCAGAAGCCAGCGAATTTATGAGCATTTGATATGGAGGATGAATATGAGGTAAAAGAGAGCAAAATTCTTAAATATTTATGCTACGGCCTCATAAGTTTAGTTTGTATAGAGCTATCGCTGTATTACTTTTGAGTTCAACATCTCTCTGTCTCTCCCCTGACTATCTCCAAAACAAAAATTTCAGGATTATGGAAAGATTTTTGCTTTTCTTACTTATGGACACGCATAGGTATTTTTGAATATAAATTTGAGCTTAGTTTTTCTAAATACTTCAAAAGACACGAGTTGAGAGTGCAGCAGTCAAACGTGACCATCAAATGCATGTTCCCATAGAAAAACAATGGAAAAACAACACAGTAGAATGAAAAAATTTAGCTTGCAGGGGGAAAGGGGGAGAAAAAGAAGATGAATCATGCAAGATGTCCACATTTCATTCAGAACCACTGAGTACGAAAAAGTTCAGAGAGCATTTAGAGTTAGAATTAAATTTTCTTTAACCTGTAACCTTTCATTTAGGATGTCAGCTGCATTTTGCCAGGGATAATGGTGCATTTTGATTGGATTTGTTATGCGACGGGTTCATGGGTGGGATGTGAGCTGTGGAAGAGATATTTTTAGTATTTAAGCCAAATACGCTGTGACCTCGCACACAGTTCCTTGATCTCCCAAACGGCGGAGCAAATCAGAGCGCAAACCGCTGCCTTCAGCTCCGATAGGGAGGAAATAAAAAGGAAACTCAATTCTAATTTTGTGAGAATTAATCCTCCTTCACTTCTGCTCTCTCCGAGCCGGATATGTTGCATAAATTAATTCCCTGCTAACCAGCACACACCTGTCACAGAATTCATTAGGTCCAGTGAATGAACACACATGAAAACACGTGAGGAACTCTTACACACAAAGTCTGTTGGTGGATCATGTTTACAGTAAGATATAAATCAGTTTCAGGATCCATATCTTGTAGTTTGGACAGTGAGTGAGTGAGTGAGTGAGAACAATATCATTACTTTAGGTGTCCTGACCTGAAGCTCACTTCTTACCCTCTGGAGAACCTGTAAATTGTTTTCAAACCTCCAGAACATTGGGAGTTAGCACAGTGCTAACACTGTTTGCTTTTCATAAATGTCAATAAAAGAGAACAAATGTTTTCGCTAATGTGCTAAATTGAATTGGCAGAGTGTTCATCTTAAACTTGTGACAGTCATGAAAGTTTAAGCCCTGATTGAGTTAACATTCCAAATCTAGACACAGGGCTGATTGTCGTGCTAAGTGCTGCTACGTGATGCAGCTAACGTCCTGTTTAATCCTTTACCTGTGTACGTGCATCCAACACATTCTATTGTAATGGGCTTTTTTAAAGACCTAAAACCCATACTGAAGTTCTGTCGCTTTTAACCATTGCCTGTTCTCTTAGAGAGCCCCTGATAATTGTAATTGACTGTAAAAACTATTGATTTATAGTAATAAAAAAAATGTATACTGATAATATTATTTCAAATATTATTTAAGTTTAAAGTATTTAGATACAGATGAGTATTAGGAGACTGACTCGAAATTGCCATTTTTCATGGCTGATTAGCTCTCTTGCTGCAATTTGCAGTGTCATGGTAAGTTACTTCGCTTATTAATGGATCTTGATTAATTGTGTACAATATAGTGTAGTTCGTCACTGAACATTTACCTGTTTTTCTCTGGAGAAGCAGTACTGGTGCTCAAGTTAAAAGATTTTTATGAAGAAACGTTTTAAAACTGTGTTTTTCCCCTAATTCAGTATTGTCCTTCTTACAGAATATTAATAGAGTCTGAATAAGAGTTTAGTAATGGAATCAAGTTGCAGGCTCAGTTTTCTCATTTCCTCCACTTACTATATGACATCATCACCTTCTGCCTACAGTTTCCTCTCTTTTGCTGAGAAACATCACTGATGCTCGGGTTAATTCTTTGGTTAACTAATGACATCATTATCATCTTTTACACTTGACACCAAACTTATAACCACATACATACGTAAAGGAATCTTTGACTGAGTTGTCATTATTTCTTCACCCTCATTTTAAACACTTTTTTCTTTTTAATACAAAATCTCTACCATATTACAATAGACAAAAATGTGACAACATGAGTGCTCCGGTCAAAGATGTCTGTCTATAGTGTTTACATAGAAAACAATGGAAAAGTAGTGCAGTGGAATGCAACAAGGTGTGAAATTTGTAAATGCTTCTAAAAGCCAAAAAAACACACATAAGCACATAAGAGTTTACTGAAGCATTGGATGAGTCCTTCAGCGGCTTAGAGAAGGATCACCAGTCTCTAGCAGTGATATCAGTCCTCACTGTTATTTTTCATCTGTGGAAGAAAAACGGAGAAGATTTCAAGAATCTGTATGCAGATCTTTCCATACAATATTTTGTAGTGACCAAGGTTGTAAAATTTGACTGTAAATGAGAGATAAGAATGTCCATGATAAAGAAAAGGATTAATATTTAAAAATCTCATAAGTGACAAGTTCTTAGACATGCACACTTTGTATTCATTGTGGTTTCATTTGGTCTTGTAAAACTTTTATACCATTTCAAACAAAAACTGTTGTTTATTGCTCTAAAAATTTCAATTTGTGTGACCATTAAAGGAAAGGTTCGCCCAAAAATTTAAATTTCCTGAAAATTCACTCACTCTCAGCTCATGCAAGATGTAGATGAGTTTGTTTCTTCATCGGGACTAATTTGGAGAAATTTAGCATTACATCACTTGCTCACCAATGGATCCTCTGCAGTGAATGGGTGCCATCAGAATGAGTCCAAACAGCTGATAAAAACATTACAATAATCCACAAGTAATCCACACAACTCCAGGCAATCAATTAATGTCTTGTGAAGTGAAAAGCTGCATGCTTGTAAGAAAAAAAAAAAACATTAAGGCATTTAACTTTAAATGCCTTTAATAATATTCCTTTATGTAAAAAGCAAATAAGGGAAACATATTTCCTAGAATATGAGCGTGCACATAATTTAATTTGTAATGGTTTTGAATATTTTTTCAAGATGTTTCACATGCAGTCATAACAGAAGTCAATAACATTTAAAATCTAGAAGCTACAGCAGCAAAAACAGGCTGCTGTTAATTTAAAAATGTATAAATTGGTTTTATTTGCTGATGGCATCTGCATGCATGTACTGGATTTATTAATATAAACATGTTAAAAACACCACAGGAAGTGTTCGTATGATCCACCCTGAAGGGTCTTTAAGAACTATTTAAATCTTTGCACTTTTGGTAACACTTTACGGTAAGGGTACACAAATTACCATGAATTCATGCATAAATTCATGCATGAATTATGCGTTACTTCATGCATTAATATCTTATGAATTATCAGGAACTAACAAGAATTCAAAGTATTTCTATCATGACTTCATGGATGAACAACACATTAATTAAGACATTAACTAAGATGGGTACATCACCATGATTTATGATTTATTACGCATGATCATGATGTTTTCTTTGTTAAAAAAAAAAAAAGGCATTTACTATCCACAGTGGATAAATCTATACTTTTGGTACATGAATCATCATGAATTCATGCTGAAAGAGCGGATGCCGATCACAATACCCTTCACAATAATATTATTTCATTATTTCTTGTGTGTTTATTAATCAAGTTATTGATCAGTATTTAACCTCCTAGATTATTTGATGTTTGACTTGGTTCCATACTGAAGTCTATTCTGTTCATAAGGTCACAGTGCCATGATTAGGTCAGGGTGACCTCCCATCTATATGAGCATGCTGATAAGTCTCTTGCCAGAGCTAGGCCACCTTGAGCAGAAGATATGTTTTGTCTGTGTATGTGTGTGTCGGCATCTTTTCCTGAGTAAGTGGAGAAGTTCGTCATCGGATGCTTTTTGTTCGCATCTCTGACTCCTGGTCTTCATTCAACACCTGGTCCTCGGGTTTTAACTGTCAATTCCCTTACAATTCATAGAAACATAGCATTATTTTGTGCATGTAAGACTGCTTACCTCATGCATGCAAACAGGCTAGAACAGTATGTAAATTAATGTGAGAACTAATGTTTTTCATTAATTATGAGTTTTCAATCACGTTCATGTCATCCTCATATAGCCTGCAGTAAATGGACAGACCCCAACATAGGCCAATCACAGCACATAACTTGTAAATTCTGTAGGCATCCAGATACAGTACTCATCATTAACTAAGCATTAGCTTCTCATGACTTCATCATGTGCGTGGCCCCTCAACTAAAGTGGTGACCAGACCCCAACATTGGCCAATCACAGCACATAA
The DNA here is from genome assembly GCF_936440315.1 of Barbus barbus. Lineage (NCBI taxonomy): Eukaryota > Metazoa > Chordata > Actinopteri > Cypriniformes > Cyprinidae > Barbus > Barbus barbus. The sequence continues at coordinate 20,646,258 of NC_136731.1, read as the reverse complement.
CTTGTCAATTCTGTTGGCATCCAAATACAGTACTCATCATTAACTAAGCATTAGCTTCTCATGACTTCATCATGTGTGTGGCCCCTCAACTAAAGTGGTGACCAGACCCCAACATTGGCCAATCACAGCACATAACTTGTAAATTCTGTTGACATCCAAATACAGTACTCATCATTAACTAAGCATTAGCTTCTCATGACTTCATCATGTGCGTGGCCCCTCAACTAAAGTGGTGACCAGAACCCAACATTGGCCAATCACAGCACATAACTTGTCAATTCTGTTGGCATCCAAATACAGTACTCATCATTAACTAAGCATTAGCTTCTCATGACTTCATCATGTGTGTGGCCCCTCAACTAAAGTGGTGACCAGACCCCAACATTGGTCAATCACAGCACATAACTTGTAAATTCTGTTGACATCCAAATACAGTACTCATCATTAACTAAGCATTAGCTTCTCATGACTTCATCATGTGCGTTGCCCCTCAACTAAAGTGGTGACCAGACCCCAACATTGGCCAATCACAGCACATAACTTGTAAATTCTGTTGACATCCAAATACAGTGCTCATCATTAACTAAGCATTAACTTCTCATGAATTCATCATGTGTGTGGCCCCTCAAATAAAGTTGGCCAGTTCACCTCAAACTCCATCACTCTAAACATAGGAGCCCCACAGGGCTGTGTCCTGAGTCCCCTGCTCTACTCTCTCTACACGCATGACTGCGTGTCCTTTCACAGCTCCACATCTATTGTCAAATTCGCTGATGATACTGTGGTTCTGGGCCTCATCTTCAACAACGATGAGACCGCATACTTGGATGAGGTAGAGAGTCTCACATCATGGTGCCAGGACAACTGTCTCTCTCTGAATGTGAGCAAAACTAAAGAGCTGATCATGGACTTTAGGAAGAGACAGCAGCAGCCCTACACTCCTCTTATGATCAGTGGGACCCCTGTGGAGAGGGTGAGTAGCTTCAAGTACCTCGGTGTAAACATCTCCGAGAACCTGACTTGGACTACACACATCCAAACACAGGTCAAGAAAGCCAGGCAAAGACTGTACCATCTGCGACAGCTGAGGAAATTCAGGGTCTCACCAGCAATCCTGAAAACTTTCTATTCAGGGACCATAGAAAGTGTATTGACTCAGTGCATCTCAGTGTGGTATGGAAACAGCTCCAATCAGGACTGCAAAGCTCTACAGAGAGTTGTGCGCTTAGCTGAGCGCATCTCAGGGTCTGCTCTCCCCTCTCTGCAGGACATCTACCTCAAACGCTGCAAAAATAGAGCTGTTAAAATCTTCAAGGACTCTAATCACCCTGGTAACCGTCTATTCACTTTGCTTCCATCTGGTAAGCGCTTCCGTAGCCTGATGGCAAAAACTGAGAGACTTAGGAGGAGCTTCTTCCCCCAGGCCATCAGGCTCCTAAACTCTAACTCTGTGTCATAACATCACTTGACTCCATGTAAATATCACCATATCAATAAGCTATTCATAATTTTTCTCTACCTCATATTGCTGCTATTTAAATACCCTGTACAACTTTTTTGCACATTATTTTTGCACCTTCCTCTTACTATTTAAGTCAACAACATACTGACCTGCACATTTATATTTATATTTTTTATCTTATCTTATCTTTTATTTTATTTTATTCTTTTATTTTATTTTTTCTACTTTTCTTCTCTTAATATTTGTATACTTTATAATTGCACTGTCCTTGGAGCGGACCTGACCTACATTTCACTGCTGGTTATACTCTGTATAATTGTGTATGTGACAAATAAAACTCTTGAATCTTGAATCTTGATGCACGGGTCACCACTCTCCTCCTCTTGAGACCCAGAGATTGAGGAAATCGCTCTTTTATAGATGTTTTGGGTACCATGAAGGCCATACAGGAATCTGTGGAAGAAGCTTGAATGCAAGATTTACAGCTGTAAACTAAAAGAAGAAAATTAAGTTGAACCAACTTAAAAAATTAAGGTAATTTGCTGCAAAGCTTTTTTGAGTTTACTGAAATTCCGGTCTGTAGTTCTCTTTCAGTCGGTCACTCTGAGTCCCGTCGGATGACCAACGAAATTGGGATCTCGCCAGAGAGACCAATCCACTTCGAGTGTAACTAAACGAGCCAATGGACATTGGCATGCGATCATTGCATCCAGCTGCCGCTGATCACAGCGTGAGCATAAGAGGCAGCAGGTGCACCGCATTAATTCATCCTTTCGCTTCGGAGCCGAGTGGCAGTGCATCCCTGCTGCTCTCCTATCCTGCGAGTGAGAAAGAGCGAGCGAGTGTTGGCGGTACGGCGCAGCAGCGGTGGTCACGTCGGACGGGAAAAAAGATCGTCTTCCGGCTGACAACCACACTAAGAGTGTGCGGTGGCCAGCTCACCTGCGTGCTTCAGCACTGAAAGAGCATATTTCTCTAAAAGAGCAACACGGGTGATCGCGTCTTTTTAAAGATGTCCTATCACCCGTGCGTTTCTGGGTGTGGTCGTTTCCTGGTGCCTCAGGACGGTCACGATTGCTGCCTCACGTGTCTGGGCATTCAGCACGCTTAGGAAGCTTTCGTGGATGGTTCATGTTCTTCTTGTGGGGACATGACCATCTCGGAGTTGCGTAATAGACTGTGTTATATCAAACATGGCGGAGTCCCTCTGCCTCTGCCGCGATCCAGCGTTCGTCCTGGCACCCGGGGTGATGCTGCGTCGGGTGGAGTCAGAGGTGATTTGAGGATCACGGTGAGGGCATCCCCAAGTGGAGCTCCTCACCCCTCAAGCACTCCGCAGCCGGTGGAGCTGCCGAAGGAGCGTGCTGGGCCCTCTGCTGGACGGGGTGCACCAGGCGTTTCCTTCGGTGCCCCCTCTGACGACCAGATGTCAATCGCTGCATCGGAGGGTGAGCAGTTTTGCTTTTGGGAACAAAAGCAAAATGAAACAAAAGATTCTCCACCCGGCCCTCCTCCGGGGGAGGGAGTGGTGTGGTCACCATCTCCCGATGAGCAGTCTCCTCCATCTCTGGGTCGCCCGTCTCAGGGCCTCTTGCAATTGCGCTTACCGCCAGGTTTGGCGGGGGCCTGGATGGGCTGAGCGTCCTGCCTGCGACCGGCTCCACGACGCTGCCTGGTGGAAGGCTGCTGCGGCTGCGCGGGGGGCGCCCACAGGGGGGCGCCCACGGCGACGAGCAGGCTGAGGGGCTGCAGCCGGGGTGGAAGCAGCAGATTTCCTGCGGCGCATTATGTGTTTGATCGCCTCAGTCTGCTTCTGTGCTGCCGAGAACTGCTTGGCAAAGCTCTCGACAGCGTCGCCGAAGAGGCCGGTCTGTGACACGGGAGCATTCAGGAACTGTACCACCTTCTGCTCCTTCATGTCAGCGAGACACAGCCAGAGATGGCGCTCCTGGACCACTAGCGTGGACATTGCATGATCCAGAGACTGTGCGGTCACCTTCATCACTCGAAGCGCGAGGTCCGTCGCAGCACGCAGCTCATGTAGAACCGCCAGGTCGTGACCACCCTCGTGCAGGTCTTTTAGGGCTTTGGCCTGGTGGACCTGCAATAACGTCATGGCGTGGAGGGCAGAAGCCGCCTCCCCACAGGCTCTATAAGCACTGCCAGTTAGACCTGACGAATACTTACAGGCCCGTGAGGGGAGACACGGGTCACCCCACAGGGTGATAGCGGCTGTTGGACATAGTTGCATGGCCAAAGACCGCTCCACCGACGGGATGCCCGAGTACCCCAAAGCGGCCCCACCATCGAGGGTGGTGAGGGAGGAGGAGCCACAAGATTTGTTTCGGCCAGTAAAAGGTGCCTTCCATGATCTTGTAAGCTCCTCATGCACTTCCGGAAAGAATGGCACCTGAGGGGGATGCTGAGAACCAGCACGACCCCCACCGAGAAACCACTCGTCCAACCTCGAAGGATCGGGACGCGGTGGAGGATTCCACACGAGCCCGACATTCTCGGCGGCCCGGGAAAGCATAGCTGTCATCTCTGGGTCTGGCTCGGACAACGCTACCACACCCGAAGGGGGCCGAGCCGAGAGAGTGCTCATCCTCCGATGCAGCGATCGACATCTAGTCGTAAGAGGGGGCACCGAAGGAAACGCCTGGTGCACCCTGTCCAGCAGAGGGCCCAGCACGCTCCTTCGGCAGCTCCACCGGCTGCGGAGTGCTTGAGGGGTGAGGAGCTCCACTTGGGGATGCCCTCACTGTGATCCTCAAATCACCTCTGACTCCACCCGACACAGCGTCACCCCGGGTGCCAGGACGAACGCTGGATCGCGGCAGAGGGACTCCGCCATGTTTGACATAACGGAGTCTATTACGCAACTCCGAGATGGTCATGTCCCCACAAGAAGAACATGAACCATCCACGAAAGCTTCCTCAGCGTGCTGAATGCCCAGACACGTGAGGCAGCAATCGTGACCGTCCTGAGGCGCCAGGAAACGACCACACCCAGAAACGCACGGGTGATAGGACATCTTTAAAAAGACGTGATCACCCGTGTTGCTCTTTTAGAGAAATTTAAGGGGGAAATTGGGGGTGGGTGGGGAGTGACCCCTGACAGACCTGCATAAGCTGACCAGATCCGAGAAAGCCCATCCGCATTTGCGTTGGAGGCTCCGGCTCAATGGCGGACATCGAAGCAGAAGTCCTGGAGCGCGAGGAACCACCATGTCACACGAGCGTTGGTATCTTTGGCTTTCGCCATCCACTGGAGCGGCGCGTGGTCCGTGAAGAGGGTGAATCTCCGTCCCAGCAGGTAATACCGCAGCTCCAGGACTGCGCACTTGACGGCCACAGCCTCTCTCTCTACCGTGGCGTAGTTCCTCTCGGCTGGCGTCAGCTTCCTGCTGATAAACAAGACGGGATGTTCCTCACCTTCCTGAACTTGCGACAGGACGGCTCCCAACCCCGTCTCGGACGCGTCTGTTTGTAGCAGAAAGGGGCAGCCGAAGTACGGGGCGCGCAAGACTGGTTTCTCCGTTAACGCCCGTTGGATTCGTCTGAACGCCTTCTCCTACTCTGGTCCCCATTTGACGCTCTCAGGCTGCCCCTTCCTGGTTAGGTCTGTCAAGGGGGCGGCTAGAGAGGAGAAGTTAGGGATGAAACATCTATAGTACCCCGCCAACCCTAAGAATGCTCGTACCTGGGTCTTTGTGTTGGGCCTCGGAGCGGCGCGGACTGCTTCCACTTTCTTGTCTTGCGGCCGGATGAGGCCCCGTCCAACCTGAAAGCCCAGGTACTTCGCCTCATAGAGCGCCAGATGACACTTGGCAAGGTTGGCGGTGAGCCCAGCCCATCGAAGGTCCGTCAGCACCCTCTGCAGACGATCCAGATGGTCCTCCCAACGCTCCGAGTGGATGACCACATCGTCGATGTAGGCGGCTGCAGGAGGACGTCCATCAGCCTTTGGAACGTGGCCGGAGCTCCGTGTAGGCCGAAGGGAAGGACCCGATATTGCCAGTGGCCGCTGGGGGTGGAGAAGGCGGTCTTGGGTTTGGCGGATTCAGTCAATGGCACCTGCCAATAGCCTTTGGTGAGGTCCAGGGTAGAGATATACCGGGCCCTCCCGAGGCGGTCCAGGAGCTCATCCACCCGGGGCATTGGGTATCCGTCAAACTCGGAGGTTTCGTTGAGGCGGCGGAAGTCGTTACAAAAGCTGAGGGTGCCGTCCGGCTTTGGTACCAGGACGATGGGACTGGACCATGGGCTATTGGATGGCTCAATCACCCCCAACTTCAGCATATGTTGGACCTCTTCCTCAATAGCCCGCCGACGAGCTTCAGGGATCCGGTAGGGTCGTTGCTTTACCACAAGTCCTGGGAGCGTCCTGATGTCATGTTGCAGGAGGTTGGTATGTCCTGGCACCGGGGAGAACACATCTGGGAACTGACCGACCAGGTGCCGCAGCTCAGCCTTCTGCGGTGCCGAGAGTTCCGGGTTGATGTCCACAGTTACTGGTTCCACGGTGGCCAGGGCAACGGTTGACGCCGGGGCCCCCACCCATTTCTTCAGGAGGTTGACGTGATATAATTGCTCGGGGCTGCATCTTCCGGGCTGACGCACCTTATACGTGACGGGCCCCACACGCTCCACCACCGTGTAGGGCCCCTGCCAAGTAGCCAGGAACTTGCAGGCGGACGTGGGAACCAGCAACATCACCCGGTCGCCTGCTTGGAACTCTCGGGGCTGAGCTGGTCGGTTGTAATGTCGTTGTTGGGCCTGCTGGGCTTTGGCCATATGCTCCCGGACTAATGGCATGACCCGGTCTATGCGTTGCCGCATTTCGGTGACGTGCTCAACGAGGGGCCGATGTGGTGTGGGCTGTTGGTGTTCCCAAGCTTCCTTGGCCACGTCCAACAGGCCTCGGGGCTGTCTCCCGAAAAGGAGCTCAAAGGGGGTAAAGCCGGTGGAAGCCTGCGGGACTTCGCGTATACCGAAGAGGACATATGGCAGCAGTAGATCCCAGTCTCGCTGGTCCTCGGCCGCTACTCTCCGCAACATCTGCTTTAGGGTCTGATTAAAGCGTTCAACGAGGCCGTCCGTCTGAGGGTGGTACACGGAAGTCCGCAGCTGCTTTACCCGGAGCAGGCGGCAGAGGTCAGCCATTAGCCGGGACATAAATGGAGTCCCCTGGTCGGTCAGGATTTCAGCTGGTAGACCAACCCGGCTAAAGAGGAGGAAGAGCTCCTGCGCGATGTTCTTTGCTGTAGTCTTTCTCAGGGGGACAGCCTCCGGGTAGCGGGTGGCATAATCGACGATCACCAAGATGTGTTCGTGGCCTCGGGCCGATTTTGGCAACGGCCCCACTAGATCCATCCCGATGCGCTCGAAGGGCACCTCTATGATGGGAAGCGGGCGAAAGGGGGGGTGTCTTGGGTGACGTCTTTTGGCAGATGGCGCATGCCTGACAGAAGCGTTTGACTTCGGCCTCCAGGCCAGGCCAGTGAAAACGATCCCGCAGGCGCTGCGTGGTGTTGTGAGCCCCAAGGTGGCCCGCCGTGGGGTGGGCATGGGCCAACTGGAGAATGGCCTCGGTCTGAGAGCGTGGCACCACCAGGAGTCTCTTTTCCTCCCCCCTTCGCTCAGCGACACAATAAAGCAGACCGTTCTCCACGATAAAGTGTGGGAGAGGATGTGGTTTTGGCTGGCGGTCTTTTCCCTCCAACACGCGGACCTGGTTCCAGCAATGTTTTAGTCGCTCATCGTCACGTTGGGCCTGCCCGAATGAGCCCCCTCCTACAACCTGTTGATACACGTCAAAGAATAGGTTAGTATTACGGGAGGGGGACTCACCTTCTCTCCCACTATCGGTGGCCAGGAGAACGGGGCAGCGTCGAGGTCCAGGAGGCCGACCGCAGCAACCCCTCTTTGGGCTGGCAGCCTGTGTCGTCGTCGCCAACAATGCGTTGAAGCCCGGCCAGTCTCGTCCCAACAGCACGTCCACGGGCAGCGTACGAACAATGCCCACTTCCACGAGCCAAGACCCTGGACTCGTGGAGATGGTCACGCGGCGAGTAGGCACTTCCTGTGTGTTCCCGTGCACACAGGCAATCGGCAGCTGGGTTTTTGTCTCGTGGCGCGGGGGACGCACTCTTGCATGGACGAGGCTGACCGCGCTGCCCGAGTCGAGTCACGCCTTGTGCGGACGGCCATTAATCCTTATTTCCGCCTCTGGAGCCCCGCGTGGTGGGTCTTGATGGACCACACAGCCTGCCAGCCACGGTTGTGCCTTTGGGGAAGAGGGTGCCGTGGGCATGGACTCATCCTGTGGTTCAGGGGCCGCTGCTCTGCCTATTGGCCGCGAGGTGCCCTCCGGCGCACGCTGCTCCTGGACCACCCTCCGGGGAAAAGGCAGCACGCGCTCCCCGATGTCGCGGTGTTGGGCCGCCTCCGCCAGCTCGATCGCCTCCACGAGCTCCAATGTAGTGGTGGGATTCCGCATTCCGACTGCCTGGCGGAATGCGCAGGGCAAAGCCCGTAGGAGGCGATCAATGATGACTCGTTCCGTTACCTGGGCCGCCGTCGGGGCTCCTCCCATGAGCCAGTGGTGGGCGAGATGCGTGAGCTCGGCGGCTTGGGTCCACGCCGCTCGTCGAGGCTGGTAAACCCACTCGTGAAAATGCTGGGTGGCGCACACCGGCGAAAGTCCCACACGGGCCAGGATTTCCCGCTTAACTTCCTCGTAGTTCCCAGCCGCCTCGGCGGGAAGGCTGAAGTATGCACGCTGGGCTTCCCCCATGAGGAGAGGGGCCAACGCGCTCGCCCATTCTTCTGGATCCCATCGTTCGGTCTCGGCCGTATTTTCAAACAGCTGCAGGAAGGACTCCACGTCATCCTGGGCCGTCATTTTTGGGATGAGCTGGGTGGCTTGTCCCCGTGGATTAGGTAACGGAACGCGCTGGCGGGCGGCCGCACGCAGATCGGCGAGTTCCTGGTCAACCTGGCCCTGCCGGCTGGCGAGATGTTCCACGATCTGTTGCTGGCGCAGGCTGACCTCCGTAAGCTGACGGAGAAGATCCTCCATGATCTGGGGAGCCGCGGCTGCCTAATAACACAAACAGAAAAAAAGGCGCGGTGATTACGGAGATCGCTTGTCGGTGAAAACTTCCACTAATCTGCCCGTATTCTCTACCAGTGTGGCAGGGTGGAAAAATCACACGACAAGGAGAGCTCAGATAAATACCCTGGAGGGTGGATTTATTAAGAAAACAGGCGGTGATCGGTGAAGGTGCGTGCTGAGGTGCTCGGGGTGCTCTCCTGGTGCGTTTCCAGGGCAACGCTGATGAGAGATCGGGACGCTCGTCACAGTTGGTTCAACTTAATTTTCTTCTTTTAGTTTACAGCTGTAAATCTTGCATTCAAACTTCTTCCACAGATTCATTTTAAAAATCAAACACAGATTGCAAACCATACTGCAAACACAATAAAAAAGACTGTCATTTTTACAGAAAAATATTTATTTGACAATTCTGCCAAGCGACACATTTTCTGTCAGCAGGCAATGCAAAAATTGGACTCAGATATAATCCTACGCCACTCATCAAAATAATTCAAAAAATATATATAAAATAAAATTTTAATAAAATGAAAGGCAAAAAAGAGAGGCAAAAATCTTAATTCTTTAAATCTTGTGATGCCTTTAAAGTGCTGGAGCAACAAAATTGTTCTCAAAGTGCCAGAATAACAATCTTAAAATGCTGCAGCAATAAACAAGACTTCAGAGTTTCAACATGCACTAGGGCAATCAAGTATTACAACTGTTAAAAGAAAACTTGAAAGTCATAAAACCTTACATTAAAACTCAAAACTGTCTTTAGCATATGTTGTACTGTTATACAGCTACTGAACAAACAGGAACAAATCAGTACTTGCACCTTTGATTAGCCATATGAACTGCAGCTACTTAAACTTTAACTATTTGTTTTTGAAGGACTGGACTCTTGCAGAGTACAGGGGGTCAAGGCCAATAAACACTTTCTGAATTGTTTCAAAGGTGTATTTTAATTCTTTAGGATAGCTAATGTTGAGGGCATAAATCAAGCCAAATCGGAGAGCAACAGCTGTAGGGAGGTCTTGCACATTATCCAGCACAACTTGCTCCTCTAGAACTACAGACAGGCACCTTACATTTGGGTTTGAATGGATGGTGGCAACGTCATGTTCAATGACAGTTAAGACCCCCATCTTCATCCCTTTTGTGCAAGTGTCTTCTGGGTCTGTGTCCTGCAGTAAAAAGCAGCATAAAGACTGAATCAAAACCCATTTTTTAATTTTTAATTTGATTGAATTCTGCTGGACCACAAAGAGCTTTTTATATTGTTTGAGATAGGTCACCCAAAAATCACACATGCCGTAATTTTCCATTGTGGTTTTTTGTATATAACACTTTAATTTGTGCTGCCAGACACATCACACAGAAGGATGCAAATAAATAAATTTTTGCCAACACTTTGTCTCCTCCATTCTACTCTTTCCCCTGCCGTTTGGCTTATAGAACAGTTAGCAGATTAGTTTCGGACACCAGACAAAAGCATATGCTGTTAACAGACTGATAACACACACTTGCCAGGCAAGACTTCAGGAAGTTTCCAGACTTTTCCCTCATAAACAAAGGTAGACCTTTGAGAGCTGTAGCTTTCCTTTGAGCAAGCACATCAGAAGCCTGAAAGACACAGAAAAAGTTATATGCATGTTATATTCAACCAAAAGCTTAGGGCTTACCTTTAACTGGCCACTATTATGCTCATTCACAGGTTACAAATTTTACAATATGTTTACATGATTTGACACTAAGTAATTACTTAAGTTGCTAAATAATTGCTTGATCAAGTTGGTCTAGGATGGTCTTCATTTCATCTCCATAGGCTCCACAACGTGATCGGTACAACATGATCATCTTTGATGCGTATTCATCCAAAGAAGACAAAAAAACACTCTTCAGGTTGGATTGTGTAATTCTGTAAAACTCGGCACAGACCTTAAAACACACACACACATACACAGTGAACAGTAAGAATTAAGACTACACAAGTTAATTAATCTTTAAATAAATAAATAATCTCAAATACATAAACTCACCTGATCTTCCAAAAACAATGCTGGCCATTGTTTTAGGACATCAGCCACAAGAGGTTCTTCATCAACTATCTCCTTCCTTCTCAGAGAGAATGTCAGTTCCATTTTGGAGTCAACAATTGCCATGTTGAAATGTTTCTTCCTTTCCTCCTGTAGTGCATCTTTTTCCTTCTGTAAGGAACAATCTGTCTGCCCTACTGGGTTGTCTGGGAGAAAGTTTATCTCGCATCTCTTTGCTTTCTTTAAACATCTAGAGTCATTGTTCACTCTTTTTTGGTTCACAGCGACTTTAGAGCAACCTGCCGTTCATAGTTTCTGATGGTAGTTCCCAACCTTATATTTGATGCTCATAGTCCAGCTGTGATAATCTGTTCCTGAGCCTGGGTCCTTCAGACATAGATACTTTCCAATCAGTGCAGCAGACACAGACTCCAACTCTTGATTGTTTGGTTAAGCTTTGAATGAAAAAATAGCTTGAGCTATGCTGTCCAGGATGTCCATTTTCATTTCTCTTGGTACTGTGAGCAGTGTTCCATCTTCTTTAAAATTCCCTTTCTCAAGCCGCAACTCAACATCATAAGAGAAATTGGGAATCGGGAAAGTGAGAATTTTCACGCTGTCTCACAGACACAAAGGGGAAACTCTGGTTTGAGCTATCAAATGGGGAGGACATACTGGCAGTGTCTAAAGAAGAAATTGAGGTCTCTGGTTCTGATTCTTCAGGTACTTTCTGGAGTATCTTCAGCACTGCTCTTTCTGGTGGAAGCTCTGTTATATTGATCAAGTTACAGAGTTAATTTCCAAACCCAGGATCCTCAAACTGAATCAGAAATTCATCCTTGATTTCAAGCCTTTCTTGAAGAATTGTTTTCAAGTGTTCAACCGAAGTGAGATTTTCCAAAATATCCAGCCTCCTAATATTATCAGGGGCCAACACAACACGGAGCCGCATATTCTGTAAAACAAAATTCTGATTAAAAATAAATCAAGTACATTAAGTATATGGGAAAGCTTAATATGTGGTAACATGTAAAATGACTTAAAGGGGGTAGTTCAAAAATGAAAACTTTCATAATTTTCTAAGCCTTGCCAAGTCACGTCATTCCAAATCTGTGTTACTTTCTAATGCAGAAGAAACAAAATAAGATTTTTTAGAATGAATATCACTGTCTGTCTTTTCAACACAACAGCAGTGTATACTGACTTGCTTAAAGACTTAAAGGTTCCAAAGACATGTCATGGAAGGGATAGTTCACCAAAAATTAAAATGCTGTCATTAATTACTCACCCTCATGTCGTTCGAAACCCGTAAGACCTTTGTTCGTCTTTGGAACACGAATTAAGATTTTTTTTTATTAAATCCAAGAGCTCTCCGACCCTGCATAGACAGCAAGCGTCCTACCACGTTCAAGGTCCAGAAAGGTACCAAGAACATTGACAAAATAGTCCATGTGACATCAGTGGCTCAACTGTAATTTTATGAAGCTACGAGAATACTTTGTGTGCAAAAAATCTAAAATACCTTTTATTCAAGATTTCTTCTCCTCCGCATCACCCTTAGTGCCATTTTGGAGAGTACCAATAAAAAGTATTGTGTTTCAAAGACGAACAAAGGTCTTAGTGACAACAGTAACATTTGACTGCAGATTCTGCATAGGATCTCCCGACTCTTCCGACCCGGTCTCTTCATTGCTTTCCAAATGATCAGTTTGCAATGTAACAGAAGAGCTAAAATCTTCAAAACCTTGAGATTTATGCTTCCGAAATACGTGGCTACTAAAAGTTGAAAGGACATTGCTTGTCAGCTCACACTCTTTAAAAGGACAATTGACTGTGTCATGCCTCCTCAAATGATTTCTGATATGGTTTAAAAACTGGGATGGCTGACAAACATCTTTGAAATCACATAACTCACATGAAAAATTAAAGTGGTCAGTAACTTCAGCAGTGTGTTTGTGCGATCTTGTCAAGTGTTTTTTAACGCACCTACAGTTTTAAAAGTGCAGACGCAGTCAGTATACAAACAAGGATGCTGCCAGGATCGCCCTTGATAGTGCCGAAGCCTGTAGTGTTTCAAGAGGACCTCTCTGCTACTGCGGGAAAATTTGCAAAGCTTACACTGCATTCCAAACCTATGAAAATAAAAATAAAAACAGTTTGACATGTGCAGAGTTACATTCCAACTAAATTGACATTAATTGTTTAAAACACAACATAAATATTACATACAAAAAAAGGAGAATATTAGATGAATCACATTCAATGCAAAATAATAATGGCAAATTACATTTAACTAAATGGTGCTAAGAGCTATGCTTTATATATATGTAAAAAAAAAAAAAAAAAAACCTAAGCTCCGGAAATACTAGACATTTGCTGATAATTCAACATTATATATGTTTTGGTGTTTTAGACTGGATGTTATGTAAAGCACGTTATGTTGTACGTCTAAGATCAGAAACAACCACACAGTTAACAAGGTTAAGAATAACTTACTTAAATGTAAAATGCTGTTTTCACCCTCTATTTAACACTACTAACCTACAATAGTGACGACGTTCCTTGTTGCTTGTGTAACGTTATTCACTCAGGAAGATTAATCTGAGCGTGGCTGGATGAACAATAATCATGTTTTTTGCATTAACGTTAGCCAAAACTGATTTGCAGAAATCAAAACGCGGTGAACTGACCAGCTGGCAGAGGATTCTGTTTGGTCTTCCTCTAACGCAAATCAAGCAAAGATATTTATGTATATATATATATATATATATATAAATAATTCTCAATTTAGCATTTGTAATTCACATTAGCCGTATGACTGTGTTCAGTATGGTTATGGCCTTCAGATGAAGATCGCTAAATAGCTGTCTGAGCTCGTTGGAAAATATCATTAAATTCCTTAGAATAGTCTTTCCAAAACACAAAGTTACATTTTACGTTAAGCATTTGTGTAATTTATTTAAGTTATTTTCGATAAGAAAACTTACCTGAAGCAGAGAACATCCAGCCTCTTCTAAATGCAGTTGATGAGGGGAAACCCCGCGGAAACATGCGCAATGACAGGAAGTGAACGCTCCAATGAAGAAATCTAAATCTTACGTTTGCTAATTCTAATTGTTTATTTTCATTAGACAAATAGTAGTAAACATGCAGTTAAATCTTTTTATAAGTAAAATCAACACTGTGCTCAAAACGTTGTCCACCTAACTTATCATTTTAAACTGAGTTAACAATTTGGAAGTTGGATTTTTTTACAGTCTGCCTGGGAAGAGTTGAATTCAGTATATATACCATGAACTTTTAGTGCCTTTATCTGAAAACACTTAACAAAACCATAAAGCTGTTAAAGGATTTACAAAAATAAAAAAAAAGATGAAAAAAGGTTTCACAAACAGCTTGGTCTTTTATAAAAGGTAAGAAGCCACCTTTTAATGTAACAAGATACTAATGTGGACTCCTCATGAAATATTTAATGCTGACCTAAAATAAAATAAACAAATAAATGGCACAAACACATGGCATACAGAACATATACAAACTTGCTTAGTTCTTGTAAATATCCAGTAAGGATCCATCATCTTTTTTCTTTAAGATAGCTGAAGTTGTGTTCTGTATTTGGATGTCAACAGAATTTACAAGTTATGTGCTGTGATTGGCCAATGTTGGGGTCTGTCCATTTACTGCAGGCTATATGAGGATGACATGAACGTGATTGAAAACTCATAATTAATGAAAAACATTAGTTCTCACATTAATTTACATACTGTTCTAGCCTTGAGGTAAGTAGTCTTACATGCACAAAATAATGCTATGTTTCTATGAATTGTAAGGGAATTGACAGTTAAAACCCGAGGACCAGGTGTTGAATGAAGACCAGGAGTCAGAGATGCGAACAAAAAGCATCCGATGACGAACTTCTCCACTTACTCAGGAAAAGATGCCGACACACACATACACAGACAAAACATATCTTCTGCTCAAGGTGGCCTAGCTCTGGCAAGAGACTTATCAGCATGCTCATATAGATGGGAGGTCACCCTGACCTAATCATGGCACTGTGACCTTATGAACAGAATAGACTTCAGTATGGAACCAAGTCAAACATCAAATAATCTAGGAGGTTAAATACTGATCAATAACTTGATTAATAAACACACAAGAAAATAATATTATTGTGAAGGGTATGGTAGATCGGCATCCGCTCCTTCAGCATGAATTCATGATGATTCATGTACCAAAAGTATAGATTTATCCACAGTGGATAGTAAATGCCTTTTTTTTTAACAAAGAAAACATCATGATCATGCGTAATAAATCATAAATAATGGTGATGTACCCATCTTAGTTAATGTCTTAATGTGTTGTTCATCCATGAAGTCATGATAGAAATACTTTGAATTCTTGTTAGTTCCTGATAATTCATGAGATATTAATGCATGAAGTAACGCATAATTCATGCATGAATTTATGCATGAATTCATGGTAATTTGTGTACCCTTACCGTAAAGTGTTACCGCACTTTTTTTTAGGTTTAATCATTCTGGGTTTGAGATTTGGCTAATTTACTCATCTCACAGACACTGTGCCCAATCATTTACTTCAAATTTACACCTTATCTGCTTTTGGCACTTTAATAAATGGAGAGGTGCAGGTTGTAAGTGAGATGTAACCAGATGAGAAGTGATTTCAGCAGTGTGCTGGAAGCAAAGGGCGAGAGCTGGGATCACACACTCACTGGCTAATGGGAGCCGAAATGCTGCTAGCCTGAGGGAGTTCTAGTAATGATATAAGGAAAGAGCCTGGAATCCATCATGCTTGGGGGAAATCAGAGACAGGATTCTCACTCAGACCACCTGCCCCCACACCAACACACACACACACACATCCTGTTGAGGAGTTATTATAGCAGGACAATTTATGCCATCTGCTCACTCCCCACTGTTCTTCAGTGGGTTTCTAATATTTGCATCAAAGGCATTTTTAGACTGTTTTTGTTCACAGCTAATAATAACACTAAGTGCAAATAGCAATGGATTCTATTTACACTATGTTAAAATAGCAAGATTGTCTGCTATATTTATACTACTTATTGCAAATAGTGGCAATTATCTGCACCTCCATATTGTAGTACATTATAAAACAGTACGCAATAACAACGTATTGTGGCGGGAAGAGCAAACGACAGACACAGTGGG
The DNA here is from genome assembly GCF_936440315.1 of Barbus barbus. Classification (NCBI taxonomy): domain Eukaryota; kingdom Metazoa; phylum Chordata; class Actinopteri; order Cypriniformes; family Cyprinidae; genus Barbus; species Barbus barbus. Next base: position 20,630,466 of record NC_136731.1, on the reverse strand, counting down.
CGTGGCGTCAGGCCTCGGAGAGGTTTTTATTAAACAATAAATCAACAAAAATAGTGTCCAAGGGGAAAAAGTGTCCCAAAATAAACAGGGGGATCTGGTGTCCTCGTCGTGCTGCGGGGCTTGTGAAGGAGGGAAGGGTCCAGGGAAGGGGCGGAGTCCGGTGGCCGCACGCGCTCCCCTCTCGGGTCCGGGAGCGAGTGGCGGCGGCTTCATCCTACTCCTAGGCCCCCGGAGCTTCTGGGGGACTCGACGGCCTGGCATCCTGGCCCGTCAGCTGTCTTAACGGGTGCGGCAGTCCTCCTACTCGACACGCCCTTCCTGGACCCACGAGGACACCAGCGTGCATGCACGGGGAAGAGACCGGTCTCCCGAGGAGAGGCGCGCTCGGCATTTAAACAGCGGCGGTGATGAGGCTCTATTCACATCAGGTGCGCCTCATCACACGCCGCCAGCCCTGGCTGTTTCAGCGCCCCTCCTCTCTCACACACCCACTCCCGTCAGGAGCCTGGTGAAGGGCGGCGAATACGGGACGGTGTGGTGATGATGATAAAGGGGGGAGGCAGCCGACTCGTCACATTATTAAGTGTAAATTATAGTTTTAATTCAAATTATTAAATGGATGCCACCTTATTGGGACAATAAAGCCCTCCCTACACCTACCCTAACCCTACCCAATACTCTTATTTTCAACTTTTTGATTATTTTCATTTTTATTTAAAATGAATGCCTTTCTGATGCAATATTAGATTTGAAAAGGGAGAAAAAAAATTCAGCAAAAGGCGGACTCGAACTCGGGTCGATCATGGCAGAAAGCATGCATAATATCAGCTAAGCCACTGAAACTGATATTGAATTGGCGTCTTTCTTTAGTCTTGACTAACTCAATCACACATTAGTGGGTGGAGTTAGTGTAAATAGCCTTTGCCAACAAGACGGGCTGTGTAAATAGACACTCCGTAATATTTATGCCATTTACTACATACAAGTATCATGTACTCATCAGAATCAGAATCAGAATGAGCTTTATTGGCCAAGTATGTTTACACATACAAGGAATTTGTTATAGTGACAGAAGCTCCACAGTGCAACAGAAAGACAGTAACAGGACAGCACACAGGTAATAAAACAAAATAACAAGAAATAGCCAATAACCAATGTACAAAGCAGCAAAAAAAATAAAAAATACACAATATATAATATAGGCGACTATGTATGTACAGGTCAACTATGTGCAAATTAGAAATGAGAAAATAAAAATAAAATAAGTGAGTGTGGTGAATGGATAATGAATTAGTTGTGTGTTCTACGTTTATTTATTGAGTGTTCATGAGATTATACAGTGTTGACTGAGGGAAGAAACTGTTCCTGTGTTTGGTCGTTCTGGTGCTCAGAGCTCTGTAGCGTCGACCAGATGGTAACAGTTCAAAGAGGTTGTGTGCTGGATGTGAGGGGTCCAGAGTGATTTTACCAGCCCTTTTTCTCACTCTGGATGAGTACAGTTCTTGGAGAGGGGAGGGTTGTACCAATGATTCGCTCAGCAGTCCGGACTACCCTCCGTAGTCTTCTGAGGTCAGATTTGGTAGCTGAGCTGAACCAGACAGTTATTGAGGTGCAGAGGATGGATTCAATGATGGCAGAGTAGAACTGTTTCAGTAAGTCCTGTGGCAGGTTGAACTTCCTCAGCTGGCGAAGAAAGTACAACCTCTACTGGGCCTTCCTGACAATGGAGTCAATGTGAATATCCCACTTCAGGTCCTGAGAGATGGTGGTGCCCAGGAATCTGAATGACTCCACTGCAGTCACAGTGCTGTTCATGATGGTGAGTGGGGGGAGAGCAGGGGGGTTTCTCCTGAAGTCCACGATCATCTCCACAGTTTTGAGCGTGTTAAGCTCCACGTTGTTGAGACTGCACCAGACAGCCAGCTCCTTAACCTCCTGTCTGTAAGCAGACTCGTCACCGTCCTGGATGAGGCCGATCAGTGTGGTGTCGTCTGCGAACTTCAGGAGCTTGACAGAGGGGTCTTTAGATGTGCAGTCGTTGGTGTAGAGGGAGAAGAGCAGTGGGGAGAGAACGCAGCCCTGAGGAGCTCCAGTGCTGATGGTTCGAGTGCTGGATGTGAATTTGCCAAGCTTTACTAACTGCTGTCTGTCTGTCAGGAAGCTGTTGATCCACTGGCAGACGGAGGTGGGGACGGAGAGCTGAGTTAGTTTATTTTGAAGGGTTTCCGGGATAATGGTGTTAAAAGCAGAGCTGAAGTCCACAAGCAGGATCCTCACATAAGTCCCTGGTCTGTCCAGATGCTGCAGGATGAAGTGCAGTCCCATGTTGACTGCATCATCCACAGACCTGTTTGCTCTGTAGGCAAACTGCAGGGGGTCCAGTAACGGTCCAGTGATGTCCTTCAGATGAGCCAAAACCAGTCTTTCGAATGATTTCATGGCTACAGACGTTAGGGCCACAGGTCTGTAGTCATTAAGTCCAGCAATTTTGTGTTTCTTTGGGACGGGGATGATGGTGGAGCGTTTGAAGCATGAGGGGACTTCACACAGCTCCAGTGATCTGTTGAAGATCTGTGTGAAGATGGGGGCCAGCTGCTCAGCACAGATTTTTAGGCAGGCTGGTGACACACCATCTGGACCAGGTGCTTTCCTTCTTTTGTTCTTCCTGAAGACCTGGCACACATCATCTTCGCTGATTTGAATTGTAGGTGTGGGGGAGAGAGGGGTTGCTGGAGGTGTGAATGATTGTGTGGAGGGGTGTTCTGGGCGGGTGTGGGGTGATCGTTCAAAACGACAAAAGAACTTGTTTAAGTCGTCTGCCAGGTGTTGATTCTCCAGAGTGCTGGGGGGTGGTGTTTTGTAGCTGGTGATGTCCTTCAATCCTAACCACACTGAAGCAGGATCACTGGAAGAGAATTTGTTCCTGAGCTTGTCAGAATAATTCCTCTTTGCCACTCTGATCTCCTTTTCCAGTGTGTATTTGGCCTGTTTGTACAAGACTTTATCCCCCTTTCTGTGAGCATCTTCTTTGGCCTGACGGAGCTGTCTGAGTTTGGCAGTGAACCATGGTTTGTCATTGTTGTAGAATAGATGAGTCCTGGTAGGAATGCACATGTCCTCACAGAAACTGATATAAGATGTTACAGTCTCTGTGAGCTCGTCCAGATCATTTGCCGCAGCTTCAAAAACAGTCCAATCAGTCAGGTCGAAACAGGCTTGTAAATCCCGCTCTGTTTCGTTAGTCCATCTTTTAACAGATCTTAATACAGGCTTTGCAGACTTAAGTTTCTGCCTGTAGGATGGAATAAGATGAACCAAACAGTGATCAGAGAGTCCTAAAGCTGCTCGTGGAACCGAGTGATATGCGTCCTATTGTTGTGTAACAGTGATCCAATATATTACTGTCTCTGGTGGGACATGTGATATGCTGTCTGTATTTTGGCAGTTCACGGGAGAGATTTGCTTTATTAAAGTCCCCGAGAATGATTAAAACAGAGTCCGGGTGTTGTTGTTCACTCTCTGTGATCAGATCAGCGAGTTTCTGTAAAGCTGTGCTCACGTGCGCTTGCGGTGGAATGTAAACACTCACGAGAATGAACGAGCAGAACTCCCGTGGCAAATAGAACGGCTTGCAGTTAATGAAGAGCGTTTCTAGATCTGAGCAGCACATCTTCTTTAACACAGTTACATCTGTACACCACCTCTCATTGATGTAAAAGCATGTCCCGCCGCCGCGCGATTTCCCCGTTGATTCTGTGTCCCGATCTGCTCTGATCAGCTGGTAATTAGGCAGATGAATCGCGCTGTCCGGTATGTCGCCATTCAACCAGGTTTCCGTGAAACACAGAGCAGCAAAGTTAGAAAAGTCCTTGTTTGTCTGGAGAGCAGAAGGAGTTCGTCCGTTTTGTTGGGTAGAGAGCGGAGATTCGACAAATGGATGCTAGGTAACGCCATTCTAAATCCGCGCTGACGAAGTTTCACGAGCGCGCCGGCTTGCTTTCCCCGTCTGCGCCTCCTGTAGCGTTTGACCAGAGCTACGGCTCCACCAACTACAATGTCCAGCAAAACGTCCGAAAAATCAAAAACCGGTAGAAGATTTTGTGGTGTGTTCTGCCGAATGTTCAGCAGATCATCCCTGGTAAAACTGATCTTATTTGAAAAACAAAAAACAGGAAAAACAAACAAAAACAATACGAACACTGAGGAGCAACGCACAATAGCTGCCATCAGCGGCGCCATTTTGAGATTTAATCATAGAGAGCATTTATTTTAATTATACAACATGAAAATTCATGCATTTCATCTGAAACCAGATCTATGGCTAGCAGTGTCCTTTATTCAATTCAATTCAAATTTTATTTTGTCACATACATATACATACATAGTATGACATATCGTGAAATGTATTGTACGACTACAACAAATTGTCCAACAAAATTAAGAAAAACCTCAAGTTTACAAAAATACAAATAGAAAAAGTACAGTAAACATATATACAGAAATAAACTAACAATAAAATAAAATAAAAAATAGATATGAGAATAAAAATAGATATGAAGAATAAAAAATAGAATATGATTCTATATAGATTCTATAAAAAATAAAGTGTATGTCAGTGATAAAGTGTCCGTGTGCTGTGCAGTGCAGTGCAGTAAAGTGTATAAGTGAGTAAAAGGAATACTAAAGACAAAAGACAAATGGTATGTAAGTCCCACTCATTTATCCTTACGTAACCTTCTACAAATTAGTGCAGATTTTATTTGAAAATGTGCAAAGTGGAAGTGTGGGGTGATGTGATTAGAGTGGAGAGAGGTTAAGACTCCGAATGGCCTGCGGGAAGAAGCTCCTCCTCATTCTCTCTGTGTTCGCCTTCATGGAGCGGAAGCGCCTCCCTGAACGCAGCAGAGAAAAGAGTCCATTGTTGGGATGGCTGAGGTCCTTCACTATCTTCCTGGCCCTGGTCAGGCACCGCTTGCTGTAGATCTCCTGCAGGTCAGGGAGCTCGGTGTGGATGGTACGTTCCGCTGAACGCACCACCCTCTGGAGGGCTCGTCTGTCCTGCATAGTGCAGTTCCCGAACCAGGAAGTGATGCTGCCCGTCAGGACGCTCTCGATGGTGCAGGTGTAAAAAGTCTTAAGCACCCGAGAGGGAAGTCTAAAGTCCCTTAAGCGTCTCAGATGGTACAGACGCTGCCTGGCCTTCTTCACCAGGGTGCTGGTATGACAGGACCAAGTCAAGTCCTGCGTGATGTGAACACCCAGGTATCTGAAGCTGTCCACTCTCTCCACTGGAGTCCCGTTGATAGTGATCGGCTGGTATGACCGCTCCTGCTTCGTACTGAAGTCCACTATCAGCTCCTTAGTTTTGCTGATGTTCAGGTGTAGACTATTCACCTGGCACCAACTCTCCAGGTTCTTAATCTCCTGTATGTAGGCCGTCTCGTCGTTGTCTGAGATCAGGCCCAACACAACAGTGTCATCAGCAAACTTGATGATGGTGGTGGAGTTGGAAGTGGCCACACAGTCATAAGTGTACAGTGAGTACAGCAGGGGGCTCAGAACACAACCTTGAGGGGCTCCAGTACTTAGGGTGATGGAGGATGAGGTGTGTTTACCCATCCGTACGGCTTGCTGTCTGTCCTTCAGGAAGCTGGAGATCCATTGGCACAAGTATGTGCTGAGACCAAGGACCTCCAACTTGGAGGTGAGTGTGGAGGGAATTATGGTGTTAAACGCTGAACTGTAGTCCACAAACAGCATTTTTACATAATTCCCTTTTCTGCAGTCCAGGTGACTTGTTGTGGTGTGGAGGAGGTGTGAGATGGCATCCTCCGTGGAGCGGTTATGCCTGTATGCAAACTGTAGTGGATCCAGTGTGTCTGGTAGTGATGCAATGAAGAAGTCTCTGACCAGTCTCTCAAAGCACTTCATCACCACTGATGTGAGGGCTACAGGGTGATAGTCGTTTAGGCAGGTGGGCTTTGGTTTCTTGGGGACAGGAACAATGGTGGACTGCTTAAAGCATGAGGGGACTATGGACTGTTCCAGGGAGAGGTTGAAGATCACAGTGAACACCGGTGCTAGCTGGTCAGCGCAGGCCTTCAGAACCCGACCTGTGATGCCATCTGGTCCTGCTGCCTTCCTGATGTTCACTCTCCTGAATGCCCTCCTCACGTCATGCTCCGTGATGGTGAACACATTGTCCTCACCGGCTTCCTCAGCGTGCATGCAGTTAGCACTGCTAGCACCGCTAGCGTGATTAGCTGCAGCCTCGAAGCGAGCATAAAAAGTGTTCAGCTCGTCAGCCAGAGAAGCGTCCGCATTCCCCAATCTGGAGGGTGGTGTTTTATAGTCCATGATGGTTCTAAGTCCCTGCCACAGGCTCCTAGAGCTGCCATGTTGGAATTGCGACTCTAGTTTCCTCCCGTAGCGCTGCTACGCCTCCTTCACCGCTCTGCGCGCGCTGTAAGATGCAGCCTTGTAGTCATCCATGTTCCCGGTGGTGAGCCCTGTGTTGTAGGCAGCGGAGAGGGATCTCAGGGCGTCGCGGATGGTTTTATCCACCCACGCCTTCTGGTTGGGAAACGTCCTGATGATGGTTTTCTGCACCGTATCATCCATTAGTTTCTCGATAAATCCCACAACCGCTTCCGTAAACAAGCTGACGTCATCAGAGCTGCGCCGGAACATGTCCCAGTCTTTAGTGACACAGTTTGATTTGTCCCACTTTTAGGTTTGAGTCACTCAGTAATGGCAATAATGACAGACAGGTACAAGGGAAAAATGCTAGAGAAATAAATCATGACATGAATACCAAATTACTACTGGCTTAGACATTCAAATTTTGTCCTTGAAATAAGCACAGAACATGGAAAAAGAGTCATTCTAGGTCTAGTTAATGAATATAAAATAGTTAATTTAATATAAGGTTAATGTAATTTTTCAGGGGAGCACATGTTCACTCTGCATGAGTATGCCAAGATTAAAAAAAAAAAAAAAAAAAAAGAAGAAGAAAATGAAAAAAAAAAAAAAATAGTCTGCTTGGTGTTTTGTCTAATTTAGCCTTCAACCAATAATGACTTTGATATCCCTGGGTTTTGTGAGTGTTTAAACTGGCCTTGAGGTTTTCTAATCCTCCTCCTCCACTTCAGTGTGGGTTTTTATTTATTTATTTAATTTATTTATTTTATTTTATTTATCTTTTTTATTAATTAACTAGAAAAGAAAAGTTGAGAAATCAAAACTGTTTCAAAGTTATATGCCTTATGTTGTTGAATGTCTTTCAGTGCATTTTGGCTGTTTCTTATATTGTTGCTAGAGCTGGTTGTTAAGGTAATGACACACATTTCTGAGGTGTTCTGGGTGACAGAGGGATAGATGGACAAATGGATGAATATGTGGTAACACTTAATTTCGATAGTCCACTTTAGACATTCTACTAACAGTAAGTAACTTTGCAACTACATGTCAACTAACAGTCATTAGCGTGTTAGTAGACTGTCTGCTTAATATCTTCTAACACTTTATTTTGATGAGTCCACAACACACAACATACTGACTATAAGAAACTCTGCAAGTATATGTCAACTTATTTTACTAACCTTAAACCTACCCTAACAGTCTGCTCTGAGAGTTAGTAGACATGTAGTTACAAAGTTACTTATAGTAAGTAGAATGTCTAAAGTGAACTATCAAAATAAAGTGTAATGAATAGATGGATGGATGGATAATGTATAGGTAGATAGATAGACAGACAGACAGACAGACAGATGGCTATATCATATTAAATGTTTATAATAACAGACTGAATATATTCATCTAACAGTCTGAAAAATAGCCTTTCTGCTGAAGCCATCAAAGAAAATAAGATACACAAGTCATGCACATGGATGCCAGGTTAAGAAAAATAAGTAAAACACAGCAGATATTTCTGTATTGTGCAAGTGTGAAGCTCTGATTTGGGAATGTATCTCTTAAAGGCATAGTTCACCTAAAAATGAAAATTCTGTCATTAATTACTCTACCCTCATGTCATTCCAAACCTTTGTTCATCTTCGGAACACAAATTAAAATATTTTTGATGAAATCAGAGAACTTTCTGACCCTGCATATACACCAACGCAACTACCACGTTCAAGTCCCGAAAGGTAGTAAGGACATCGTTAAAACAGTCCATGTGACATCAGTGGCTCAACCGTAATGTTTTGAAGCTACGAGAATAATTTTTTTATTCATACTCTCTTGAATGAACAGCGAAGACTGACAAGAAAGAGAAGAAATTGTTGAATAAAGTCAATATTGTAGTTTTCTTTGCACACACAAAGTATTGTTGTAGCTTCATAAAATTATGGGTGAACCACTGAAGTCACATGGACTTACCAGGGGTCAACTAATTATCAGCCTGGCCAATTATCGGTGCTGTTATTAAGCATTTTTATGGTTATCGGTCATTTTCAAAACCGATTTCCCGATAAAACAATTTAAAAGCATTTAAAGAAAGTTTTTGTCAGAGCCCTTGTTATTCTTAGTTTTAACATTAATTTGAATTTTTACACCAGAATTATATATATATATATATATATATATTAGTGCTGTCAATCGAATAAATTTTTTTACTAATTAATCACACATTTTTCTGAAATTAATTGTGATTAATCCCACTTAACAATAAAGTTTTTAAATATACTTTAATTATACTTTTATATTGCAATAATTTCACATTCAATCGTCAAATTAATGTACAAACAACATATTTTTAACATTTGTTTAATTGTATCTTTTTTATGACGAAGGCCAGTATCACTGATACCAAATAATACTGATCCCCCCCCCCAAAAACATTTCACCTAATATTTAACCATTGATTATAGCCATTAAACATTACATTATAATTAAGAGCTATCAATTTTAACATTTATTAGACTTTAAAAATAACTTCTAATTTAATTCAACTTAAAACAATCTTCACATAGACCCATTATAATAAATGTTATATTTAGCTAGGCTACCTGTGCCCCTCAGCAGAAATCTTACAGAAATTGAATAAAGTTATCAAACACTAAATTCTAAACTAAATACAGGTAAATACTTACAGCTATGTAAAAGTTATTGATTTCCTTTTTTTTAATTCTTGAGGAACAGACATCACAGCAGCTGGTTATTAGGTTGTTTTTGGCTGCTATTTCTTTAAGAGATGTCACTGCTGAATGTGACGCGGATCTGACACGCATCATATTTTCTCTCAATTCTCTTTACCAGGCACGTGCAGAAGGGGGGTTTTGGGGGCTCGAGCCCCTGCCCTTTCTCAAAATTATTCAAAAGTGCCCCTCTGGGACAAATAGCAATGATATTGTGGTCAATAAAACAAAATGCATTTTAATACAAATTAACATGTCAAATTAATACAAATTAATCGCTAAAAAGTCGGAAAATTCCTGTTTATTTTTTACATATCTGTCAATCTGAGACGTAGCTATGGGTTGTGTGCGTTTTGCTCGACTGACTGATATTCCACAGTCTGTTCGGAAACCATAGCCTCTTAAGCCATACATGGTTCTTTCAGTGAGTGCCTATGGGTCGACGGAAGGAAAAAAATAAACCAAACAATATTTTAAACATTTTTCATCAATAATCAATGCTAGTGTGTCGATTTATTAAAAAATCCATATATTACATATTTTAGAATATTACACAATTCATCAATGCCCATTAGTCATGTAGTTATAATACATCAACCAATCATGATCTGGCACAAGAAGTTCAAATTTCATTGGACAATATGTGAAGTGGAGTGGTTATTTTCCGTTCTTATTCATAAATCGTTAGAAAATTACATGAAACCGACAATCTTATTTGTGGAGCGATCTGGATCTGCGATTTGTCTCATTTTATAAATCAGATTACATCGCTGAGAAAATGTATGCTAAATGACTACAAAAGTCGCAATAATGGAAATCAGTAGGCTTATTCAATTTACTTATATTTATGTGTGATATACACATTTTACTATTTGATGAAACTATCATTGTTATTTAAGCCCAAGTGCCACCTACAGGCCTATTATGTGAGGTGTAGGCTGGCGAAATGGTGACGTGAAAGGACTTTATTATATTACCACTTTTGATAATTATGCAGCATTATGAAAGTGTCTTATGGTCATCAAGCCCGCATTTATTTGATCAAAAAAAAAAGAAAAAACTGTAGCCTAATATTGTGAAATATTATTGCAGATTTAAAAGAATGTTTTTCTATTTTAATGTCTCAGGAACTGTTACTGTTATAAAGTGTCATGACAATAAGCATAAAAGCAGAAAGAATTGAGGGAGAGAAATTAGTGGAAGAGAGGAGACATGGAAATATAGAGAGACAATTCTAATTGAACAATGCAGAAAGTACATACTATAAAAAGTGCGCCTTAAAAAGAATGTGCCACGCACACAGCAGGGGCCTAGAAGAGTTTCAGTAACATTGACTAAGAGACTGAACTGATTGACTAAGAGACTGAATTTTGTTGATTAAAATAATTTTTTGTTTTAAAATACAATGTTTGTATCAAAATTAAACTTTCTTTCTCCTTTGACATGTTCAGAATTAAATAGAAATAATTTAATAACTACCATTTCTGTCCTTTAGTGTGACATAATGTCCTGTGACACACATAAAAGAACCACAGATTTGTTTTTATCTCAAAATATCTTAGTTTTTCTCAGTTGCTTTGGTGCATTTCTCAGAACAGAAATTAAATTTTCAAAACTACTTGTTCAACCTCCACATCATCAAGTCACTTGTGCACATCATAAAAGCAGTTTCTAATTTTTTTGAACAAGTTGCGATTGCTTTGGTCTCCTTCCACGGCATCGTCTCTGAAGGTTCCTACTCTGCCCACTAAGCCTCTGCGCACCACATCATCCTTAGTGGGCAGGGGGTATGCAGCAGCAGGTCAGGTGCTTTCTCCAGCTCAGAGAACCACTTATCTAGGCGTTCCTGAGGTTCGCTTTCGGGGGCAAAGCGTACCAGTATCGGGTTCTTCCCTTTGGCCTAGCACTCTCACCCCGCACTTTCACCAAGTGTGTGGATGCGGCTCTGGTCCCGTTGCGACTGCAGGGCATCTGCATACTCAATTATATCGACGATTGGTTGATCCTCGCTCGACATCGACATCGAGATGTCGTTCTCGCCCACATGAAAGACTTGGGGTTAAGACTAAATGCCAGGAAAAGTGTGCTTTCTCCAGCTCAGAGAACCACTTATCTAGGCGTGGTGTGGGATCCGACCACGATGCAGGCTCGTTTGACCCCTGCTCGGATCGAGTCGATCCTCACGGCAGTCAGGAGGGCCAGCCATCCACTGTCAAGCAGTGTCAGCACAATGTCCCCTCTGGTTCTCTCTAGCTCCTCCAGCTCCTCTGGGACTGGACGCTATGGTACAGACGTGGCCGAGGCTTCGTATGTACGCCTTCCCCCCGATCGCTCTGCTCCCGGGAGTTCTGGCGAGAGTGCGCCGGGACAAGGTCAGTCTACTGTTAGTAGCACCGTTCTGGCCGGGCCAAGTATGGTTCTCAGACCTTATTTCTCTCCTCGACGGCACCCCGTGGCCGGTGCCGATCAGGAGAGATCTCCTCTCACAGGCCAGGGGCACCATAGTGCACCCTCGCCCGGAGTTGTGGAAGCTGTGGGTATGGCCCCTGAGGGGGCACAACTCATAGCTTCCGGTCTGTCAACCGAGGTTGTCGAGACCATCCTCCAATCCAGAGCTCCCTCCACGAGGAAACTGTACGCCTTGAAGTGGAAACTCTTCACTTCTTGGTGCGGGGACCGCCAGCTCGACCCAGTCAACTGCTCGATTCGCGCAGTTCTGGAGTTCCTGCAGGCCCATTTCTCCGCAGGTTTAACCCACTCCACTATTAAGGTCTACGTGGCAGCTATTTCGTCATACCACGCCCCTAGTAGTGGTCAGTCAGTGGGTAGACACCCCCTAGTTACACGTTTCCTCCGCGGTGCGCTGAGGCTGAGGCCGCCTGTACGATCACGTGTCCCCACGTGGGACCTGGCTATGGTACTGGAGGCTCTGTGCGTGGCACCTTTTAAGCCTATTGAGGAGATCTTGGACAGACTCCTCACCAGTAAGACTTGACTCGTTTTCTTGTTGGCCATCACTTCTCTGAGGAGGGTGGGTGACCTTCAGGCCTTGTCTATGGCCCCTTTGTGTATTGACTTTGCGCCCGGTTCGGCGAAAGTCTTTCTCTACCCCCGTGCGGGGTACGTACCGAAGGTTCCAACGGTCGTACCACAGCCAGTCGTACTCCAGGCCTTCTGTCCTCCTCCCTTCGGGGAACCAGACCAGGAAAGGCACAACTGTATGTGCCCAGTGCGAGCACTGGGCACGTACATCCACAGAGCTGCCCTGTGGAGAAAGTCAGACCAATTGCTTGTGTGCTTTGGTCCGCCTAAGAGGGGTCTTCCTGCTACGAAGCCCACTCTTAGTAGGTGGATAGTGTATGCCAGGGGTTCTCAAAGTCTACATTCAAAGGTCCAAATCTGAATTTTCATCAGTGTCAAAGGTCCGGAACAATTGGTTATTGCAAAACGTGTTTTTAATAAACATACATAACATATAACAAATAAACACTCATTTAAAAAAAAAAAAAAGGTTCCCTTTGCATTCAAAATACTTTAATAACAAGTGCAAAAGTGGCAAAACAATTAATTTAAGTGTCAGCAGTAGAAGCTATAATGTTTTTTCTCTGGCCAATGCCGATATTTAGAAATCAGGGCAGCCTATGGCCGATATATGATGCTGCTTTTTGGGCCGATTTTCTCTTTTTTTCCCTTTATATCAAAAGAGAGTTTGCGTAAATGGTTATTGCAGGGCACAAGATAGTAATAGTAGTAGTAGTAGCCTAATTCATAGTAATAATACATGGCTCAAAACTTACGCACCTTCTCAAAACAGCTCTGAAGCATGCTTTGTTTATGTTTGCTGACAGACACCAGTGTTTCCCGCAGACTAGCAAATGCAAGTTGATTCTCTGCCAGCAGGAGGCGCTGTTGGAGCGTGATATATAGCTGTTTCCCCGGTAACGACTGTAATCAAATAAGCGCTGACTTTATCAGTCATTACAGGAAAGACCAAATGAAAATTGGCATCAAAGCTTTTCTGAAGAAAACGGACGGTTCTTTTAAAAGATACATTCATATAAAAACACCCGTGCAGCATTTTATTTTTGAAACGCGCAGTGCTCAGTTTATTCAACGAAGTATAAGCCTTTTGTAAAATCTATTTGTAGCGGTCAGTTTTGATATTGTGACAAGCCGCCACAAATAAATGTATACACTGGGCACTGCTATAAGACAAATTGCCATAATATAAGTGATAACAAAACAAAAAAATTAAAATATTAGCGGTGAAATGTCGCCGATTATGTCAAACGTCATACGCTCACTGGATGTCATGATGACAACAAATGTCATGAAGGAAAAGTTTCAATATCTCGCCTGCAATTTCGGACCTTCTCCAAAAAGACATAAAAAATAAGAATAAATAAACAAATGATTTACAAGTTTAACGTGCGTTTATCAAAGTAGGAAATATAATTAGTGTACTTGAAATATGAAATAGAAGCGGGTCCGGATTGAATTCCCTCCGGGTCTGGATCCGGACCGGAGTCCGGACTTTGAGAAGCACTGGTGTATGCCATTAATCTAGCATACGAGGCCTCTGAGCGTCCCCCGCCGTTGCGAGTCAGAGCGCACTCGACACGAGGTGTGGTGGCGTCCAAGGCCTTCTTGGCAGGTGTCTCCATGCAGGACATCTGCAACGCTGCTGGGTGGTCCACGCCCCTGACATTCGCCAGGTTCTATAACCTCGACATCCGAGCCACTCCAGGCTCCTCCGTCCTTTCGTCCTGACACCAGGCTCCGCCACACGTGCTTATATACTTCCTGGTCGTGACGTCACCCCGCCCGTGACGCCTCGCCTTCTATTTTGACTGATTACAGGTGATATTCAGAGCGTGGTCACGCTGAAGGCGTTCCCATAGCGTTTTCGGACGCAGCTCTCGTTCCCTTCAGGTAACCTGGGTTACATACGTAACCTAGTACGTTCTCTGAAATAGCTCAAAGGTGCATTTTATGACCCTTCAATTGGAAAGCATATACAGACAGAAGACAACACAAAAGTTATAAATTCTGACGATGGGAGAACATCCAGAAAACGATCGGGGTCAACAGCCGAGAGGAAGAAGAGGAGTAATGATGCATGGAAGGGTACAAAGGCAAAACAGAGGAAGAAGAGGCCAAGGACAGAGGTGCCTATCAGATTAAATAATGTTGTCAGTCATGGCCTTACAATGGCTGAAGGGTGCAGTTAAAAATTGGGAGATTGACCATATCCTCAATAATTCAAACATTTTGAATAAATATCAATATCTTTCAATCTATATCTTTCAATCAATATCCCACATACAGTAATGTGTAAATTTGTACTTTTGAAAGGAAATATGGCATACATAAGTGCAGCCTTCTGCATTTCAGTACAGTAACTGTCATCCAAACTGTTGCCATAGTTTACATCAGGTAATACTAACAGAGTGCACTGTTACACTTCACACTACTTTACATGTAATACATTCGTAAAAAATAAATGTACTGTATAAATACAAATGTTCATATACTTTTTTTCTATGTACTATTGACTCTTCTCAACAAATATCAGATTTTTTTTTTTTTTTTCATTTTTGGGTGAACTATCCCTTTAATATCTGGAAACCCCAGTTATGTTTGCCCATGGGCCAGGTTAAAACTTGTTGTAGCCTATGTTATATTCTATTCATTAATTTCAGTAACCCTGACAATTCTTCCATTCTGTATTAAATGCTGTCCTTGTATTCAAATTCAGTAGTATGTGACAGTACTGTACAGTCAATACATTAATATATCTAAAAAACAGAAGAGATTTTCCAAAAGCAGGGGAAATATCACACCTGGACTGTGTCTCATATAGCGGCTCTAACATAAGGAGTGGGGGTTGGATCCCTTGCTGACTGAGATTGACTGAGTGGCCCTAATGCTTGACGGTCTACACACATAGTTATGATGAGGTTGCTTAATGAAGCTGATCTGATGCTGTCTGGACAAGAGAGCAAGCAGACTGGTTTGCCGAGCTGTTATGACACAACACAACAGTCTAATTAGGTAGACTACAATTTTGGAGACTGCTTTGAAACATTTACTCAGATTTCACATTAGAAGCTACCATGAGACCAAAAATGAGTCAAAATAATGAATTTTATTGCCAAACTGGTAGAGGTGAGCACACTTTCATGTTTATTGCAGTAACAGCTGGAGTCAAGTGTGTTTTAGATGACTACTCTTTGTTTTATGCCAAAATGAAACCTGTGATTTGTGAAACAAGGGCATTTCAATACACAAGGTAACAAGAATACTTTCAGTGAATCTCACAAAACCTGTAAACAATTTCCAGGACACAATTTATCTCCAAATCAACACAAGTATATATTTATTTATAAACACTACTAACTGGGGTCAGTCTTTTTTTATTATTTTATTATTATTTTTTTTTCCTCAATGGATTCATTCACCAAGGATTCATTAAATCAATCAAAAGTTTCTGTAAGCACATTTTTGTTACAAACAATTTGTATTTATTTTATTTTTTTCAAATTAATGCTGTTTTTTGAAATTTCTAATAATCAAAGAATCCTGAATTTTTTTTTTACATGGTTTCCACAAAAATATTAATCAGCACACCTGTTTTTAGCTTTGATTAATAAGAAATGAGCATCAAATCAGCATATTAGAATGATTTCTGAAGGATCATGTGACACTGAAGACTGGAGTCATGATGCTGAAAATTCAGCTTTGCATCACAGGAATAAATGACAATTTAAAATATATTGAAATAGAAAATTAAAATAACACTGTAATAATCTTACACAATAATACTGTTTGCTGTATTTTTGATCCAGTCTAGATGAGCATTCTTGTGTCAGAAACTTCTTTCAAAAACATTAAAAAAAAGATTTTGTACAGTAGTATATATTTTTCTTGAAGAAAAATTAATTACTTATTAATTATATTAAAAATGTTGGTTGCATTGCTGTAATGTGGAAACAATTATTATTATTATTATTATTATTATACAGTATTTTACTATAAAATTTAGGAAAATTATAGAATCACTATTGAGACTAGTGGGAATGACAATTTGGGGATAAATGTGCTTAATGGTCATAAAAAAATATACCCACAACTTTAAATCAATCAATAAGATTTCATCACATTTTACTCTTATTGTTAATTCTTCTGGTGTTTTCAACAAGTGGACCAAGACCAAAGCTTCACTGACGTGTGACGCTAGCAGGCTGTTTTTGTAGTTTAGTTCAAATAAATGGCCTTTCTTTGAACTGAGGAGGATAATTTGATGAAGCGGCAACAAAATCCTTTATCTCATAAGATGAATTTGATTTGAAGTGGTCAAAAATACATTAATGTTTCAGATCTTCAACAAGCATTTTGAAGCAACATGAAAGAATGTTATTGATGTGAAACTCAATTTGTAACAAACTCTTGTTCTGCCTTGATTTGTTTTTCTCACAGTTCAGCGGTGGGTGTGGGTTTCTATGGAAACAGCGAAACCAACGATGGCGTTTACCAGTTGACTTACTCCATTTATAATGCCAATCACACACTGGGTGGCATTGGCAGTCTGGTAAGAGTTTCACTTCCTTTACCTGTCACTCATCATGTTGTCCTATTTCATTAGAATAGCCTGAGGAACACTGTGATTAAAACGAAATCTGAAAAAACAAAAAAAAAAAAGTTGTGACGTATTGTCAAGTATGGTGACCCATACTCGAAATTGGTGCTCTGCGTTTAACCCATCCAAGTGCTCACACACAGCAGTGAGTAGTGAACAAATGCACACACACACACACACACCGTGAACACACACCCGGAGCAGTGGGCAGCCATGCTGCGGCGCCCGGGGAGCAGTTGGGGGTTCGTGCCTTGCTCAAGGGCACCTCAGTCGTGATATTGAGGGTTGAGAGAGCGCTGGACATTCACTCCCCCCACCTACAATCCCTGCCGGCCGGGGACTCGAACCCGCAACCTTTCGATTACGAGTCCGACTCTCTAACCATTAGGCCACGACTTCCCCCTGAACAGAATTTTGCCTGTTACATTCTGCATGCTGAAAAACTAAGAGCTGGAAGCCTCAGGGGCTTTTCACTGCTGCTGGAGTATGAGTGTATGATGTGATGAGTGGCACTCTCTCTCTCTATCTTTCTCTCCTCTCCTCCCCTTATCTTCCCTGCTTGCTCTCTCGTCTTGTCTATTGTCTAACACTTGAGAGACTCTTTCTGCACTGCTCTCCAAACCGAAAAATCATGGATTTGATCAACTGGTCTCTCAACGCAATTGACACCATATTCTCTGCAAGAGCCCTGGGTTCGGGGGAGCCCAATTGTCCGGACGGGACGTTCGCTACTGGCTACACGATGGACGCATGGGAGAGATGGCGGATCGTGTGTCTGGCGGCTCTTTCCGTGGAGGACATTGAAGACATCTACCTATTCAGAACCATGATAACGGGTTTTCTGCTGATTGGATTTGCCCTGGGTTATCAGAGAATTCAGAAGACGGGAACAGCTGTCCAAAGCCTCACAAGGCTGCCCGTCATGATTGAAGCAGTGGGCAGAGCGGTCAGCACTGAGACTGAAACTATCAACCGCAATATGGATTCTATCACAGAGAAGCTCACGGCTGTGCTGAGAAAAATTTATGGATTTGGAGACCAGAATGGACAAAGAGAGTAGCTGTGAAATTGGTATGCAGCTGCTCGCACCAAGACCAAACAATTGCAATCTTATCTTCTTTCGGCTTCCCTAAACAACCAGACTCGGACAAGGTCGTGCTGAAAACAACCCCCCGGAAGAGCACTGCAGTGAAGACGCTCTTGCTTCCTGACCCCTCCCACAGACACCTGGTTGTCGACTCCGTCTGGGTCTCGATCAAGGCCGTTTCCATGGCAATTGCTGTGTCGCTATCACAATCTGCGGACTGAGACAACTTGTTTTGAATACCAGCGTGGCGGATCTCCAGGCCTACAAATACACAAACTCACATACACACAGACATACGCACATATATACAGATATGCATTCACCTCCCAAACCCCCATCCAACGCCTTTACCGCTTTGTACCGCCAGTCTGACAAGCGGGTCTGTGATTAGCGCTGAGAGGCTGCAGGTCCGGATGGCTGCTTGTCTGAGCTGGATTACCCCCCCCCCCCCCCCTGCAAATCCTGTGTCTCTGTATTGATTGTGCTTTTGTTGCTGAGGTGTTTTTCTTGTTCGCACACTGTACTCCCGAAGGAGCATAGTATGGGGATTACTTTTTTCTCCTCTCCTTCCTCATGTTATGTTGTATTCTTCTTCTCTATTGTATTTCGTTGCCTTGTACCCACATGTGCAATGACAATAAAGTTGAATCTAATCTAATCTAATTAAAGGGGATTAAAAATCTATATATACACCCATGTTCACTGGTCTGCTTTAAATATCTGTGAATGTCCTGCTGTTCAAAGGATTTAGGCTTTATTGAGAATTTATTTAATTTTATATTCGTGCTTTTAATTTAATTTAATTTAAAATTGCATGTAATTTAACATTTAATTTTAAAATTCAAATTAATGATGTAATATAAAATGTTATTTAACTATTTAATTTTATTTTATTAAATGCAGTTAAATCAAAGTTTTCTGACAAGGAGAAACAACACAAAGTTAAATAGGCTATGTTCAAAATAGATAGAATGCCATCTCATAATGCCTTACTCATAGTTTGTAGAGCTGGGCCTTGAATTGATTGTTTACATTTATAGTGAAACGTTGGTATAAAATTAAGCAGCTCTGTGATATCACTGTGATTTTAATGCACTTTTTATTTGACCATTATGTTTTCCGAAAAGCATACCATTTAGATTAGATTCACACTTGTGTAGTTTCACAACAATAAATTCGCTTTTAATAAATCCAATTCAAAATCTGTCATTTAACATCTTGTTTGCATCATCACTTACAAATGTTCATGGAAGCCTCTGCATGGAATTTTGCTTGGGTCTTTAAAAATGCTGAAATGTAAGTTTTTCAAATTTAAGGTGATTAAAAAGTCAAGTTGGCTTAATTATTATTTGAAGAGTTCCTAAATTTGGGGGCAGAAAACCAGGAATCACGATATGGCTTAATGTGAGGGTTAAACGTCAAAAGTGACTATGATTTAATAAAATAAATATGAGCGCAATGTGTTTCAAAGTTAACAACATGGTGCTTATGCATGTTTTGGGTCAGAAAAGCTCATTTGCATTCATAAATGTAAACAATTAGAGTAATAAGGTGTCTAGAAAATTACATATAATAATATATCATATCCATAATTTTGACTCATGGCTGAAATGTTTTTTATAAAACTTGTTTTTGCCAAAACTTGTGTTTTTTTAAAACTGTAAAATAGTTTTGCAGTTTAGGATGTTACTGTAAACAATGACAACTAACCCCCCCCCCCCCCCCCCCCCCCCCCCAAAAAAGTACAATATTCATTTAAACTTAACATTGCATATTGGGGTCAATGTTTAAGTGTATTTAAAATTAGATGTGCATGCCGTAAAGAGCCTAAATTTGATTTTAAATGCCTTACAGATGCACTTATTACTACACAGTGTATTGTTTTATTGTTGCATATTGATAAAAAATTATTAAATGTTTTGAAGGAAACGATGTGGGAAAATATGACTTTTACACTAGATTTGTATTGTATTATATTTCTTTGTTTTAAACATTTTGGGTTTTCTATAGGCTGCCATTGCTATTTGGTTGAAATGATAGTTCCTTAAATTATAACATACACCTTTTACTCATTTAAAAGCAAGTACATAAATATTGAAATATTTATTGATTGTTGACGACTGTATGCTGTGCTGTTTTCAGCCAATAATCAGCAAGTACTGTATTTCATTCTGAACATAGGGTTTGAAACATTTATCAATGCATATTTCCACTGATTCAAGCATACTAGTAAAGAGTATATACTGCATGTTATGTAGAAGTATGCTAGTCCTGGACAGACTTCACATTTTTATTAACACAAAAGGCAGTGATTTTCTTTGTTATAATCGATGTGGATTAAGTGACAAGATGGTTCCTTTCCCGTTCAAACGTCTGAGCACCACCATCTATGCATTGACCACTGTTATATTTAAAACAACCCACAAACAGTGTTTCCAGCAGATTGTCTTGGATTTGAGAGTGGTGTATTTCAGCATATGGCAGGTTGAGTGTGACAAACAAAGCATTTGGCTGGCTGGCTGGCAGAACATTTCTCCTCATACAGCCCTGATGTTCATTACCTGCTGGCAATGTGGTGACAACCTCTGTTCTTCTAATACACTGCCTCCGAGAGCTTCCTGCTGTCACTCTCACTCTCTGCCAGTGTATCTTTGGCTCACTGGCCCATAAAGCATTGCTTCACGGTCAGGTGAACATATCTAAATATGCTGTCTAGAACAGCCTTTTCACTGTTTGCTGTAACTAAAACAACATTGAGAATATGAGAACAACAAACAGCCATTGGCTTCACTACAACTGCATAAATCCAATTTCAGCTTTTGTGGAAGTTTCTCTCTTAAAATTGAAAGGCAAAGAGGACCGCGTCTGAAGGCCAAGCTTGATTGCACAACTGAATTCATGAATTTTGAAGTGATTGGGAGAGTGTGGAGGACGTTTTTGAGCTTCCAGGCTTTTTAAACGCCTCCTGACTGTAGTTGCGTGGCAGAAAATAGCCGTTGCAACTGTGAGTATATAGTGATTGCCTTTTCGCATGCTTCTAACTCTATTTCATGCAGTATCCACACCTTCTGCAAAGAAACGTCAATCTAATGTATGAATGTTAGTCCTTTTGAATCTTAATCTTTATGAATCTTAATTATGCTTCCACTATCTTGAAATTATGAGTTATAGAGCTATTATTCAAAAGAGCTACATTGCAATTCACTTTAACGAAAGCAGAATGAACAATTATTGCCAAGAATGAGAGCGGTTTACCAGAAATGGCGCATGATGGCCTTTAAAAAGAGGGAAAGAAGAGGTCAGATGGCTGGATACAACTACATTTTTTTTCAGTTGATGCACTGTGCTGATTAATTATATAAATGATTTGATGTAATCTAACAGATTTAAAACGGATATAGACTATGTGCCATTAATCCAGTCTAGTGTAGCTTACTCTGGCTGGATACGTTTATATAAAAGCTTTTTTCACAATTATTTTTCTACTATATGGTACACACCTTTGAGGGTTGTGCCGCATTTGGTTTTTACAGGCTTTACAGATAGGTAGATACGTGGCTAGAGCTCTGACATCGACTCAAGCCTGCAACAGAGGCTCTAGTGTTTTAAATAAATAAGCACAGAATATTTCATAGTCATAACTCTGCACCTAGGCAGGCAGATAGCAGTAATATTTAGTGGTAACCTGACAAAAGCCTCCTGAAAGCATTATTGATTCTCTGCCAGCTTCAGTGAATCTGTCAAAAACAGATATCGGGGACTAATGAAGCTCACTGAAAATTGTTTTGTTACTTTCTGAGCAAGTTTTGAGCCTTGAAGTCCACCTTAACATTAACAATGGATGGCCTGCCAAAACAAATGTGATGAAATGTCCTGCCATGTTAATCTACATTTTATTTTGAGAAAATTGTTTAGCTAGTACCCTCCTTTAATATAACATAAAAAAATACACTGTCACATTTTCCTTTAAGCAAATTCCCGCAGATGAAATCCAAGAAATTTCAAGTGAGGAGGAAAAAAGTTTGCATGCAGATTTTGAAACTGGATTAAGCTGCTCACATGAATTTCACCACATTGAACAAAAAAAACGCTTGTCTTGAAGTAGAGCTGCATAATTAATTGGTAAAAGATCGCTGTCTCGATTCAAACACCAAAGCTAAGTCATTTCTCAATGACAACAATTGGTCTATGTCTATTAAATCTTTGAGCAAGGCAAGACAAGTTTATTTATATAGCGCATTTCATACACAGTGGTAATTCAAAGTGCTTTACATAAAAGGAAGTGAAATAGTCATTAAAAATAATAATAATCACAACAATAAAAACAAGGAATTAAAAAAATAATAATAATCACAACAAAAACAAAATGCTCCAATTAATCGTCTGGAATCGTGCAGCTCTATCTTGAAGGAGTGATTTCTGTATAAGATACGCTTTATACATTGCAAAATTATTGACGATGTACCCTTATTGCCTTTGAAACCTCACCAAAATTTCACTGTTACCACATCTTAAGTCACAAAATTTCATATACTCATAATTTTCTCACCTTCATATACATTCCAAACCTGTGTGACTCGGGGTTTTTTTTCTGTGAAAGATAAAAGAAGATATCTTGAGAAATGTCTCATTGTTGTTGTTTTCTGTCTATATGATTGGACCCCCAAATTCTTCAAAATATCTGTAATAATTAAAGAAATCAAAAGCCTTATTTTTTTTTTTTCCTTAAAGAATTCCTCTGCTTTCTGTCACTCTTGCCACTTACTTTACTCCTCTGGCAATCCCATGATCCCCTGTGCATGCCTCTTGCTCCCATAAAGAATTAATTGGAAACAGTTGCTTGTCTCTGTGCCAGTGGGCCCAATCATCATTATTAGCCTTCTAATGGTGATCAGCATTTTTCTTGTCTCTATTCTCAGGTTGGAAACTCATTGGGTAGTATGCAGGTCGGGCTGAAAGAACACCTGGAGCGGTTGGATGAGATATTTTCTCCTCGGGGAGACTACACCCAAACATTGCACTTCATGCAGCAGATGGCCAACAACATTATCCAGCAGCTGACAGCCATGCCAGACACAAGAAAGGTGCAAGTGGATTTGGCAGCCATCGCGGATAAAACTTCACTCATAGAGTACTACAGGTAAGCTGCCTTTGGGCAGGTTGGGTAATGATGGCTTATTTACTGCACTCTGTGCTCTTAAAAACTTTTGCAAGAACATGTCCTATGTCTCATCAGAGGTCAGAGACTGGACAGCTATATGTACTCTAGAGACTGCTTATGTAGACATGGGTCAGAAAAGTGAGAAGCCTTTCAGAAAACTCATTCCTCAATCATGTGACCCTATTTTTTAGACTTCTGACTCTGCTTTTCCAACTTGTGACCCAATTATCTAAACATCTAGCTCTACTCCTCAAACACGTGACCTTGTATTCCAAACTTCTGTCCCTACTCCTCAAACATGTGATCCTATTTTCCAAACATCTAAAGCCCCATTCAGACTACACAATATTTTTTGTCGGTTAAGACAGTCACTGTGTCAGACTATGCGATTTTGACTTATAAAATCTTGTTGTGTCTTGAACAAGAAACATGTCAGACTATACGATGCTACATGAGCATTCATCGCATGCCGTCATTAACGACGTGCATGATGTCATCGAACAAGACAGAGGGTGCTATGAGCATAAACAAACAATGGCTAGACAAAACCCTGTCTTGTCATCAGAAAACCTGACAGTGGACACATCTGGATGGCATGAAGAGGATGGTATGTACTGTCAAAGAGAACTGAGGTAAAATAGAGGTATAAATGCAGGAGTATTGTTGCCGTAGCTCCACGAACATTTCCTCCATTGTAAAATTACACCTAGCAAGACCGATACCCTTGTTTGAACGCTTGTACAAAGGCGTTTCTGTGCTCCTATTGGACAGTGTCACAGATGTGATGGAACTTGTCGTGTACGACGGAAAAATAAATTAAACATGCTGGTCTTTCTATGTTGACGTCGTGAAGTGTCGCAGAGGTGTCATGCACTATGACACACTACATGAGATGAAACGATTGAATCGTGCGTCCCGGCACCCATTGTTTTTTACGAATTCCCACGACACCCTACATCAAGCAAATCGTGGCAAAATCGGCCCAAAATCGTATAGTCTGAACGGGGCTAAACTACTCCTCAAACATATGACCCTATTTTCCAAATTTCTGTCCATATTCATCAAACATTTGAGCCTATTTTCCAAACTTCTAACTCTACTCCTTAAATGTGTGATTTTTTATTTATTTTTTTACAAACTTTTCACTGTATTTTCCAGATGTTTAACCTTACTTCTTAAACATGTGACTGTAGTTTCTAAACTTCTGGCCCTACTCATCAAACATGTTACCCTGTTGCCCCCCTCTACATCTCAAACATTTGATCCCGTTTTCCAAATTTCTGACCCATCTCCTCAAATCTCTCTATATTTTTCAAACTTCAGGCCCTACTCCTCAAATATGCGAGCCTAGTTCTCTTGCCCTACTCTTTAAACATGTGACCCTATTTTTCAACCTTCTAGTCCTACTCCTCAAACATGTAACCCTTTTTTTTCTAAACTTCTGGACGTACTCCTCAAATATATGTCCCCATTTTTTAAACTCTCGCTCTAAATTTCATAATTATGGCCCTACTTCTCAAACATGTTGACCTGCCCCCCACCCTACTACCCCTACCAGAATCAAGTTGTTTTTAATGGGACACTGCCTTAAAGGTGCCAGCTTTGGCCTACTTGTTTAGCTTTACTGACACTACTACTGGATCTCATGTGGACTAGGTTACTTGTGCCCTTTTGGGGCTGTTAGTCTTGTTCAATTGATTTGTATGCCCTCCAAGAAGATTACATTTCCATTTGTAGACCTGCAAGTTATGAACTTTCAGTGCATGTATTGATGAGTAGCTAATATTTCAAGCAGCTAAAGGACTGTGCTATTGAGCAGCAATGGTCAAACGTCTCTTCCTGCATTACTCATGTCATGGGCAAATCTAATCGCCTTGATTTATCATGCACCTTTGTGTCCATATATTTCTCTCCCTACCTCCCTCTCTCTCTCTCTCTCTCTCTCTCTCTCTCTCGCTCTCTCTCTCGCTCTCTCTGTCTCAAGATGTGTGAACATTTTTAAGTCCTCATGGTGTAGGATTACTGATCGGATTGTGGCTTGCCAGGCATTCCAGTAGCACACCAAACCATGTAGACCTTGAATCAATACAGTACAAAAAATACAGTAAAACACCTGTTTTTACACATGGTTTCAATGATCTAACGTTAGTTAGAAAACAGTGGCCTACTTCTTAGGTCATTTTGTCAATCTTTTATTGAAATTTTATGTGTTCATATTACATAAACAAAATTATGGGAGCAAACGATATGCTTGATTACCAGAAATAACACCTTCTCAGAGTGAACTGTTTGGCCAGTTGTCTGTTCTCACATACTAGGCAGGAGCCCATGAAATTCTTATGTGTATTTGCTCAGTTCAATTATTAATCGTGCATGGGAAACATACAACGGAAGATGGAAGAATAAATTGAGTGCTATAAACACCCACTTTTAAATTACTTAGAGACCTACTGACAGTGTGCTCCCACACATCTAAATCACACAGTTGATGAATATTAAAATCAGCACTGTCAACTGATTAAAAAAAAAAAAAATCGAAAGAGGTGACAGTTTAATTAATCAAATTATATGAAAATAATAGCATAACATTATTTGCTTAGAAAAGTAGACATATGTTGTTTGTTTGTTTTTATATTATTGAAAATAACTTGCCTACAGTTGACATTAATCTATTTTGATTTAAGATGCATGATTAAGAGCATTATTTTTTTTATCATAGTCCTTACATTACAATATATTTCCTTTATTTGTTTATTTGCTCCACATAAAAACACATTTATGTTTTCAACATCCTCCACTCAGTAATTCAGTGCAAAACTATACGATAAGCACAATCTAAAAAAAAAGCTTTTTTTACCCAAGTGCTGGGTTCAGCCTGTTGGGTCACTTTATTGGATTGTTTTTAATATTTTTACCCAGGTGCTGGGTAGTTTTTTTTGTAACTAAGTTGCTGGGTGATTTTTAACACTGGGTTATTTTTTCCTACCCATCCGCTGGGTTGAGCTTGTCTCCGATGAAACAACCCAGCTGCTGAGTTACAGTTACAGGAGAGAGAGCGGTTCTCAGTGCCACCGATTTGGTGCACTTCTTCAGCGAAATAAAGGTTTGTATACATTTTATTATATTTAGAAAGTCTTTACTGTTCAATAAATTGCATTATTTTGCGCAACGCAACATAAGGACGAGATGTCAGTCATCTGCGTCAGCAGTGCTCACTTCACATGATGGGAACGCAGTTTGCCATGCATAACATAAATGGATTTTATTTGTTATAATACAGAGTTTAATATAATTTAATGCTAAAATATGTTCCCTAATCTCACTACTGTTTGTTTATGGGCAGGTTTTGGAGTAAGTCACGGCATCTTTCAACTACGAGTGAAACGCGAGGCTACGGCTTGAAGTTCGCAGTTCCCCCACAACCAACAGACCATCACCGGATCAGATTTTGGCGACACACCGTCTCGAGAATTAGCTGTATTTCGGTGAAAAGCGATTACAGAGAATGGTTGAGTACACTTAAATTAAAATGCTATGTTTAAACTTTACAATTTTTATGTCTAAAATGCTTGTTAAATGAGTTTAAATGTATGTAATGTTGTAAACTATGCTGTATTTACCCAAATAAATTCAATTTGTCTTGTATTTTGTCCATGTGTTCTTGATTGATAATAAATGTTCATTTTTTTATTATAGCTGTTGTCTCTAGTAATGTGTGTGTGTGTGTTTGTGTGTTTGTGTGTTTTTATTTCCAGTCCATTTTAAGCCAGCATTATAATAATTTTTAAACAATAGTTGACTTAAATAAAACAACCCAGCATGTTGGGTAAAAACCCAACCAGCTGGTTCAAAATAACCTAGCATGTGTTCTGTCCAATATTTACTCAGCGCTGGGTTGCCAAGTAACCCAAGTTTGGTTGTTTTTAACCCTGCATTTTTTTATAGTGTAGCTATACTACAAATAGCACAATAGTACACTACAATAGTATACTACAAATAGTACAATAGTACACAGTAGTCGCTATAGTACAAATAAAAAAATAAAATATATATGTGCCATTTTTTATATTATCTGAACACTTATTTCTGCTTTCATCTTTCATCATCTTTCGTTTGCTTTTTTCAGATGGTTAACATACCTGCTGCTTCTGATTTTGGACCTGGTCATCTATCTCATAGCATGTCTGGGATTGGCAAAGCAGTCTCGATGGATGCTCGCAGTGTAAGTGTGCTCTAAATATCTATGGTTAGACCTCTGGCTTTGGGTATTCCCTTGACAGAAGGGAAGTATGACCCATTTGTGTAATCATAAAGATGTCAACATGGAGAAAGGAGGCAACTTGTCATATTTCCTGTATTTCTGCTTGCATATAATCCTTTACCATTTTTAATTGTTTGTATAGTGTTGTGAAGTTGTTTATTCCTGCCAGCTTAAATGCACTGTAAAGTAATGCAGCCTCTGACATAAACAGACCTCTGTGGAATGACTCTGAGTGCATCAAGTGCTGTGGTTATTCAGTTGCCATCAAGCCCTGCATTTCCTCTCATTTCAATCCTCTGTCTCTCTCCCCGTTAGCCTTATTGGAAGCTCCTTTAGATCCATCCCCACTTACCCCACTAATGCTTATTGATCTCTCTGCCCGCGCAAGCGTGTGCCCGCCCTTAACTAATTATTACATGCTTCCAATCTGCTTTACTGGTGCTTTTAAGACCATCCTCAGTCAAGAAAGGCCGTTTGAGGAAACCTCGGCTCCATTTTCCATGGCCACCAGGGAGCCGTTTACCCCATTCATCTCTGTCTCCTTTTGACTTCCTGTTTGCTCATATGATTGCTCACATGCTCATGTCTTTGATCACTTTCTCACTGGTTTACATCCTCACATAATAATTATTGTAATTATTTTTATTAGTTTTACACTGCACAATAAACACCAAACAAAACAACAACAATAAAAGAGCAAAATACAATAATCGTAATAATAATAATAAATTAATAGTAATAAAAGAAAAAAAAAGACATTTAAGGGCAATCAGGGCATATAAGCAGTTCCAGTGGAAAAACATAGAAGCACAGACGTATGTTTTTATGTGGTATAATTATCAAAATATGAGTCAAACAACATATACAGTCAAACTACATTATTTATATATATATATATATATATATATATATATATATATATATATATATGTGTGTGTATTATTATTTTTATCATGCATTAAATTGGTCAAAAGTAACAATAGAGGCAGAAAAAGATTTATATTTCAAATAAATTCTGTTCTTTTGAACTTTCTATTCATCTAAGAATCGTGAGACAAAATGTATCACACATCTGTTTGCACAAAAATGTATGAAGCAGCACACCTGTTTTCAATATTGTGAATAATAAGAAATATTTCTTGAACAACAAATCAGGATATTAGAATGATTTCTGAAGGATCATTTGACACTGAAGGCTTGAGTAATGATGCTGAAAATTCAGCTTTACATCACAGTAAATTACTTTTTAATATTTAATATTCAAATAGATTATTTTAAATTATAATATAATTTCACAGTTTTAATACAATGCTCACAGCAGCATGTTGTGGATGTATTGGCAGTAGCAAGTCTCGGTACTTGGTCTGCTGCAGCAGCAGCGTAGCAGATCTATTCCGCCAAGACCAAATACATTAGCATTGTCATGTACAATACCATGCAAATCACTCTGAGAGTTGTCATGACAGAACTGTTTTTACTGTATTTTTGACCTTGGTGAGCATTAGAGACTTCTTTCAAAAAGATTTTACTGACCCAAACTTTTGCAAGGTAGTGCTTAATTTCATGTTTAACCTTGCATCTCATTGTTATTTCCTCTCTTTCTCTCATTTCAGTTTTATGATGTGTGGCGTACTGACCCTGGTCATGAGTTGGGCGTCATTAGGAGCAGGCACAGCCACAGCTGTGGTAAGTTACTGTGTTTTCACATGACTGCCTACTTTAAATCCCTTTTGATCAGTGTCCAGTGACTATGAGTCACTTCATTCAGTTCCTGGATTTTTTTTTAAAAAAGTGAATGTTTGTAAGGGTAGAGGGGCATGAGCTGTGTGAAAATCTTAGGAGATTATCAGGTTTCAGTGACTGCATTTATGTGTCTCGTGGTACATGCCAGTTTGAAAAGCTGATTACAAAGCCTCGTTCATTTAAATTAGACAGCCCGCTGGCTTAACGGATGTAAACAGCCGTTCTTGCTGTGTCACTAAACAGGCCAATTTACTCTGTCTCATGCCACGGCTCGGTTTTCAGCTCTGCATCTCTCAGGCTGCATGCATAATAAAGATAGCAAACTGCATTTAACATTCTGAAGATGCCTTATATTTAGTCTTGACTTCTAATACAGTAATTGGGTGTGCAGTACCGTGTAGTACCGCACACCTAGGAGCTAAGTGCCTTGTTCATGATGTCACTGTGGTACTGAAGGGGGATCTCAGGTACTTTACACATCCTGTGACGCACATACCTGACATCAAACATGCCACTTTTCATTAGTTGTCCAAATTCTCAACTATGAATCCTCAACCTTGCTTGAACGTGTTTATAACTAACAAATGCTGTGAAAGAAATTACTAAATGCAATTTGCATTTTGTCAAGAAACATATGTTGTTATAAAATACAATGTAATATGATAAATATATATAGTGAATGAAATATTAACTATAGCAATTCTATATTTAGGAATAATCAAATCAGAAATGGTGTTTTTATCCATAAGCTTCACTAATATTTTGACTAATATAATGATTGAGTGATATTGCCCATATACAGTTCAATAAACAGTTCAATAAACATTTCAGATTCAACATCGACCAACCAAAAGCTACAAAATGACCTGATAATTCTGAACAATGACTGATGACGGATGATTCTGAACAAACTGATGTGTTTGAACAAATCAGTGGCAATCATTTAGTGACTCGCTAATAAAGATAGTTGTTTCATCCCTGAATCCTTATTTTATGAATCAACTAAGTGGCCTGAATCAATCTGTCCATCTATTAATTAGACTAGCGCTCTCTCCACCCTCAATACCACGACTGTGGTGCCCTTGATCAAGGCACCGAACCCCCAACTGCTCCCCGGGTGCCGCAGCATAAATGGCTGCCCACTGCTCCGGGTGTGTGTTCACGGTGTGTGTGTGTGTTCACTGCTGTGTGTGTGCACGTTGGATGGGTTAAATGCAGAGCACGAATTCCTAGTATGTGTCACCATACTTGGCAGTATGTCACTTCACTTCACTTCACTAGTTTTTCCATGCATCCACTCAGAGTTTTGATTCATCCAATCATAGAGTTTGTTTGGATGCACAGTCTTTGTTGTCAACCACAAAATCCATGGAATGATTTTTATTCTTCCTTTAAAAGTTGACAGATCTTCTTTATTTTGTTATTCTAACTAGTTTGAATCTTTACTCTCTAAATAATATCTCTAATTTCAATTAAGTAATTAATTAAAGTATCAGTGAATTGGCTTACTTCTTTTAGCTCTAATCTTTGAGGAGCTACACATTAAGAGGCAAACGGTGAGCATGACAGTGATTAGAGTAAGAGCTGACGCTTCAGTCAGGATGTCTGTAGGGAACAGAACTTAAGACTGCTCAATGAGGGGTCAGAGCAGAGGTCGGGCCCAGCAGTAAAGTGGATTACTCCAGCAGTGCCTGACTACATTGATTCCCTCCTGTTATTGATAGTAAGAGAGAGTGGAAGCAAGCCTTGAAGGAACATGTGACTCTCACACTCTTTCCTTTTTTTTATTATTTCAGAGAGAATTTACCATTGGGACCCAATGTGAATCACTCTGTAGTGGATTCGAAACAACAACAACATTCTGGTCCAACAAACCACTGTTGTCCTAACCTCACACCTAACCTTACCTAACTAGGAAACGATTGATAATAATGTCGCTTAAATCAAGGGCATCCTTAGACCTGTTGAAATTAAAATCTGGTTGGTTTTGCCTTCCAGTTTGTCACTTTTGAATCCGAGTACATTCAGATAAATGCATGAATAAGATTTTCAGAGTTTTGTCAGAGAGAAAGAAAGTTCATGACACTTTCTCTCGTGAAAGTTTCGGGTTTCTTTGAGCCTTTTTCAGTATCTGAGGTAACGCTTCACACTGTCTGTTCTTGCTGCTGAAACCCACTAATTTAAGCCAGGACAACCACTGATCTCTGCAATAAGATTAGCCCCTAGTTGATCACCTCGTATGGTCCTGACTTTCAACAAAGGTCTTAGAAACCCTGTCACCTTTTGATACAAACACCACAATCCAATATGTGTGAACACTGCAACAACATCCACCAAATGCTATGTGGCCTTTCAAATTCTTTCTCGTGTTTAAAACCAGTTTTGCAGAATTGTACTTGTGAGCTTGTTGTTTGGTCTGTTCTAGGGCACCAGCGACTTTTGTGTCTCTCCTGACAAGTTCATTGTCAATCAAACCAAAGACTCCTTAAGTGCGGGTAAGTAATATTGCTCCATATGCCTGTATCCTTTGCATGAACCAGATGTTTTTAACACAGCTGTTCAGAGGCATATCCTATATGTTAATCAATGTTTATTGCACCAAAAACATAATGTCATAATGTAGTTTCCCACAATCATTTGCCACACTGTCTGACATTTAGAATGAAACAGTTTTTGCTACTTTACCTTTAAATGATCTATATTGTGATTGGTGGCTTAGTACTCAATAGCTGATATGTGGGTGGTCATATGTTAAGGGAATAGTTCACCCAAAAATTGTACTTGTAAAATGCACTCACTCTCAGGTCATCAAAGATGTAGACAAGTTTGTTTCTTCATCGGAACAGATTTAGCGAAATGTAGCATTACATCATGCAGTGAATGGGTTCCATTAGAATGAGAGTCCAAACAGCTCATCAAAACATCACAATAATCCATAAGTAATCCACATGACTCCAGTCCATCAATTATTTTGTGAATTGAAAAGCTGTGTGTGATTAACAAATCCAATATTTAGGCATTTTAACTTCAAACCATGTGGATTACTTGTGGATTATTGTGATGTTTTTATCAGCTATTTGGACTCTCATTCTGACGGCACCCATTCACTACACAGGATCCATAGTTGAAACTTAGGCCTAAGGGCGAGTTAATTTTAAGATGAACTATTCCTTTAATGTGCTCATGATTAATAATGGTTTCCAAATGACCCATTTTGCTAGTTCAGTTTCATTCAATGGCACAGACTGTAAGCTGTTTGAATCTTCACTGTGTTTCTGTGTCCCTTGCAGATATAATGCACTATTACCTATACTGCAGCCAGAGTCTTCCCAATCCGTTCCAGCAGGTAAATGATTCCCCGGCATGTCAGCATTCAATTCCTCCCTGAACTCCTGATACAAGCAATTAACGGAGCTTACAGATTCATTAGACTTCTAATTGAGGCAAATACCCATGTTAAAGCCATTATAATGTTTATGTAAAAAATCTGCGTGGCTAATTAAATTATGAATAGGCGATATGAAAATAAACTTGGATCAAAAGGGGTCTCTTTTGTCTATAGTCTTGGGATAATTAGATTTGTCTGGCTTTCTCGCATTGCCTGTGGGAATCCTGTGAAAGCTTTTCCACTGATTTAAACAGTATTCTCTGCTGGTTAAGCTGCTGTTTTGGAGGATCTATTAAAGTAAATGTTCTGGGGGAATGTCATAAAGCAGATGTATAAGACAGATGTAACCATTAACCAAATTTAAAACCTTAATAACCGTTAATCCAGATGTAAATACAAATCCTCAGCATGGATTAATGACCTTTTACTGGTCATTGCATTAACAAAAGGCAGAACCTATAGCATGTCTATGTAGACATGGGTTAGGTCAGTGGATCGACTGCTTTAGGTCACATGTTTGTCTGATTTGCTGTTGTTTCTGTATTGCAGTCTTTGACCATCTTCCAGAGGTCTCTGACCACCATGCAGATACAGGTGCAAGGTTTGCTGCAGTTTTCTGTCTCTGTGTTTCCCTCCGCAGAGGTGAGAGTGCTGTCAAAGAGGGTTCTGCTTTACATTCTCTACGTCCTTTTTTCTAAACATTCATTTCCCAATTTGAATCATTTTAGAAAGATCTTCTAGGAATTCAACGGATCTTGAACTCTACAGAGATCAATTTGCACCAGTTTACCGCCTTGCTGGACTGCCGTAGTCTGCATAAAGTGAGTCACATTTGTACTTTAAAGTATACTTTAACAGTTTGTCATCTCAAATAGTCAAACTTCTACCTATCTACGCCAGTCTTGTTCAGTTTTTTTTTTTTTTTTTTTTTTTTTATATAAAGTATTTTAACCCAAAACCACCCACAAAGCCAAATAAGTGTTCATGATAAAGAACAGGAGAATTGTTTTTAAAAAATTGGATTTACATTTTTTTTTATCTTTTATGTCATTTTCAAAATTTCTAAAGTCTCTGAAAATGTCATAAAGTGTGATCTAAAAAATAAAAACCCAAGTTCCTTAAAACTTCAGTGCACATAACTGTACACAAATGATTATTTTTGAAAATATTTCAATATATGTATTTTAAATAAATATTTTTTGTTGTTGTTTGTTTATTTATTTATTTTACAAATATCATATTCCTAATTCATACATAATATTTTTGGGGGAGTTGCACCACATGACATTTTATAACCTAAATTAACCTTGATTTTTCATAAAAGGTTGAATTTTCTATTGAAGAAATTTATGATGACTTTGGCATTAGGGGATTTTTTTCTGCTTTTATGTTGGTTGCGCCACTTGACTTGGATTTTGCGGACAATTGTTTTTCAAATATTTTATTGTTTGTATTTATGTTGTTTTCATGTTGTTTTGAAACTTTGGGGGGAAAAAAACATTTCCACCTCTCTAAAAATGTCATGTAAAGTAAAGTAAAGTAAAGTCGTGACGTATTGTCAAGTATGGTGACCCATACTCGAAATTGGTGCTCTGCGTTTAACCCATCCAAGTGCACACACACAGCAGTGAGTAGTGAACAAATCCACACACACACACACACACACACACCGTGAACACACACCCGGAGCAGTGGGCAGCCATGCTGCAGCGCCCGGGGAGCAATTGGGGGTTCGGTGCCTTGCTCAAGGGCACCTCAGTCGTGGTATTGAGGGTGGAGAGAGCGCTGGACATTCCCTCCCCCCACCTACAATTCCTGCCGGCCGGGGGCTCGAACTCGCAACCTTTCGATTACGAGTCCGACTCTCTAACCATTAGGCCACGACTTCCCACAAAGGATTTTTTTCCTCATTAATGTAAAAATGTCATGTGGTGCAACCACAAAGGAGTTTTTTCCTCATTAATGTAAAAATGTCATGTGGTGCAACCACAAAGGATTTTTTTCCTCATTAATGTAAAAATGTCATGTGGTGTAACCACAAAGGATTTTTTTTCCTCATTAATGTAAAAATGTCATGTGGTGTAACCACAAAGGATTTTTTTCCTCATTAATGTAAAAATGTCATGTGGTGTAACCACAAAGGATTTTTTTTCCTCATTAATATAAAAATGTCATGTGGTGCAACCACAAAGGATAAAGTAGTAAAATTTTCCTTGCACACTGAATGCATGTAATTGTAATTATTATTTTTGAAAAGGTAAACCATATTATTATTTTTCTTAAGGTGACCTTGGTATAGAGGTCTATATTTTTCTGCATGTTGGTTGCACCACTTAACTTAGATTTTTTTCAAGCAAAAGTTTTTCAAATATTAACAAGCAGTGAAGCAGTTTTTTTCCTCTAATAAATAATAGTAAAATATTACCTCAAACTACTTAAAACAAATAAGAAACATGGTTAGGTCCTGTGTTTATCTAACAGCGCTCTGGTCCTGCAGGACTATCTGGAGGCTCTGCTGGGCGTTTGCTATGATGGCGTGGAGGGGCTCCTGTATCTGTGCCTGTTCTCTCTGCTGGCAGCCTGTGCCTTCTGTGCCCTGTTGTGTGCTGTCCCACGTGCCTGGACCCTCATCGCTATCAGGTACCATTCATCTTCCTGCCGTGTAATTGTAGTGCATCGCACCTGAGACCATCGGTGTGGCTGACGTGTGATTGGTTGTTCTTAGGGACAGGGATTATAATGATATCGATGAGGAGGACCCCTTTAACCCGTCGAGACGCATCACGCCATATAACCCCAGCCGAGATCAAGTTCACAGTTTCTGCAGCTACAGCAGCAGCATGGGCAGCCAGACAAGTCTGCATCCTCCACTGCAGGCCACATCCAGCACACCAGAGTACATGTGAGTGTGTGTGTGTGTGAGAGAGAGAGAGCTGTTGTTTTCTCTCATGCTGACCCACTTATCTTTCTTCCTCTCCTACAGGAACCAGTCCATGCTATTTGAAAGAAATCCTCGCTATGAAAACGTTCCGTTGATTGGGAGTGGTTCACCACCACCATCGGTATTTTGATTTAAATTTTCCATTTACTGACAGTTTTATTCCATTTTTGCATATTTGATGGTTTCTATATCACCAACCATTGGTCTGTTAATGTGTTCCAAAACACTGTGTTGCAAAAATTAAAACAACTGTATACCCAACCCACATGCCATTCCACAATAGGGCTCTGCTAAAACAATTTTAAATCATCTAATTGAGTGTAAACTTGTTAAAACTGGTAAAATTCTCAAGTCCAAAAATAATAATGTAATACATTATGATGTGTATCATATCTTGAGGTAGTTGAAGATTTTTAGCACTATTACAAACCAAATTGTCTTTCTTTCTTCTGCAGACCATAAAAATATTAGATTTTTTGTCAGTTATTCTTTTAATTATCACTTTACTCAACTATTCAAAGGTTTTGGGTCAGTAAGATTAAAAAGAAAAATAAACTAATATTTTTAATACAGCATCTATTAAATTGAACAGTAGAGGCATTTATAATGCTACAACAAATGTATTTGAAATAAATTCTGTTCTTTTGAATTAATTTATTTTGTATTCATTAAAAAATCTCAACAAAAAAAAAAACTTATAGTTTTCCACAAAACTGATAAGTACCATGACTGTTTTCTACATTGATAATAGTAAAAAATGATTCTTGAGCAGCATATCAGAATGATTTCTAAAGGATCATGTGACACTAAAGACTGGAGTAATGATGCTGAAAATTCAGATTTCAACACAGGAATAAATTACATTATAAAATATATTCAAATGGAAACCTGATTTTTAAAAGTGTAATAATATTTCAGAATTTTCTGTTTATATGGTATGTAAAAAAAAATGCAGCCTTGTTACGCATGAGAGACTTCTTTCAAAAACATAAAAAAAATCTTACTGACCCCAAAACTTTGAAAGGTATAGTGTATATTGAATGAATGAATGATGCATTTATATAGCGCTTTATATATCTATATTTATATATCTCTCCACAACCACCACCAGTGTGCAGCATCCACTTGGATGACGGCAGCCACACTAAAACGGCTACAGGTGGAAAGGAGAGCGAGTCATTGAGCCAATCAAGTGTATGGGGATTCTTAATTATGGTGACTGTAATATTAGATCCATTAATGTAACCTGTGTCTAAGGATTCTTTATTTGTTTGTGGTGTTCGAGATCAAGACAACTGAAGCTGAAAGCAGAGATGGAGCATTACTGCCCCCTGATGTTTCCTTTTTTTTTGTTGAATATCCTTGCAGTTAAAAAGGGAATAAGGAGAAATTACTATTACTTATTAATACTAAATTATTAATGGAAAGTAATTAAAAACAGTCCTGTCTTGATTTAATTCAAAGCCAAATTGTCCATCAGACGTGTGCAGATTGTGAGCTGTAAGATGAATCATAAATGAAAGGGTGTAATTGAGAGGATCATCTAGTGAGTCGTGTTGGTTGAAGCATTGCAGAAGGCGTAAAACTCATTACAGGACAGTCTTCTGTCTAATGAACCGATTGTCAACTTCATTTTTAACTGTCAAGACTCTGTATTCACACAATGATATTTCACAGCTAATTGAGTTCTTTTCCTGTTTTTTTTATCACATGTGAAGTTATATCCTCAGACATTTAGAAACAGTAAGTGCACCCCTGTCCTCCCCTCAACATACCTTTGCTCTTTTTGTCCTCGTTTCCTTCCTCTGAGGATATCATCACCCACTGTACATCCCTTTAAAATGTAAGAGCACTGAGCATTTTTGCAGCTGTTGTCTTTTCCCAAAAATTCATCAGTGTTTTTCCAACTAACCTTTTTCCTTACCTGAAGTCCTGTTCACACATACAGTGATTTCATTTCTGGAGGTTTCCAAGCATTACCTTTTTATTTAATTTATTTTTTCTAGTACATGGGCAAAAACTAATCACATAGAGCTGTGAAATTGCTCACAGTAACTCTTCCATCTTGCTGACACCCACAGTGCTTGCGAGTCTTCCTGGCAAGTTAGTATTTTCATGTTCAAGTCAGTTTGCATGTATAGAAATGTGTGAATATATGCACATGTTTTTTTATATATGCATATTTAGTAATCAATATGCAAAGCAGTTCAAAAGTTTGGGGTCAGTTTTTTTTTTTTTTCTTTTTTGAAAGAAATTAATACTTTTTATTCAGCAAGGATGTGTTAAATTAATATAAAAAAAACTGATAGCACAGACTTTTATTGTTAGAAAAGATTTATATTTTAAATAAATGCTTTTTATTCATGAGAAACTTTTTATTCATCACAGAATCCTGAAAAAAGTATCACAGGTTCCAAAAAATATTAATCAGCACAACTGTTTCCAACATTGATAATAAATCAGCATATTAGAACGATTTCTGAAGGATCGTGTGACACTGAAGACTGGAGTAATGATGCTGAAAATTCAGCTTTGATTTACCATCACAGGAATAAATTATACTTTAAAGTAGAAAATAAATTATACTTTTAAATAGAAAATTGTAATTTTAAATTGTAAAAATATTTCACTATATTGCTTTTCCTTTGTCTGTATTTTTGATTAAATAAATGCAGCCTTGATAAGCATAAGATACTACTTTCAAAATAAAAAAAAAACCTTACTATTTTTAGTGTGTGCATATATGTACATATATATATATATATATATATATGTATTTGTGTGTATATGTGTGTATATATATATATATATATATATATATATATATATATATATATATATATATATATATATATATATACAGTATATGTATATATATATATATATATATATATATATATATATATATATATATATATATATATATATACAGTATATGTATGCACATACACATGTGGTCAGGATTGTTGGTACCCTTAGTAAACATGAAAGAAGAATGCTGTGAAAATAAATGTGCATCGTTAATCCTTTTGATCTTTTATTTAAAAAAAATCACACAAATCTAAACGTTCATTGGAGAATAAGAATTTAAAATGGGGGGAAATATTATGATTTTTTTTTTTCTCAAATGCATGTTGGACACAATTATTGGTACCCCTAGAAATTCTTATGAGTAAAATATCTCTGAAGTATATTCCCATTCATATTCACAATTTTGAGCACTCCAGGGTAATTATGAACATGAAATTATTCAGCCATGACTTCCTGTTTCACAGAAATATAAATAGAAGGGAAAACAAAACAAAGGCCAAATTCCAAATTAATCATCCATCACAATGAGAAAACCCAAAGAATATGTTTCTGATGTGCAGCAAAAGATAATTGAGCTTCACAAATTAGAAAGTGGCTTTAAGAAAAGAGCTAGAGCAGTGAAAATTCCCATTTCCACCATCAGGGCAATAATTAACAATTTCCAATCAACAGAAAATGTTCAAAATCTGCCTGGAAGAGGACGTGTGTCTATATCATCCTAATGCACGATGAGGAGGAGTTGAGTGGCCAAAGACTCTCCAAGGACCACAGCTGGAGAATTGCAGAAAAAGGTTTCACCAAAAAACAATCTCCAGCATATTCAGTTATCAGACATAACTGGAACTTCAAATGGGACTGGCTTCTATGGTCAGATGAATAAAAAAAAAAAAGAGCTTTTTAGCAGCAAACACTCAAGATGGGTTTGGTGAACACGGGGTTAAAAAGTACCCCATG
This sequence comes from Barbus barbus, assembly GCF_936440315.1. Taxonomy (NCBI): domain Eukaryota; kingdom Metazoa; phylum Chordata; class Actinopteri; order Cypriniformes; family Cyprinidae; genus Barbus; species Barbus barbus. Next base: position 20,591,344 of record NC_136731.1, on the reverse strand, counting down.
AAATGTACTGCTGTATTTTTAATGTTGTGGGCCTATATTTCTGCTGGAGGTCCTGGACATCATGCACATGCATCACTGATTCTATCAAATACCAACAGATAAAAAAATCAATAAGTAACTGACTCTGTTAGAAATCTTATAATGGGCCATGTTTGGATCTTCCAACCGGACAATAATCCAAAAACAATCCTTAAAAGCAACACAAAAATGGGCCGCTGGACACAAAACCAAGCTTCTGCTATGGCCGTTCCAGTCCTCTGACCTGAACCCTGTAGAAAACGAGTGAGGTGAACTGAAGAGAAGAAGCACCGTCATGGAGCTGTGAATCTGAAGGATCTGGAGAGATTCTGGATGAAGGAATGGTCTCTGAGCTCTTGTCAGGTGTTCTCTAACTTCATCAGGCATTATGTATTGAATTGTGTTCAATGTGTATTAGAGAAAAACATTTATTTCATAATGATATTTCCCCCATTTTAAATTATTATTCCCCAATGAAAGGTTAGATTTTTGTAATTTTTTTAAATAATAGATCAAAATGATTAACAATGCAGATTTATTTCCACAGCCTTCTTTATTCATATTTACCAAGGGTACCAACAATTCTGACCACGTGTGTGTATATACATATATATATATATATATATATATATATATATATATATATATATATATATATATATTTGTAAAGATAAGTAACAAAGTATCTGACAGGTAGTTTGTGAGAATGTCATCACTTCTAATGGTAGTGACTCCATTGCTCCTCATTTGCATAATGGCACTAGCCACGCCCACATCACATTAAAAAGTATTGTTTTTCTTTATTTCACTTCAAAACATCAACTCTCATTGAAAATGAGTGATTTTTCTCGGTGCGGATCTCTGTATGTATTTGTGAATGGGGCTTGAGGGTCTTTTGACTGTCTTTCACACGTGCCAGTATCTAGTGTCAAACACCCTTAACATCTGTTTCTTTATTCTTTCTTTAACAACTGCAGTATTCTCCCAGCATGAGGACCACCTACCTGTCTATGACTGATGCCCAAATCAGACACTTCGGGACAGACTTCCAGATTTAGTTTTCCTGGTTCCTCATCCTCAAGAGGTCTCCAGCAGCATGAGATGCGTTCCTCTCGTCTCATCTTAAAGGAGGACACCTGTGGATCTTAAAGCACAAATATTTAATGCATCAAAGGGAGTTCTCAAAGACTGCCTGCCATCAAAGTCTCATCTAGAAAGGCAAAGGATACCTCAGAGGTTTATGGGTGAGCTCTGACCATGTAAATATTTGCTTATTCTCCTCAGGGGCTCGCCAGATCATTAATAAATTGTTTTCTGTGATCGCAACAAACTGGATCAGCCTGGTGTTTGAGATTCAGGTTTTGATTAGCACTTCAGCTTAGGGCATGCAAATTGTGATTAATAGCTAAAGCAAATAATGAAAAAATTCTGTTTGCTTTTTACCACACAAAGGCCTTGAGGTCGATTATGAGCCTTTAATTAATATACTCTGACATTTGTACTGGTTTAATAGAGACCAAATCATATAGAATGAGAAAAATGATCAATTGTACGGGCTTCTGTGAGGGTCTGCTATAATGAACATGTTTTGCATGAGGAACAAGGTGTTTTGTTGGTGCCTCTCTTTAAATATAAATGTCTGTAATCTAGTAGACAAATATGTCTGCTATTCATTTCAGACTATATTTATGAGCGTCACGGCACAGAACAAAGATAAATATTAATCATATTCTGCAATGGTAGATATGGGGATGAACAATGTGGAAATCACAGACACACTCGTTGTTTGTTTGGTTCAAGCTTCTTAAAGTATCTTTGTCTGTATGCCTGTGTATTCAAACTAGATCAAAGCTGACAAAGCCTATTTTTCTAGTTTAAGCGCTTTTGTGTTTTCCACGGACGTACTGTATAGACCTGGCCATTTCTAAAGAAATTATTGTTATTGAGGTTCACAATACTGCTGTTCGGACAGGCAGCTATTTATTATCCCAGTGAATGAAAATGAATAAAATTAGATTAGATTATATAGATGTTGAATTCTACCACTATTATTGTCATTATTTGTCATAACATTTCAAAAGTGCTGTTTTTTATTATTGTTAATGTGATACGTTTTTGTGACATTTCATTCAATAAATAATTTTTACTCAAAGTTACCTTTTTGTTATTCTTAATTTGTGGTGAAATGGAAGGCTGCTTCTATCGTGGAATTTAAAAAAGAGGGGGGGGGGGGTAATTGCAACTTTTCATCTGGCAGTTTTCACAGTTCTGAGTTTACATGTCACAATTCAGACCTGAGTTCATATCTCGCAATTCTGATTTTTTTTTCCCCTCTGAATTGCTAGTTATTTTTATTTTTTATCTTGCAAATCAGACATTTTTTTTCTCAGGATTACACATTCATATCTCACAATTCTGCGTTTATACCTTTCAGTTCTCACAGTTCAGAAGGCAAAATTGAGAGATATAAACTCAGAATGAGATTTAAAAAATAAGAAAATTAAAATGAGCTTCTTTTTTTATCCAATGGCTAAAACAATCTTCCACAACAGTAAGTTCTAATTTCAGTTTGTGTGACTAATGTCACGGTGTGAACATGTGGTTTCATGTGAAGAAGAAAAAAAAATATTCTTTTAAGCAAATTATATTTTATAGAGGTCAAAAGTATTAAAAATAAATTAATGAAATGGATAAATCAATAATTAGTGTTGTGCTCCAAAGCATGCAGCACTATTGCTATTGCACATACTGTACTTAGTTATGGACAAATAATAATTTAAAATAAATATGAAGAAAAATTAAACTGATACCTCAAATCCTCCAGCTTGTCAAAGAGAGATGTACTATTACTTTTTTTTAAGATATTGTAATTGCTAAAACTGTATATTCAATATATTTACACCAAAGGTATACCTGAGCCATATGTAACATGCCTTGATAGCATCTGGGAGACATCTATTTGACGTCTGCGAGACATATTCATCTGCAACACATCTATAGGATGTGTCAAATAGATGTTTATTAGATATCTTTAAGATGTTTATGATTTAGATTGTACGTCTGTCAGACGTTTGTATAATCTTTAACAGACATCTTACAGATGTACATACATGTGCTATATCATATTGCCTGTGTTTTGATTGTCACTGAAGGTGTCCGTTCATTTGGAAACAGGTAATGTTTCTTAAACTCGTACACAAAAAAGTACGCCAGGGGGCGGAAAATAGTGCCATTATTAGCTTACTGTATTCTCGCTGTATCACCAGAGGGCGCAGCTGCATCTATAGACGCTAAATGCGCTTAGCGAGCCACAGCTGAATAAGTCTCGACATATCGGAGCACATCTTTTCTATATGTTATAAAGTAAAGAGCAGCTGGTATTCCATATGAGATGTGAGATTAAATGTAAGGCGGGAATGTGGTTTATTCGCAATGGGAAATGTTTTCGGCAGACAGGGACGAGTCACCAGTCGAGTGACAGATCAGGACAGGGCGGTATTGGTAAGAAGAATCAATCAATCAATCAATCAATCAATGAGCATCACACTCTCTCACACGCGCGCGCGTTTGTTGGGTTTGTATCATTACATACACGTGTAGATATATAGAGCGACATACTGTAGAGCGCCATACTGACGAACGGATTAGATCAGCTGTCCTACTTTACACAACACAGGATAGAAACCCTGTGTAGAACAGAACAGTAGAATGCAACAGAACTGAGTAGAATAGACCACATGGGTAAAGCGGTACACTATAGAATTGAGTACACGGGACACGTGTTAGAGAACAGACTCGGGGTGTGCTGTATGTTATATAGAGCAGTTTATCATAGAATACGACAGAATGTCTTTTATTGAATAGAATAAAACAGCATTATATCAGACATAATGTATTAGAATAAAGTGTCACAGAACAGTATTAAGTAGAATGGAATAGAACCACGTCTACTGTAGAATAAAACATATCAGTATCTATTGTATAGCATAAAAACCTGAACAATAAAAGCATGATACAATTTATGTTTAATATACTATTTACATTCTGTTTTATAATAGTATACAGTATAAACTATTATTCTATAAACTAATAGTTCTCAAACAAGGGGCCTCAACAAATTTACAAGCGGGTCGAACTAAAAGTATTTAAATTAATTAAATTATTAATTAAATGTCTGATTAGATATGATATATAATATCATATCTAATGAAAGTAATTGAACTCTATATTAAAATGCCAAAAAAATCAAAAAGAAATAAAAAATAAAGGTATTTCAGTTAATTTTCTTACAGTATTATCATGTCTAATAAATTCTCTAAATTAAAACGCTAAAAAACAAAATCAAGATGAAACAGAAAATAAAAATATTTCATATAAAAAGCTTTACATTAAATAAATTAATTTCAGTAATAGTAATTTAACTCTGAATTAAATTGAAATGCAAAAAAATCTAAATGAAATATAAAATAATGAAAATAAAAGTATTCAATACATTTTTACAGTGTATGTCCTGTCTAATAAATTCTCTAAACTAAAATACTAAAAAACAAAATCAAGATGAAATAGAAAATACAAAACGTATTTCATATAAAAAGCTTTACATTAAATTAATTATTTGCAGTAATAGTAATTTAACTCTAAATTAAAATAAAATGCTAAAAAACTAAATGAAATATAAAATAATGAAAATAAAAGTATTTAAATTACTTGTTTACAGTAATTTTATACATATGTCTAATAAATTAAATTCTTTAAATTAAAATGCTAAAAACAAAATCAAGATGAAACTACGGTGGCCGAGAAGTGCAAAACAAATCACGATTCTGAAAACAAAATAACAAATTACAAACGCAAATGCAAATCTAAAAAACAAAATAACAATTCAGAAAACACAACAACAATTCAGAAAACATTATAACAAGTAAGAAAACACAACGACAAATCTGAAAACAAAATAACAAATCAGAAAACACAACGACAAATCAGACAAACCAGAAGAGGTAGGTATAGTTTGAGACAGCGCCATTGGTTTGGGAATAGATTGCTCACCGCTGACTGGACGAGACATCTGTCAATCAAGGTGTACAGGAAGAACGAGAAGAAGAACAGTAGAGTCAACTTAAGCATCATTCCAGTGGCACAGATGGTAGATCGCGTGACATCATTGTTTTTGACGCGATCGTCCCAAGTTCGATCCTGCCATTTGACAAACTTTTTTTTTCTCCCTTTTCAAATCTCTTATCGCATCAGAAAGGCATTTATTTTCAATAAAATTAAGGAAATAATCCAAAAGTTGAAAATAAAGTATCGGGTAGATTTAGGGTAGGTGTAGGGAGAGCTTTATTGTACCAATAAGGTGGCATCGATTTGAATTAAAATGATCATTTACACTCAATACGTTATTATTGCATACTGTTTTTTTGTTTGTTTTACTACAATACTGAGGTGCAGATAATTGCCACTATTTGCAACAAGTAGTATACATAGCACAAAGTCCTGCTATTTTTACTTAGTGTACTTTGTTATTTTGTTTTCAGAATCGTGATTTGTTTTGCACTTCTCGGCCACCGTATGAAACACAAAATACAAAAATATCTCATATAAAAACCTTTTACATTAAATAATTTACAGTAATAGTAATTTAACTCTAAATTAAAATGCTAAAAAAATCTAAATCAAGATTAAACAAAATACAACACAATTCATATAAAAAACTTTACATTAAATTATTTACAGTAATAGTAATTTAAGTCTAAATTAAATTAAAACGCAAATAAAAAACAAAATCAAGATGAAATCCCCAGTTCAATAACTATTGTTTTCATTGAAGAACGGTTCTGGAATCACAAAATGAGCTGTGGTTGATTTAATATATCTACACTCAGTTTCTGTAAATAAGAAAAGTTAACATTGTCAAAATTACAGAAAAAAAAACTGTAGAAATATCTTAGCCTATATGGGGGGTCTTCGAGTTACACAGAATACTGTCTGCTATCCTATTTATCAGAACACAGGAACAGGGTTTCAGGTAATCCATGTCTGGACTGTGATATCATGTTTTGACAGCTGTTTGTTCATCTTAGTCAAGAACTGACGCTTCTATGAATAAGAAGTGTTTCTATAAGTGAACTGTCATGTTTCTGCATTACATCCTGTCACTGGATCACAGCAACTGAAACAGCAGAGAGATAAACTGAAACAATATCAGAAGAAAATCACATTACAGCTGGAGAAAGAGAGACGTCTGGCCAAACAGCTCCTGAAGGATGGCAAGAAGGAGTAAGACATTTCAGATTACACCGATACAAGTGCACTCATTATGCAATGCTAACATTCATGATAGCCGTCACCCAGAGTCAGCCATCATCCCTTTCACAGTGCCTTTATTGTGCTGACGTGGTGCCATCTGCATCGTACATGGCAAAAGTGATTTCGGTTTAACAGATTCGTTAACACGTGTGATTCATGCATTTCACAGACGAGCTCTTCTGCTGCTCAAAAAGAAACGCTACCAAGATCAGCTGCTGGACAAGACCGACATCCAGATAGCCAACCTGGAGTGCATGGTGGGTTTAGATGATATTATTTGGTTTTATTTAAAGGTATTAAATGTGATACACACTGCTATATAGTTTGCAATAATTAGATTTATTTATATTTTAATTTTTTTTAAATAAGTACCTATGCTCTTAAACTGCATTTATTTGATCAAACATACAGTAAACAAGTAATATTGTGAAATATTATTGCAATTTCTATTTGAAAAATATAAAAAATGTAATTTATGTGATGCAGAGCTGAATTTTCAGCATCTTTATTCCAGTCTTCAGTGTCACATCACATGATCCTTCAGAAAGCATTCTAATATGCTGATTTGCTGCTCATTTCTTCTTATTAGTAATGATAAAGATTTTTGCTGCTTAATATTTTTATGGAACCTGTGATGCACAACCATTCAATTGTTTGGGGAAAGAAATAATTAAAATAATAATAGCAATATTTTTATCAAGCAAGGATGCTTTAAATTGTTCAAAAGTGTCTATAAACACATTTATAATGTTACTAAAAAGATGTTTACTTCAAATAAATGCTGTACTTTTCTACTTTTTATTCATCAAAGAATCTGCTGAATCTGAAAAAATGTATCACGATTTCCACAAAAATATTAAGCAGCCAAAACAACAATATTAATAATAAGGTCCCTTATTAATAAATGAGCACCAAATCATTATATTAGAAAAATATGAAGTATCATGTGACTCTAAAGAAACTGGCTATTTGTTTATTTGTTTAATCATATGGTGGTATTACAAAAAGCATGAGCAATATAAATTGTACTTTGATTATGTCTCATTCAGGTTCAAGATATTGAATTTGCTCAGATTGAAATAAAAGTCATTGAGGGTTTAAAAGCTGGGAATGACTGTCTCAAGCAAATGCACGAGGTAAGTCTATATAGACCGAAACTAGTTCAAATCACAGATTTGCTGTATTGTAACAAGTGTATGCACCTGCAACAGGTGAATCAATTATCGGTGGTGTTAAATGCTGTTATTAGGAGCCAAGATGATTCACTGGTCTGTTTGGTGTTGTGCGGTGGGAGGTTTAGTTAGTAGCAGCATGTTTTGGGAACTGTTGGACATTGTTGTAGGATTAAAGGCTTAAACATAAAACTCTTAGATTACAGCAGACCCGTCTTTGTCTTGGAATCTCCATAACCCCTCGAAATCCCCTGCACCTATAAAGTCCCACCTTTAAATTGTAACTACTTTAGTACCGTTTTCTGTCCATTACATTATCAGATAAGATTGTGCTCCTTTTTTAATACAAATCTTTGAATATCCATGCATTTGATTCCCAAATATACATGAGTAAGAATACCAACATTCACAGTATCCTCTGTTGTAGGAGCAATTTCAGCTCATATAACATCTTTTCCATTTCCACTGCTTTATTTGAGCACGTTTTACTGCAGTCTGTTGACTGATTCATTTCTGTGGGATGTTCTGTTGGGCTCGTCTCAGTGAGCAACACTAACTAAATGGGGGTGGAGGTTAGCGAAGGGTCAACAATGTTATGAATATATAATAAGTTATTGAATTTGACTGAAGTCATTTTTTTTTGCCTCACATTGATCTTTTTTCTTCATCAGGTCATGTCTATTGAGGAGGTGGAGAAAATACTGGAGGAGACACAGGAGGCCATTGAGTACCAGAAGGTTATGAGAGTCAAACTCAGTTCACTTAACATACAGAGAAATGCTATCTATGAAATGTATAAAAGTCATTGCATTGCATAGCACAATGAAACAAAACCAAGTGGCGTTTATATTGAAGAAAGAGCACAGGCATGTACATGTGTAACGTCTATAGTTAATGTGATTCACAAAAAGAAAAAAATGACCTCAGGCATTGTGTAAGAAATTAATATTCTGCAAGGATGCATTCAATTGATCAAACTTAACTCTCAGAAAGTGAAAAGCAGCACAACTGTTTCAACATTGATAATAACAAGAAAGGTTTCTTGAGCAGCTAATCAGCATATTAGAATGATTTCTGAAGAATCATGTGACACTGAGGACTAGAAATTACATTTAAAAATATATGCATCTACTTAGGTTTATGATACTTTTGGGAAACACAGCCATATTGCTCTTTCCTGGTTTTTATTGCTTCGAATGTCTAACTGCTTCTTGAAACGTCTTCCCTTAAAGCAAATTGATGAACTGCTGGCAGGTTATTTGACAGCGGAGGATGAGGATGCTGTGTTAGCAGAGCTGGAGGCCATCACTCAGGTGTGGAGACCTTTACCTGTAATCCATGCTGCCAGATATCCAGATATCTTTATCATCGTTGCTGGTTGAGCATAGTGTGCGTCTGATCTAACGCTGCTCTCTTTATCCTGGGCAGGGAGAAGACATAACCCTTCCAGAATTACCCATGGATCCATTGCCAGCGGTGCCTACGGGGGAGACAGGTGTTGTTTTACTACTGTCAAACACAGCACTGTGTGAAAGAATGACATGGCTCTCTTATTTGGCTTTTGATTGCTTTTTGTCACTCGCTTTGTGCTCTGTGTCTTTGCAGAAAGAAAGCCGGAGCGAGAGATGCTGGCAGCGTAGTGTTTGATACGGCAACCTGGCTCATCACTTTGTTTGGAATGAAAGGAAGAGCTAGGGGAATGTAATTGGCAGAAAAGAAGGCTTTCATAGCATATTTAATAGGCACACATCAGAATCAGTGTTCCCATGGTCATGGAAAACAATATCAGGGAATTTTACCATTTTTATTTTTCAGACTCATAGTCATGGAAAGCAATGAAATGTCAACAAAAAGTTATGGAAATTTCTTGTTATTCTAATTTATTTATTGTAATTGGTGATAATATGTTATTGCAATTATATATTTTTGAAATATTTAAAATTATATTTAAAACATTTTCTTTTTAGAAGTAATTACGATCGACTTGAAATGTCATGAACAATAAAAGTTGGGCAAACCATGTACTTAGAAATACTGTTGTTACAGAGTTTACTGTATTTTTATAATGTGTTCTACTAAAATCGACCTTTGTTAGATTGGGCAAATTTGCTTGAAGCATAAATGGCAGTTTAGAATCAATTCATATTTGGTTTTGTTAAAATAAAGCTTTGAACTGTAAACTCTGTTATGTGGAACTAGTAAACGAGACTGTTTGTATTTTCATTTGCAAATGCAAAAAGTGAACCTAATTGCTATAACACTTTTGCCTTGTATGTTTTTCATTGCTATCTATCACAGCTATAAATTAGTCTGTATTGAATCTTATTGGTAGTAACAATTACTCCCCAAAAAATTTTATAGCACTTTTACAGATGTGTTTTAGACAACGTACTTTTTAAGCCTGTTCAAGTATACAAACCCTACAAGAGTTTGGGTTATAATCTGTGCAGTGTGCACTTGACTGTAGTAAGGTTACTTTTATTTCGTAGTCGTGGCTCTTCCAGATGTGTGTTAGCATATCATGACCAGCAGGGGGCTCTTAATATCAGTAATTGAGAGGAAATGAATCTGAGATGACATCACAATCCTCTTCCGATTGGCTCAGTTTGGGATTAATTTAAACATTCTGTTCATGTATGGATGCATTTATATTCATATATGTATCTACATTTATCTTTAATACTGTAATTATAAAGGTTTTTCTCTGGCTCTCACAGCCATGAAAAACCTTGAATGAATTTTAATGGATTTTAATATACATACACATGTTTATGTGTGTGTGTGTGTTACATTTAGTTATTTAGCAGACACTTTTATCATATATATATATAGAAATATATAAGAAATTAATACTTTTATTCGGTGAGAATGCATTACACTGATCAACAGGGACAGTCCACGCTCTGAAAGTGTAAGGATATTTTGTTACAAAGAAGGCTCATGTGACACTGAAGACTGGATTAATGATGCTGAAATTTGAGCTTTACCGTCACAACAATAAATTAAATTTCAAAGTATATTCAAACAGAAAATGTTAAATTGTGATAAGTGGGCATTAGACAATTTATATCTGGGAGGAGGCGGGGGCAGGTGAACGCCTCCAGGGCTCGAGTTAGAACACGGGGCGGGGCTACTCTTGTAAGCCCCTCCTCCATTCCATTGCCTCCGCGCGGTACTGTTGAGCAGATATCAGACTTCTGTGGATCGCAGCTGACCCTCATCACACGGACACATTGTTCGGATAACACATCACTTTCAGCACAACACCGTTTATGGTTTTAACTGAAGATTTCACGATGTCTCGCACCGACGAGGTTCACCGCATCACGGAAAATGTCTATAAGGTAAAGTGCATTGATCCAACTGATGGAACAACTTACTCATCACAGGTGATCTAATAAGACTTTTGCAACGAAAGTGCATGCTTTTTAGATATGATCTATCGTCGTTGTTTACTGTATTGCATAAGATGATTCTCTTAAGTGGCTTTACGTTTAGATTTATCAGCATTAATGAACTTGATGGGAGATCAAGTTTGTTGTTCGTGTTGCTCGTGTCATTTAAATGCATTGCACAATGAGAACAGAAGTGATTTGCATTGTTTTTTTACTTCTCTGACACGATAAGAACACAACCCTTCCCAGTCTCTCTCTCTCTCGCGCGCGCACACACACCCACCCACAGACACACACCCACACATATCTATCTATCTATCTATCTATCTATCTATCTATCTATCTATCTATCTATCTATCTATCTATCTATCTATCTATCTATCTATCTATCTATCTATCTATCTATCTATCTATCTATCTATCTATCTATCTATCTATCTATCTATCTATCTATCTATCTATCTATCTATCTATCTAATCTCAGTTACTTTTATTTCTCCTTTTTAACAAGAAATACAAAATAATGTAACTGAAACAAAAACATATTTATGTTTGAGTATTTGCAATTTAATTTGCAATGCAGTTATATTTATATTTATATATTTAAGTGGTCACAAATATATATACTTATGGCTGTTTGCAGGTATGTCTTAAAATATTATATAAGTGCACTTAATTAGTTTGCATAAAACAGTGCACAACCTGTAATGCACTACTCTATCTATCTAAGAGATTGCCAATGTTACTTTTCATGACTGATGTGATATATTGATTGTGTGTGAATATCTGGTAACCGATATGCAGAATTTAATTAGTTTTAACTCTGCATTTTGTCTAAGAAAATAAATACATATTTTATGTAATGCATAAATATTATTTACATATAAAATGCAATTACATGCATCTTATTTATTTAGAATACAAACAACAATAAAAACATATGATGAATATTTTAATTTATTTAATTGACTTTATTTAATCAATTTATTTATTTAATTTGTTATTATATTTAAGCAAAATTTAGTTTTGTTTGTTCATCTTTCTTTTTTTTTTTTTTTAATATATATAACCGCCATTATATTTTGAGCCTTGTTTCCCATAAATCTGTATTGGTTGCTATGTTTATTGGCATGTGCTCCGTCGGGCATTCCAGCATAGGTGGTTTAGGGAGGGAGGGGACTTGCTGGTGTGTTGCAACAGGTTCAGTCATTGTGTGTCTCGTCAATGTTTCAATAGATTCCCAACAGGTTCCTGCTGCAGTTTTTGGTCTGTAACTTTAAAAAAAGTTAGTACTTACCACACCACAGGATTACGGCTCTCATCAGATACTTAAGCCCGATAAATAGGCCACCTGAAGCCCAACACCTAAAACGAGGACAAAGACACTATTCTGGTTGTTCAAGGGCAAGCGGATGTCTCCCGTATCTGGGGTGTTAATCTTAAAGCAATGGAAAACTGACTACGAGGACTAGCATACAGCGCGATTCGTATTTTATTTTTAACTGTTTTGGCAGATATTTAAATTCAAGTTTACTATGTCAGTCTGTAGATTGACATTCCATAAACCTAAAGTGGGTTAGACCTCAAAGGAGGGGTTTGAATTAGTCCACTAGCTGTCTGTTGGTGATCTACCAGTCATTTAACACAGAATCGTTGTGTGCCAATTCTTCGAGGGCTGGATCATCCATCCAAATCCACCCGCTATTCAGATAGCTTGTTAAATCAACCAGCTAAAGAACATTGATTGAGTTCAAAAGGAGAGCAGTATTGATGAGTGTTCTGTGTGAGAGCGAAAGAGCGCGAAAAGATAAGAGGGTTAAACATCTGCTGAAGTGTCACAGGAAAGCCAGAACATGCTCTGTGACTCAACACATGGGTGTACCAGGGCGTATGCGTGCACAAGTGTGTGTGTGTGATTGGTTGTTACTCAACTGTGCAAACACGACACTCCCTACCTGCGAGCGATGGCTGTGATCCTGCTGGAGTTGACATGGTTTTAAAACAAGCCTCACCTGTGAGTCACAGCTGGCCCTCAATCACTCAGCCTCCTGTTGTCAGACTCTCAGCACCGGGGCCCAGTCATCCAGACAGCGCCGGGCTCAGCCGGATCTCTCTAATCCCATCAATCCCTCCAGGCGAGCACCGGCAGCAGGCCTGACAGGACCTTTGCCAGCTGGAGGGTGACATAACTGCTGTCCGCTCACCTGCGTGTGTGGGCGAGCTGAGGTCAAGCTATTTAGATGCAGTGTGAGGCCAGACTCTTACTGTGTGATAATGCACGTGTAGTGCATTGCTAGCATGTGGCTTCGTTGGACTTGTGTGTGTTCTTGTGTCGCTGTGGAGGTAACAAACCTCAGTGCTAAGGTACTTAGCTCAGGAGTTAGCTTTAAATGTGTAGCACAAAGTTGTGGCTTTGATTCCCAGGCAAAACATGAATCTTGCACTTACTGAAATCTCTTGGATTAAAGTGTCTGTTAAATACATTGTACTTGTACAAAATGTTCATGTCTGTATTGGTTGCTAGCGGGATCACAGACATTGCTCTGGCTGTGCCGTTTTAGGTGCTGGAAGTGCTATTTTGTTAACTTCAGTCACACACCCTCTTTCCAAAACTCTACCCTCTAAAGACATACCAACATGATGTCAGCAATCCCAAATGGTCTTTCTGTATCTATCACTGTATTATTCTAATGTTCTATATACGATTTCATCGGTTGCACGCACCTGACCCAAAGTTAACTTCCGGTTTGTGATTGTCTGGTTAGTGGCTAGTTGATTACAAAAGCAGTTAAAGTGAAGGTGATGAGTAGACTGAAACCGACTGTCTTCAGAACATTTTCGATGTAATTTTTATTTCATCTTGCATGTAATGCCTGATAAAGCAAGATATGTGAGCTCAGTGCTGTTTTGTGTACAGCTGTTACTGGGAAAACCTTTATTTCTGCCTCTTGAGAAGCGCCTCCTGCTGTCAGAGAATGTAATTTACTTATTTATTTTGCTTGTTAACAGAAATAATCTATTCTAGAGGGACTCTGTTGTTATTGATTCTTTGTGGAAGTCTACCGGAAGTTAAGTTTGGGCCATAAAAGCATGCAAGCGCAGTAACGTTTGTGTATGTTGTTGCTGTTGAAACCATCTCAGTCTGCCAATCTGTCTGCCTGTCTGTCTGTCTATAGTGCCCCTTGTGGCGACATTCAGAAATTCAGCGCATACTTGCATGTAATTATAGTTATAAATGGAGTATTTTGGAATATAGCCACTCTTAGTGATATCGTGATTTCTTGACAAAGCATTTTTGTTCACAGATTGCTGTGGGGTAAAGTTTACTATTACTTATGCATAATGATTGATTGGAATCTCCTGCTGTAGGTGATCAGGGTGTAGTGAGAGACATGTGATGCAGCAGGGCATGTTTCATCTTGTCTACAGGTGAAACAATGCCGTAGGAGTGTCTTTAACACCTCTCCCAAATAGGCAACTTAGAGTGAAGTAAACATGGTTACCATGTTCACACAATCCCAAGAGGAAACTTATAGGTGTGTCTGTTTTTTTGTTGTAGTTGTAGTTTTTTCCCCCTTATGTCATGACTGATATTGGAGAACAGGAATAACAAGCAAAGGTTTCTGTTACAATATGCATATTACCTTCCCATAAATCTGTTTGATGAAAGCATTATCATACCCAACAGGTGTGAAATTTCACTTTTTCAGGGACTCGTTTCATCAGAGATCACCAGGAACAAACTATACTTCTTTTCCTTTTCTTTTCTTTTTTTTCATTTCAAAGAAGTGAGAGGACCTATTTTTCATGTATCTGGACAGGTGGTTTCTTAGCAACAACATGCAAGAAAATGTTTCTGTCTGTCAGAAACAGACATTGAGGGCATGTATTTGGTTATATTCATCAATAACATAAAGTTCTTATTATGGGGCTAATGTGCTAATAGACAAGCCATTTTAGATGAATTTTTAAAGGGATAGTTCATTTAAAATTAAAAGTCTAAAAGTCCCCCTCATCATTTTAAACCAATTTCTTCTGTCTTCAGAACACAAAACGAGATGTTAGGCAGCATGACAAAAATGCAAGGCAAAAATGTATCATGAAAGTAGTCAATTAGCTATATTCCAAGTCTTCTGAAGTTTTCAAAAGATTTTTTTGAGGAACAGTACATTTACAATACTTTTTGACAAGAAATCATGGGTGTTATAGGTTTAAGTTTCCATAATTTTCACCATTTCTCATTATACTGTTGTATAGAATAAGAGAATTTTTAAGAATCTTTAAGCAGTTCTTTTGTGTTTCATTTTGTGTTTTGAGTAGTAAATAATGACACATTGTACATTTCTTTTATTTGTCTCATAACATTACAATTCTCTGCTTTACAATACTGTAACAAAATATAAACCTCAAAGAAAGAAAGTGAGAGAGATTTTTTTTTTCCCTTGTAATTAAGTAAACGAGATGTGCTTTTGTAGTGTAAAATATGGCAGCTGTTTACTCCCTGCAAGGCTTTTGAGGAATACAAGTATATACTTACGTCCTATGAAATTCCCATGGCCCTTTGACACTTAAACAATTGATACATTTGCAGTTACTTCTCTGACAAGGTAATGGATCTCTCGACCTTACAGTCACTCGCAGTATATTTAATAAGTGTAAAACAACTTTCACCGATCGCCTTTGTGATCTCGACAAAGATATAGCTTTTGTCGCCGTGTCAGAAGTCCCTAGACCTCAAGAGATTGCATTTATCATAGGTTTCCCGACAGTCATTTGAAAGGGAATGGGTTTTATAAGAGATGAATTCACTCCGCACACCCACTCTCCTCTCAGTCCGGGGGTGGATGGCTCTGAGCCGTTGCCACATCTTATTGTCTGAGCTCTCTCTTCAAAGAGCTCTCTCTATCTCTAATACTCAGAGCTCACAAGTAATGTTGCAGGGTGCTCACAAAATGCACACCTTTTTTTAACATTAGCAACAACATGCTTTGGATTTATTGCATAATGAGTCAACGCATTAACCCTGATGAGGTTAGCTAAGGCGAATGCTTCATGCATATGGAACGAGGGATAGCTTGGTTTAGCATATTCATTAATTGAGTGTTTCTGTAACTTTTGGCCCTTTTGGATTTTTTGAAGTTACATTCTTTAACAAGCCCTTTCCAAACTACAGTTTATTTAATTGCTCTGCTAATAATGTCCAACAGGGTATGTATCTCCAGCACAGATGAATTCTGTCATTTTTGCTATTTTCCCACCTGAACTGTCAAGAACGAATGTCATTTAATAAACAATGAAATTGTCGTATTGAAATCCAGGATCAATAAAATATGCAATAAAATATGTAAATATAGTGGTGGAACGATGATGTCACTTTGTAGGCGAAAACCCAGAAGCGAGTTAGCATTTTAGCACTTCTGGTTCCATCTTCCCAGAGTCAATGGGTTTTTTGAATGGGATTTTAGTTAAATCCCTTAAATAAGGTCTGTGGTTCACACAGGCTCAAGATACTTTCACGTTTTATTCTACGACATAATAATAATAATTCATTACATTTTATATAGCGCTTTTCTGCTTTTTTTTTTTTCTTTTTCTAAGCACTCAAAGCACTCTACATTGTGAGGGGTGGTGTCTCCTCGTCCACCACCAGTGTGCAGCATCCACCTGGATGATGCGACGGCAGCCATAGTGCGCCAGAACGCCCACCACACACCAGCTTACTGGTGGAGAGGAGACAGAGTGATGAAGCCAATCAGTGTAAGGGGATGATTAGGAGGCCATGATGGTCAGAGACCAATGGAGAAATTTGGCCAGGATGCCGAGGTCACACCTCTACTCTTTTCGAAAGACATCCTGGGATTTTTAAATGACCACAGAGAGTCAGGACCTCGGTTTAACATCTCATCCGAAAGACGGTGCTTTTTGACAGTATAGTGTCCCTGTCACTATACTGGGGCGTTAGGACCCACACAGACTGCAGGGTGAGCACCCCCTGCTGGCCTCACTAACACCTCTTCCAACAGCAACCTAGTTTTCCCAGGAGGTCTCCCATCCAGGTACTGACCAGGCTCAACCCTGCTTGGCTTCAGTGGGCAACCAGTCTTGGGCTACAGGGTGATATGGCTGTGGAAAACACACAAAACGCACCAGTTACACCCCACTCGTTATTTATTTTAAACACGGTTGCTAAATGGGACTACAGGTGCTGTCAGAGACCTTAAACGTCATCAGTTTATCAATTCACAGTATTTTCCAGTTGTAGTATAATTTGTAATTCAATTAATTGTAGAATAACCAATGAATAGTTTCCCACATTTTATATTGTTGTTCGACAATGTTTTTTGCTTTGCCCCGAAATGCAACACAAGTCTTAGGAGGGAAGATGCTTGTTTTAACACTTTCCCACTGACATGGAGACTCTGGGTTCGTACCATAAGGTAAACTCATATTACGATTATTACATGTAAACACCACATTTGCCGGCTTTACTTGGTGAAAGTGGAACTTTAATGATGCATAGTGCTTAAAGCCACGATAAAATTAAATGTTTACGGCCACATGAAGCTGTTAGAAAACATATAGATTGAGCATTTCCTAGAAGCAAGGATGAAATAACATTTTGTGTAACCACCCTAACAAAATTAGAGCTGAAATGTGGTACTTTGTTCACTAAAATAAGTTTAATCTTACCATATCCAAACACTTGCTCACTCTGCTGTTATTTAATAGATTAAATGCACTAGAATTTTATTGAATAGTATGTGGATACACGTTTTTAATTCAAATATTGCTGTAGCTGTATGGTGCTGTAGTTCATTTATAGCCTAAGTTTAGCTTTTTAGTTCTAGTGCTTTTATTTAGCCTTCAAGATTCGTCAAAGTTACATTATTTTGTGAAGATTATCTTGATGAACAAAACGTGTAAGTTTCATGAGCTATGATTGAACACAGAGCTTATTTTTTGCCATAATTCAAAAGCCTATGGAAAAATCATATTGGCTTTTTGTCGAGGGAACCAGTTTCATGCTAACAGCCAATCCGCCTACAAAGTGGCGTCAATAGTTCTCCCATTTTATAGTAAAATACACTACTATTTAAAAGTCTGAGATATTTGTTAAAATTAATATTTTAAATGAAGGATGCATTAAATTGACTAAAACTGACATTAAAGATATGTACCGTAGTTAAAAAAAATTAAATCAATAAATAAATAAAATATTTAAAATAAATGCTTTTCTTTTGAGTTTTATGTTAATCAAAGAATTATGTAAAAAAAATAATAATATCACGCACTGTAAATTAAACAAAACAAATTTGAGCCAACTTAAAAGTTTAAGGCAACCAGCTTCAGCAGATTTTTTGAGTTTTCTCAACTTATTTTTTTAGGAAATGTCTCAACTTTTTGTTGTATAAACTTAAAACAAGAAGTTGAGAACTCAAAAATCTGCTGAAGCTGATTGCCTTAAACTTTTAAGTTTGCCCAACTTTTTTTTTTACAGTGCAGTTGACAGTAAAATATTAAGCAGCACAACTGATTTCTACATTTATAATCATTTTAAAAAATGTTTATTGAAGGATCATGCAACATTGAAGACTGAAGCTAATGATGCTGAAAATTTAAAATTCATCACAGGATTAAATTATTCATATCTCCAACACTTTTTTAAAACTGCAGTGTATTACTGGTTTCCTGAATTTGTTGATCAAATAAATGCAGCCCTTGTAAGAGACAAAAAAATATATTTCTGACCCTAAGCTTTTAAATAATGCTGTACTGTACATTGCACATACTGTACATTTCAAAAGTATGAAAATTAATTGATCGAGACAAGAAAAAAAAAGAGAAAAGAACCTTGATAGTTTCAATAAAATCAACCCCCAGATCATAAAAGGTTCCATAGTTGAAGAAAGTCCCAAACATGTAGAAAGTTCTATAAAAATGGTTTTTGGAAAGGTCAGAATGGCTTGGTGTCTATAGTATCTATCAAAATTGAGAAGAGAATGAGATCTCAAGACTGGCCTTTAAAAGAACAGATGCGGGAGCAAGATTTGGGAGGAGGAGTGTGGGTGAGAGAAAGAGAGCTTGTGGAAATGGTCTGTAATTGCTGTGTGGAGATGTGGGCCTGAAATTATTCAGGAGGAGGTGCGGGAGGCAGGTCACGGAGTCAGCCGAAAGGAACCTCCTCTGCTTTTGATTGGGATTAGCAGGGAGTAATGCTACATTTGTTTCTAACCTTTTAATTGCTTGACTGGAATGGAGCGAATGGCCCTCAAATGACTCTTTTCCTATAGAAACACGTTTTCATTATGTCTGGGTCACAGGGGTCAGTCCTGTTGTGACAAATGGGGCAAACTGTATTAGATCTCTCTGAAGAGGTCAACTTTAACCTCGGTAACTCAAGGAGGACTCTCTTGTGAACAATCTGCTCTTGTTTTGTGCAGATGAAAGTGGAGGTTGTCTTCCTGTTTCTGAAGGTTGCGGGGAAAGAGGGACACTGTTGGTCACTTATTGTGTGAAGTGTGTAAACGCAATTATACATCCATGTTCACATATATATCAAAATATGAACATAGAGGTATAATTGCGTTTACATTTATAGTTAGTGTCCTCTTCCCCCGCAAACCTTCAGAAACAGGAAGACCTCCACTTTCATCTGCACAAAACAAGAGCAGATTGTTCACAAGAGAGTCCTCCTTGAGTTCCCTTGAATTAACACAAAAAGACAGCAATTAATATTTGTAAATAGGAATGCACATCTATATACTTCTACCAAGACCTTAAGTAGGGGTGTGCGATATGACGATTTTTGATCGTGGACGATAAAAATGTCTCCACGATCTGCTTTTGAAGAAATATCGTAGTATCGCGCTACCGCGCACATTGTCAAATACAGTTCTGGCGCCGCCGTCTCTATGTACTGTACAACACGACATACAGCAGTAGAGTTACTCAGACAGGACACTGCACTTATTCGCGATCGCAAAAGTACATTATTTGCATACAAGCCTTGCTGGTTAAATGTTTAATTCGCGCGCTGGTCTGAGGTGCCCTTTTTCTGAGCGCATACACCTGAAGCACGCGCACTAAAACGCCTGTCTAACAGCGCCTGATTACTCAACTAAGTTATATTTTGCGCTAATACTGTCAAAACACACAAGGTTTACATACAGACTGAGTTGGTTATCTCTAAAATGAAAGTAAATAGTTAAGAGAGAAACGGATGCGTGCCTGTACTGTATATTAGATGCGTGCAGCTCTTAAAGGGACAGGACACTAAACATGCTGTCGACTGTCATTAAAGGGATAGTTCACCCTAAAATTGAATTTCTGTCATTATTTACTCAGTGGAAAACCAAACAGTTGCTGGTCTACATTGACTTTGATAGTAGGAAAGAAAAATCCTATGGAAGTCACTGAGGACCAGCAACTGTTTGGTTTTCCACCTTCTTCAAAATAGCATTTATAAATGTTCAGCAGAAGAAAGAAACTCATTCCGGTTTAAAACAACTTTTGAGTAAATGATGATATAAAAATACAACATTATGACAGAATTGACAGACAGATGACAGAATATTAATTTGCGGGGGAACTATTCATTTAACGTTAACAAAACAACAAAACACAAAGAGAAAAATCACTCACTATTCTTGACTGAAAAACTTTAATACAGTTGCTTTAGGAATCAGTCTATCTAGTGTTTTATTTTTATATTTGTTCATTCAATTTCATTGAATGCTCTGCTAAATACACCTATTGTACCTGGAAATAAAGCACTGTTTGTTTTATTTGTATATTATGTGTATTTGTAATGTGTATCTTTGTTCTTATTTTTTAATAAGAAAAATAAAATAATGACAAAGATTTTTTTATCTTCACCCACTTTGGCCTAAATATCTGCCATGCATCTTTGTCTTTCTAGTTTGGCTGTAATGCTCAGACAACTTGTAAAACCAAAATAGTAAAACTAACAAAGAATCGGGATAAAAATCGTGAATCGTGATATTTCTATAAAAAATCGTGATATGATATTTTTCCCATATCGCCCACCCCTAACCTTAAGACAAAAATCTGATTTTTTTTGCATATCTAGATATTATCCAGGTGAGTTTTTAAAAGTCTGAAAAGCAAAAAAAACACACACGTATTTTTTTTTTTTCATATCTTTTTCAAACAGATACAAAATATTGTCAAAATATGTGACTATATCATACATTTGTCATCCAATACTAAAAAACTTGTCATTGTCTAAATAAATAATAATAATCATCAATTTCTGTAACCCCTCATGTTTTCCAATCCAATGATGTTTAATGGGATTTTTTTTTCCTCCCCTAGAACATAAAAGGAGTTTATGTGGTAGAGTCTCCAGACTGTTTTGCTGAAGTTATGCTGCTTATTGAATGGAGTAGTTTAATGATCAGGGGATACCGAGTCTGCTCCTAATTAAGTTCTCAAAAATAAATCAATTGGCATGTAACATGCAGAGGAAGACACACTCGCAGATGTTTCCATGGAAACCGTCAGTGAGCTGCAGGAATATGAAGTGTTGCCACAGGGTCAAGAGGTTATCTGTTGAAAGCGCTGTCTAACAGCATCACCTACGTTCTGAGGCAAAGACACATCCGTCCAGCTCAGATGTCTCTGCCTCTCTCAGACCTGCCTCATTTAATTGGGCTAATTGAATCTAGATACACATTTATCTCAGCCAATGGCACAGTATTGATCGCCTAAGCTGTTTGTTGTAGTCTGCCATAACAGGCTTTCTCTCTCTCTTCTTACATAATGTTACATTCACTGTATTAGTTATGCAGGATTTGTTCTTTGTCTCGTTCCGACTCTAAATTCTGATTGGATGAGCCTGTTTGAAGGGGTTATAATTTAGGTACACAAGCATTAGTGCAGTGACCACGGAGCAAGAGAATGACGCCTCGACCTAAACTTAGAACCACCCATGGTCTGAAATGCCACCAGCGAACAAAGAAAAGTCTCCGTGGACTAAGTGTAAATTGGTATTGGGCTAAATATCATCGCTACTGAAGTACTGCTGGACCAGTCAAATTAGAGGACAGGAACTAATCGTTCAGTGTTTATTGTGATAACCACACATTCAGTATTAGTCAAGCTTCTATGTTCTTTACATCCTTAAACAGCTTTCGATTTAGAATTTTTCTTATTAAGAGTTTGGGTGTTTCTTAAATTATGGACACTTTGGGAACTGAACTTTTAGAAAATAAACTCCCTGAAAACACATTTTACACACATTGACTTAATTTGATTATTAACAATATCTGAAAGTGTAAATGCCTGCTTATGCATCTCACACTCATTTGTTTTTTGTTTCCTTTATCCCGCCATTTTTTAATAAAAAAGCCAACCATTTTCTTTTAAACAACAAATGCCATTTCCGCTCATTTTCATTGTTTTCTTATCTAATTTTTAACTTTTTTAATAAACTTCAAATCTTAAATTAAAACTAGAAATGTTACCTTGGCAACTAACTGACATAAAATAAGTTGAAGTTGAAGTACACACATTACTTGAAATTAAAATGAAATATGTACAATAAATTAAAACAGATAAATATAGATTAAAAAAATGACTAATTAAAAGAAAACTGAAAATATAAAAATGAAAGTGAATTCAAAACAGTAACAAATGCTATATGTTGCACATAACAGTATATAAATAATACAGAAAGAACACAAAATGAGCGCAAACAAAATACATAACTTGAGATGTGGTAGTATTTGAAAAGGAGCAGTTTTAATGTACAGTCACGCATAAAAAAAGTGAAGAAATCCAAAGTATTTGATGTCATCTATCCTCATTCTGTGCAAATAGTTTAAATCGTGAAGCCACTGAAGGTTGTCTTTTATAGTGTTTTTATCACATGCTCTGTATTGTGTCTAACAGCTCTTACCCATGGTAAAAGGAAGGTCACTGTGGTTGGATACAATCACTTTTAATCTGTTGTGAAAAAAAAATGTTTTACATCTATTCCAATTGCTCAGATAGTCAGATGTGTGTTATACATTGAATATAATGCAGAATTAAAGTGTCTTGTTGTCTCGTGTGTCTAAACACTGCCTTGGCTTGACTCCAGCAGCTCTGTAGTGTGGTCAGACCAGTGGTGCTTCTCATGAAGTGCATTCTGGGAATTCCTAAGCATAATGGGAGGATTTTTAAGGATTCTTCATTCACTCGAGGGTTTAGCATGATAGTGGGTTTCAGAAGAAAGTTCAAGCTTAGTTTGAGCACAAGAAAGCGAGAGAAGCTTGCATGGATTTTCTGTGGTTGTTCTTCAACTAGTGATGAATGATTAATGCTTTGCATGCACTCTTATTTGGTGTCGTCTTCACTCATTAAATAGGCTGATGTGCATTTTTTAACTAGGCTATGTCAAATAGATCTCCATTGGGTCTTTTTAATGGATAACTTGCAGTGCTTGCAGTGCTTCAGAGTTGCCTCCACTGGTGGGTCATAACCCAAAATGGGTCAGAGGTCTGTTTTGATGCAGTGTTTTGTAACAATTTAATTTCGCTTGGCTAATGAGTATTTGGCCCAGTGTTTGTTCCAT
Organism: Barbus barbus; assembly: GCF_936440315.1. Classification (NCBI taxonomy): domain Eukaryota; kingdom Metazoa; phylum Chordata; class Actinopteri; order Cypriniformes; family Cyprinidae; genus Barbus; species Barbus barbus. The sequence continues at coordinate 20,567,872 of NC_136731.1, read as the reverse complement.
GTGTTACACCCGTAAATAACACTTCTGCAGTTGTTTATGCATTTACAAAATGATAATTTTTTGTGTTTTGTAACTGAACTTTGAGGCTATCTGTATGCTAGTGTCTAACCTGAAAACCATAAGTGAAAATGTCCAAATTGGGCCCAATTAGCCAATTTCTCTCCCCGGTGTCATGTGACTCATTAGTGTTACAAGGTCTCGGGTGTGAATGGGGAGCAGGTGTGTTAAATTTGGTGTTATCGCTCTCACTCTCTATATATATATATATGTGTGTGTGTGTTTATTAGTCAATCAAATACTCTTTAGCATGCATCCCTCTCCTTAGCACCACCTACAAATGGCTAGCAAGCAAGTGTGGTATCAATGCTGTGTACCTTTTAGGCTGTGGCCCTTCAGAATGCCCCTCCCAAACTGCTTATATCATATGGACAACATACGTCCCCATATGTTTGGCTTTTGTGATGCAGTAAACTTGCTCAGTAGCCCACCTGGTACAGCATTGCACTTGCAGTGCGGAGTTCTCAGGTTTGATTAAAAAAGCTCAAAATCTTGTAAAAGCAAGCTAAAATGACATGGCTGTTTGAGTCAGTGGTATATCAGAATTTTCAATATGGTTATGTTTCCATTATGAGTTATTCTTTTATGGTTTTATTACATTATATTCATATTACTGCATTATGTTACTCATATACTCAGTTACTCAAGTATTATGCATTTATATTCATAATTCTAGGTAATTCCAGTTGTACTCCTATTCCACTGATGTAGTATATTTCCTTCATAGAAAGTACATTTTGTTATGCTTAAGTGATGTTCGGAAACTTATTCTCTGCAAAATTATTCTCTATTTTCATCTTATTTCTACCTACTGCATTTCATAGGTCATGTCAACGTGAAAATTCACCTTAGATAGGGGAAATATTTCAAAACATGTATAAATGACATAGCGGATAAAAACAATTTGACATTTGTCGATCATACACAAAAACATTCCATGATTCTGTAAGAGGATGTAAGTCTCTAGTGTATATATTGGTCCCCAAATTGGCTTCTTCACTCTTCTCTCTTTGCATGCTCTGAAGATCTTCATCTCTTTTGCTCTTGAAGATTATTATACAGCGATTTTTAACCTGTTCTCTTAGATTTTTAGCAGAATATATTCAGTTCAGATATTGTGTCCAATTTAAATATTTTCTTTTAATTTTTATATTTTACATTTCATCATCTCTAATCATCATCTCTTATACATATGATTAATGATTTTAAAGGGGTCATATGATGCGATTTCAAGTTTTCCTTTCTCTTTGGAGTGTTACAAGCTGTTTGTGCATAGATAAGAGTCCTGAAGTTGCTAAGACTAAAGTCTCAAAACCAAAGAGATATTCTTTATCAAAGTTAAGACTCTGCCACGCCCCCCTAAAACGGCTCGTTCAAACACGCCCCCACATCTCTACGTCACGATGTGAGGAGATTTTCATAACACCGCCCAAATGTATACGCAAAGAAAGAAGGCGGAACTATTCTCGCTGTAGTATTGTTACTGCCACCAGTACCATGTCCTGGAGAAGCTGTTTCGTTGTGAAAGCGAAACTACTTTGTTTGGGCTTCCAAAAGAGGGCACAACTAGTAATCAGTGGTTAAAATGTATTTACAACACTGTTCCAGAGCAGTATTATTTCCTGAACTTGGAAGCTACAATGTTGGCTCGCACAAAGGCTGTTTCTTTTAAATGGGGCATTTCCAACTTTGAAAGGGCAGTCTGGCGCTTCTGACCACTGTAAGTACATTTCTGCCACTGACGATTCAAACGCGAGTTTTGAGCAGTGTAGAGTAGCGCTTGTTGTTTGTGTTTCTCTGATCACAAATGCAGAAATTGTAATGTTTACGCGGCGCGATGCAACGCGACATGTAAAAAGACAGTATAAATCATTATAATCATAATTATGTCCCCACTGAATGCAACAGATGCCTCGTTTGTAATGGGTTTTATTGTTTTTGTGTGACTTGCACCCTGAAATGCCATCATAATACGGTGAGGGGCGTAACATTTCCGTCTCACGCTTGAGGTATTTGGCCAATTTCTTATGTTGGTATTTTGTTAGCAGTATTAGTTATGTATAGTGTAGTATAGGGCTGCACGATTTTGAGAAAAAACCTAATTGCGGTTTTTCTGACAAATATTGCGATTGCGATTTTCGATTTTTGCGTGCATTTTCATGTGCATGCATCATATTGCTGTCGGTGGTGATTTTTAAGATGCTGGTATAGATTGGTAGTGTTTCCTCTGGATCTGGCCACGGCACGTCGACATATTTTACATTTAGCACTCTTTTGCTCCACGTCGTTCTTCGCAAATCCAAAATAAATCCAAACAGCTGAAGTACCACCCTTCTTGTTAACCAAGTCAGGGCTTGACGCTTACCTTTTCCCCAAGGAGCACATGTGCTCCTAAGTAAAACAAATTAGGAGCACATTAAAAAAATTTAGGGGCGCAATGCAAATTTTTAAAATGAGGTGTTTTAGCTTAATAAGGGGATACAAAGAGACATTTACAAGCACAATTATTTAATTTATCAGAATACAGAAAGTACACAAGGTTTTTAAATAATTTTACTTCAGACACTATTTAATAGGCTAATTATGTAATTAGTTATAATCCTATTAAACTGTGTCGGTATAAAATTTTCACAATAATCATTGAAGCTTTTGTCACGGTATATGTTTTTGTTTTTAAATCACAATATATAATTTCTAAGTGAAAAAAAGTGTTGTCCTCCTAACAGGTTAAATAACTTTATTAAAGATAATTTACTAAAATACTTTTATAAAAAATACATAAAAATATAAAGTAAACAAGTGTTTCAAGATTAGAGTGCAAAAGATTGTTCAAATGAACGAAAGAACAATAGGTAAGTAAGGTCCCATTTGTTAACATTAGTTAAAGCAGGTTAACATTAACTAAAAATGTGCAATAGCTAATTGTTGCAGTAGTTAATATTCTTTGTTAATGTTGATTAATAAAAAATACAACTATGTTAATGTTAGCTCCATTGAATTATATTAAGATAACTTTTGATTTTATAATGTATTATTAAAAGTTGAAATTAAGATAGCATTATTAATAAATGCAGTCATTGTTTTTTTCATGTTAACTAATGGAACTTGTGTTACTGAACAATAATAACGAATCAGTCGTTGATATATAGATAGGCCACTGTTCTCTATTATAGATCAGTGGATGGGCCATGGTTTAGGTTAGAAAAAATGTTTGAAAATAAATAGCTCATTAAGTCTTTAAGTAAGAATTATTTGATGCTATTGTGAAGACTAAAGCGAATATAAATATCTAAATGACTGTGAGTGTGAAACATTATTTACACAGTTTTAGGAAAGTAGAGCAGCTGATTTGTTTACTGGGTTACCGGGGTAACGGCAGCGGCAGCGGCCTCTAGTGGCGAATGTGCGTCATTCAGCGCGTCTTCACTTTAACTCGCTCCGCTTTTCTTCTCATCTGTGCTCATTTAAATTAAACCGTTGCCTTTTTAAAGTTCTAAAGTAATCATATGAGGCTGCATCGCAATTTTTCCATAAATAAACAGAATAAATTAATACGTTTGTTATAGGCTACTGTAGGGGTGTGCGATATGACGATTTTTGATCGTGGACGATAAAAATGTCTCCACGATCTGCTTTTGAAGAAATATCGTAGTATCGCGCTACCGCGCACATTGTCAAATACAGTTCTGGCGCCGCCGTCTCTATGTACTGTACAACACGACATACAGCAGTAGAGTTACTCAGACAGGACACTGCACTTATTCGCGATCGCAAAAGTACATTATTTGCATACAAGCCTTGCTGGTTAAATGTTTAATTCGCGCGCTGGTCTGACGTGCGCTTGTTCTGAACCTGAAGCACGCGCACTAAAACGCCTGTCTAACAGCGCCTGATTACTCAACTAAGTTATATTTTGCGCTAATACTGTCAAAACACACAAGGTTTACATACAGACTGAGTTGGTTATCTCTAAAATGAAAGTAAATAGTTAAGAGAGAAACGGATGCGTGCCTGTACTGTATATTAGATGCGTGCAGGTCTTAAAGGGACAGGACACTAAACATGCTGTCGACTGTCATTAAAGGGATAGTTCACCCTAAAATTGAATTTCTGTCATTATTTACTCAGTGGAAAACCAAACAGTTGCTGGTCTACATTGACTTTGATAGTAGGAAAGAAAAATCCTATGGAAGTCACTGAGGACCAGCAACTGTTTGGTTTTCCACCTTCTTCAAAATAGCATTTATAAATGTTCAGCAGAAGAAAGAAACTCATTCCGGTTTAAAACAACTTTTGAGTAAATGATGATATAAAAATACAACATTATGACAGAATTGACAGACAGATGACAGAATATTAATTTGTGGGGGAACTATTCATTTAACGTTAACAAAACAACAAAACGCAAAAGAGAAAAATCACTCACTATTCTTGACTGAAAAACTTTAATACAGTTGCTTTAGGAATCAGTCTATCTAGCGTTTTATTTTTATATTTGTTCATTCAATTTCATTGAATGCTCTGCTAAATACACCTATTGTACCTGGAAATAAAGCACTGTTTGTTTTATTTGTATATTATGTGTATTTGTAATGTGTATCTTTGTTCTTATTTTTTAATAAGAAAAATAAAATAATGACAAAGATTTTTTTATCTTCACCCACTTTGGCCTAAATATCTGCCATGCATCTTTGTCTTTCTAGTTTGGCTGTAATGCTCAGACAACTTGTAAAACCAAAATAGTAAAACTAACAAAGAATCGGGATAAAAATCGTGAATCGTGATATTTCTATAAAAAATCGTGATATGATATTTTTCCCATATCGCCCACCCCTAGGCTACTGTATAAGTTAGGCTGTTTTGTATTTTGTTTTGTATTCGCACTTGTGCTCCTAAATACATTTTCCAGTTCGCACACATCTATTTTTAGTCGCAAATGCGAGTGAAATGCTCGCACTGTCCAGCCCTGCAAGTGCTCCCCCGCTTCCTCTCCCGTCACCGAAGAAGTGCCTTCGGCCATTTCTGCGCAGTTACAAGCTTTTTCTATTGGCACAATTCGAGGTACACGTTGTGTGTTAGCTGCTTTGCTGCTGACAGAAAGCCGGTGCACTGCATACAACCTTGTTTCCATTGCCATTTCCAATTGGCCAGCAAGCCAGGAATGCGAGATTCGACCATTTTGATTGGCTAATAGGTTTGTCACTCAAATGTCAGAGGCGGGGGAAAAAACCTCAGACTCCTGAGGTTAGGTTATTGCAGGAGTTAAAACCTCAATATCGATGCGATAAAGGTTAATCGTGCAGCCCTAGTGTAGTAGGTATTATTTTAAAACTTAATAGAGCATTAACCTTTTATGTTTCATTTCCAAACTGCTGTGCTACATACAACAACCAATGTAAAAAAAAACGCACTTGTTATGTGATTTTCTTGGTGATTAATAATGTAACATATTGTTGGACCTGTGCAGTTCATGGTAATGTTAATCTTTGTTTTTTTAGAATGTCTGTTTGGTCACCACTTGATTTCCAGTGTACAAACTTGGTTGTGAAGTAAATCCAGTAGGGAACCACATTGGCAGGCTTGTGTTTGGGAGGATTCATCATTGTTGAGCCTGAATTAGGGATCAAAACTAGAGATCGACCGATATATCGATTTACCGATTTTTTTCCCGATATTTAAGCATCTTTCCATAATCGGATATCGGTTTTGTAATATCAGATTCACAGATAAACACCGCCATCTTGTGGGTGTTTTGAGAATTGCGGATCGCAGGATCGCAATTGCAGCGCATCTGAGGAGAGACGAGACAACAACGGCGTGCAGGTACTTGATTTGCTTTATTTATTTTCTCCATTTGAAAACATTAGACATTCTACGTTTATTTTGTTTACTGCTAATATTAGTGCTTTTTATAAATAAAATGTTTTTTTTTTGTTGTAATACGAAGATTAAATTTAACATGACAGGGCTCTAGACTGCGACCAAAATGGTAATTTTTTGCGAGTTAAAATTTGACGTGGTCGCATTTGTACGAGTGCCAGGTCTGCGCTGCTCCAAAGGGTCTGCTTCATACAGCGCACGCTGCCAGCCGCAGCACATTATAGCAGGAGTCAGATTTCACTGATCACGTGAAGAGAGGTGCTTTCAGCGCGAGCGCTTCGTGGGTAGAGCCTGGTTTATACTCGCCGCGTCAGCACGAGAGGATTTTGTTTTCAAACTAAAGTAAAAGACCGCTTCTTAAACCAGAGAAGGTGAACATGCTGGTGTTCTTGTAGAAAAAACATGCAAGTCCTGTCAGCGACAGCCAGTTTAGTTTTACTTTTCTTTTTGTTTTCGTTTTGAGAAGCTTGTTATCTTTGCTGTTTACCTCACGTTATGCTATGGAGGCTTTCCTTAATAAAAAATAATAATATTTATTTGCTTCCTCAGTTTACTAAACATTCTGTAATATACTCGGTATATAGTACAGCATGTGATGTGTCCTGTGCAATGCCACGTCTCATTAGTTTTTGTTGATAAATGTTATGTAAGCTAGTTTGTCATTGTCAACGTACTGTTTTATTGTTGTTGTGCTTTTTAATTAAGAATAACAATGAGTCTTAAAAAGTGAAAGGTGTAGATATAAAGGTGAAAAAGTGAAATGTGTATATGTAGATATTGCATATTGAAAATAAGCCTGCATGCAGCCTACCCAGAAACACAGAGGGAGAGAGAAAGAGATGATCCTGCTCTTTTTGGCCCCTTGATGTGATTAAGACAGGGGTCTGATGGAGGGGGGAGGAACAGTTTGCATCAGTCTCTATACTCCACACATTCCTCTCTAATTGCACACAATGTGCTCCGTCTGCCGAGGGCCCATGCACAGACCTCTGCCGCATTAGATTAGCACTGCCAGCATGTTGTCAAGTGCAAGGCCAGCTGTTGTTGGGTTCTGAACATCTGTAGTGTCAATCATTTATTAAGCCTCAAAAAAACTGAAACTCATTGATGGTGTTTAAAGAGTTGCATACCAACAATTTTTGATGTTAGAAAAATTATCCTTAAAGTAAAGCACAATTTAATAAGTTTACACTTTTAAATTGTGCAGATGGAAGGCAGGAACATCTCCTGTGTGAACAGCCCCTTAGTGAACTCAAACTCATCTTCAATCTATTTTCAATAACTTTTTGATACCAAAACTGGTTTTGCTTGTAACTAATTAGATTTATGTAAGGGATAATGCATGATTACGTGGTCATAACCATAAAATGCACCTAGACTGCATGATCCGGGCCCCAAGAAGAAGATAATTCACATCTGCAATAATGTCTTGTCAATCTTCCCAGCCCTGTTTCCTCAACAAAATGATGGGCCAAGTATTCACAGTAAATGATGTTTCATCAGTGGATTTTATCATATAAGCCAAAAAGGGGTTACTCATACATTTCTTGAAGAGGCATCATTACTATTCTTTGATTGTGCATATTTTTTGTACCAATCAAAGTTTAATTACCAAAAATGCAGCCAACTTTTGTAGATGTTTTGACTCAACCTAAACCTAAATTGAACAACCTAGGCTAACTGGAAGAATGTGAAGATGGCAAAGTTGAAAGTGAATGTGGCAATTTTTTTTTAGGTTTCTTGTATCTAACAGGCAATTTGTAAATGAAATGCCTGGCGAGCAGCACTCTAAGTGGTGCTAAAATGGCATTTCAAAATAACATACAAATAAACCCTACCCTAAACCTAACCGATAATGTTAACAAAAGAGATAAATGAGAGATAAAATGCTTTTGTTGAAGCAACCATGCCATTTTAGTAAAGATACGGTTGAACTTAACTCCTCACATAATATAAAGCTTAACATCAACTTTAATTGTATTCATTTGCAGTGTTAACCATATTTATCCAGTATTCCTCACTGTTTTTACTGTCGCTTTCTTGCCTTGTCACTAAAGTGAATGTGTTGCACACGTCCCCCTTACAGAGAGTCAGGAATAACCAAGCTCTCAGACAAAGTGAGTGCTGGCCTCATATTCCAATTAGCTCTTGCAATTAGGCTGGCAGATGTAGCACACGAGGACTGGGATGATATAATTAGCAACACTGACAGAATTTAGAAAAGAAACCACCCAAGCCCCGCCCACTCCCTCTGACCTCACTTGTGATTCATGAGTTCAAGGTGCTAACATTACGCCTAGCTTACGTGACACTAACAGCAGAAAATTGCACATTTTCAGTGAATGGTGTTTGTGTGAGAGTTACACTGTCTAATTTTTGTAGCCACTGGAGTGCTGACTACAGCTCTGCTCCTGTGAGCTGTCTTGCCGTCTGCTGCTTACATAGACAGATGTCTTCAGAGGCAGCATTTTACCTGAAACGGCACCTTATAAGTGGCTGAAGTGGAATGCAGTACATTGATAAAGCAGACGAGAAGAACACTACTGATTTGAATAGTATTTGATGGTAATGTTGCTAAATGTAAATATAATGTATTTTCGCTAAACTTAAACGGACACATGCCATAATTTTGATCAGTCTCAATATGTCCAGTCTGATTTTAGGTTCTTAAAGTTCTGTTTATATGAACCCTAAATTTTGCAATCTGACTTGCATATGCATTTATGTGGGTAGTAGCCTTTGTGTTTTTTTAACAAAACTTCGGTGCGTCTGCAAGCTCAGGTTTTTACATGAAAGTTTTTTTTTAGTTTGATTGAACATGAAAGCGATTGTTCGGGTGCATGTTAATGTAGGTATAGTGCATTCTGGGATTACCTCCTCTGAGAAAGTTACTTACAATGCTTCCAGTTTTGGCTAAAACGAGGCACCTTTGAAGCCAATATAAGATTGTTTCCTATGTTTTGGGACAGCATTCACATCGAGAACTCACACGTGATGCCTTAAAATGCAGCCTAGGTAAGCAGCTTGATTGGTTTTGGAACAGAGCCCACTTCATTACTGTTCTATCATTCCCACGTCAGCATCACCCAGTTTTACTCTTGATTGCTGGAGTGCCATATGAGTCCAGACCTGGTCTCGCCTAACCGTTATGTAAACCACCCACATGTAGCACCAAGCTCTTCACATCTCTGGCTCTCTTCATTGTACCTTAACTCTCTCTTCCTCTCTTTCTTGCCCTCGTGTTATGAGGATGTTGTTGACGGGATCTTTTTAATGAGGTATGCTGACAGGGCATTATAAAGAGTCACTGGGGTATGGGAAGGAGATGGAGAGAGTCAGAGGGTATAGGTAAAGAAAGGTTTTCTGAAAAATCCCTTGAAATGGAGAGAGGTCTTTCACCCTTCAGAGAAGGGAGTCATACTCTTCAGTGTCAATGTGTGCTCTCCATATATCATCTCGTTCCTGAACATTTCATACCTTGTCTCGCTGTTGTGCCAAAGCCTGCAGACTGGCATTGAGACACATGAAGCCCAAACAAAAAACCCTTGCTAATATTTTGATCAATGAATATGTATTTTTTCCTTCACTTGTTGTGCACTTGTGTCCCTTTTTTTTCCATCTAATGGAGCTCCTGGGGTGACTGATTTTGCTGAGGCACTGCTGCCTACTCTCCCTCTTACTCTCTGTCAGGTGCAGAGCCACTTTTAGAGCTGCCCAGAGAGTGTGGCATGATCGGGAAGGTGACCTGTGACGTCAAGCCAATGAAGCCTAGGGAACCAGTCTTGTCGCTCTACTAGAGAATCCCTAACTAACAGCGCTCATTTTGCTCTCAGACTTCATTTAGTGTGGAAAGCATTGACATTTTTGAAGGATCGATGAAATATTGAGTGAAACATTTGTCAAACTAGTCCTTAAGTAATTTGATGGCTATTAATACCTGACCCAAATCTGCTATATAAAGTCTGCCCAAAAATGCCTTTCAGTCCATGCAACTGAGAGCGTTTTGACCTGGTATTTCTCCGTCTGTTGGCATGTTCCAGCCTGCATTTGGCTCTTCTATGTATCTTGATTGATTGAACAGCATCTACTCTGCCTAAAACTCTTCAAAATGCTCAATCCTGGGTAGCACCTGCTGTTCCGGAGGTCTTTTTTAAATTGGGACAAAGCTAACTGCTGCTTGTTTTGTAACTACTTGAGTGCCACTTTGTTCCTAACACTTAAATCACCTAATGCTTAGCCTCTTACTATGTCATCTACCTTTATGGATCCATTAAGTCGCAAATTTGTTAGCTTGAAGTAGTATTTAAGAATTTGCTGTTGCCTTTATTTAAATTGACGAAAGTAGTTAGATTAGACAGGCAGTGAAATGAGAGAGTGAGAGACATGAATGTAAAGGACCACAAGCCGAGAATTGAACTTAGTTGTTCAGGGTGCAACTTGTATTGAAATTGGTAGTACACACTAAATAAAAGTGCCTTCAGTACCTTCTGAGTAAAAAAGCCATTTGGCAGTTAGTGACGTCATTGCATCACTGCAGATACTGTTAGATGCTCCAGTTTTCCAGTTATAAGTCTTTTGATTTGTACTGCACACCATATTGGCTGGACCAACTCTAATGTATATTGAAATATAAATTGCTTTAATGCTATTTGAGTATAAGAAAACACATTATTGAGACATAAATTTGTCACTAACATGAAATATGCTTTTAAATGTGAGTTTGGCAAGCAGCATTTTGAGATTTCGGTTATGTCCCCATTCAAAGAGATAGAAGTCTTGCATGCCCAAAAATAGCTGCCAAGCAACATTGCAAATAATACACTGACTATCCTTGAAGGGGACTTTGGTTGCATCCGAAATCACATAATTCCCTACTATATTGTAAGTGGGAAAAACAGTACACGTACAGCACACTTGCAGTGCACATATGATAAACGCTTTGAAACAAAGCAGCTGACATCACATGACAATGACAAGAAAAATGTAGTAGCCTACATCTGGATTATGTTCATACTACACACATACTAGCCTATATAGAATGTACTTTTTAACTGTCGCAAAGTACTTGCCTAGAAAAGAAATGCCTACTCAGAGAATATGCATTTTTTTTGGTTGAAGAAAATAGCGAGGAATGCACATGCGAAGCTGCCATAGCCATTTTTAAATGTATGAGTCTAAAAGTTAATTGATGCTGGATATTAATGTCATGTCCTGATGAAAAAAACATGCATGGATGCTGGTTTAAGCTGGTCCTTAGCTGGTGCTGGTTCTAAGCTGGTCCAACACATGACCATCTAAGGACCAGCTTAAACCAGCTCAAACCAGCATCCAAGCTTCAAAAACTACCTAACCAGCATATGCTGTTTTTTTTTTTTTGCAACAGGGTGGATTTAGCTAGATGCTAATGCTATAAACAAACTGACGCACTGCGTGATAACAGGGTTTATGGTATCAAGTAATTCTATGACATTGTAATATGTGCCAGTAAAGGGATTGAGATTGGCCAGTAGTGATGTTTACTGTGAAAATCCGGCTTGATTTGGACTGTTTTTGAATTGTTTATGGAGGGATGGTAGAAAGGTTCATGTGAGGTATTAAAGGCTGCTATATGGGATGTAGTTATTCATGGTGAAGTTTGGAGGAAGAAAGCAGGGTTCGGTGGTGTTGTGCTGTCAGCTTCAGGCCTTTGTTAACCCTAAGTCCCTGGCAGTCTGTGGCTGCTCTAATTGGAGGAAGCCCTGAAGGGAAGTGGATGGTGCTCAGGGTGCTATGACTGATGCCCGATCGAATGAGCATCACGATTACAGCATGGCGAGGCGGTAAAATGTTTATTTTGGTTGCACTAGGAACGGAGCGTCGAGACAATTTGCCCTCCCTGCATATGTGCCCTCTCAGAAACACCAGACATTCCAGCCCTTCCTTAAAACGCACTGTATACACATCCTGGCAGTTTAACAAGCCCACAAACTAACACTTCAGAGCAAAATATGTTCATTAACTCCTAACATATGCTCACTTTCTATCTCTTTTACTTCCTCGCATCCTCAAAAACACAGCCTCAAAGCCCTGAACGAAATGTCAAAGCTCTTTGCTCACCCCCAGAATGAGTGTCTGCTTCCTTCCCACAAGAATAATCACACTCTGTTTAACACAACATGGAATGATGGGTGGTGTGAACGAGGATGATGCTGTGGACAGTTTTTGCATAAGGGGAAATGGAAGCATCTCTGGTATGTTTGGGTGTACAGATCATAAATATGTATAGATTCCCTATTTGACCACTCCAGAAATGTTGACGCGTCCGCCGTTTTGAATACATGAATATTCAAGGATATACATGCATATAATTTGCTGTTGCAGACCCGCACAGTCAACTTGCACTGGGTTCGCAGACCGTTCCAAAAATCGGATAGCTTACATATCGCCGCCCATAGAAACAGTCACTAATGAGGCATCTACGTGTATATTTCTATGGTACAAATGCACTGCCCCTGCTGCCTCATTTGTGCTGGAGTTCCTTGGTCAACTAGCTTAACTAGAAGGCACTAACCAGGCTAAACCTTCATGGAAATTCATGCATAAGCTAGTCTTTTTAGCAGGCAATAAATGCTATCAGTTGTGTTTAACCAGCCCCAGGTGGTATCTGCTGACGTTTGTAATTTTTTTTTATTTTATTTTTTTTATTATTATTGATTTTATTTTTTTAGTAAACAAGGCTACATAATACTATGTTTTAATTAGTAGACAGCAGTGTTAAATTGGCCAAGTATTTAGTAAACAAGCTATGGATGGGACAGGTTGAATAATGAATTTACTTATTTATTTATGTGTAATTCTTATTTGTTTCAATTTCTGCAATTTCTTAGTTTCGCTCTGTGCTGATTTTGAAATAGTTGGTCTGTTTACAGTTTTATAATTATTATATTTATTATTATTATATTTATTATTATTATATTATATTTATACATTTATTTATTGTATATATATTATTTATACATTTATTTATTAGATCAGCATATTAGAATGATTTCTAAAGGAAAATTCAGCTTTGCATCACATGAATCAATTACATTTTAAAATATAGAAATGAGTTGTTTTTTTTATTATTGTAATATTTTACGATATTAGTGTTTTTTTACTCTATTTTTGAGCACATCAATGCAGCCTTCGAGAGCACTTAAGAAACTTAAATAAAGACATTTAAAAAGTTTAATATTTCCAAACATCAGAATATTTCTGAGAAATAAAATTTTCCTTGGTCTTTTGACATACTAAATTTCCTTGCCGCATTTAAAAATGATCTTTTTATTTTTTTGTTTTATTTTACTTTTATTTAGACAAAATAGTATGTCATTTTAATATTAGCTTATTGGCCAAAGGTGAAATTTGTCAGTTGATTGGTATTGGTTAGCCTTTTAAAGTTGGTGCATCCTTAGTGTGAGGATTTTATATGGGCCTGCCGATAACCCATGCACACTTAACATGTTCCAAACCTTTCCCTCTCTTGCAGAGCATCATGGAACAGTTCAATCCCTGTTTGCGGAATTTCATCGCCATGGGAAAGAACTACGAGAAGGCTCTCTCTAGTAAGTACCCTCACATCACATCTCCAGACATCCGCAGTTTCATCCACGCTCAGGCAGCTGTCCAAATCCTCCACGCCTTCCCATCCGCCTTTAATGCCACTTCATTTGAAGATGATGACAATATTTGTCATCCTGTCATTCAGATGGCCACACAGCCTTATCAACTCTCAACACAGCCCGAGACACCTCCTGAGCTCAGATGGGCCGAACACAAGCGCTCCGCTGATGAGGGCATTCACAGAGGAGATAATGTGCCCAGCCTCACTGATGATTTGATATTTACCCATTAGACAGAGGAACAATCAGACGACTTTGAAGGCTTTGTGCGGTAGATGACTGATGAAAGCCAGTCAATTGCCCATTGATGTCTGCGTTCACATTGGCAAATGTAATCTTGCTCCGGCAGCCTCGGCGCGAAAGTGGCCTTAAAACCTTTAGGGTGATGTGCAGGAATACATCTTAAAAGAATATCCCAGATTTAGTCCAAGCTCAATCGACAGCATCGATTTTGGAAAAATAAATAAATATTTTGGCTTCTCCAGCTCTTTTCTTTAAAATATGGGTTACGGTGAGGTGCTTACAATGGGATAGTGAATAGGGACAATCTATAAATGTTAAAATCAGTGTTATTTTAATATCATTGAGATACTGTTATAGTTTATTCATACTGATATTTTGAATCGGTTTTAATTTTATACTTTTATTTTTTATTCCAGTTTAGTGATGGTATATAACGCGCATATATTATATATTACTTATGTGCACTTTTATGTACTACATTTTTACTGCAATTTTATCCTAAAAAATACTGTGACAATGTCTCCAGTATTACTTTATTATTGTGTATTTTACAACTGATAAACATAATGTTCTGTAATGTTAATATATCTACTTGAACCACAACTTAAATGTATATGTAACACAAAATACTGTAATTTTGACAAAAGTCAGAAGACTTTGTAAAAGATATAATAACATGTGATGTGTTACACAGAACTTCTGGGAATGTATTCTTACTTCACAGTAAATTATGTGGTAATTTTTTAAGTTTACTTCCAAAAAAACACAAATTTGGCAGTATCTTACAGTAAAATTACATATAATGTGGCTATTTAAAATTGTTCAGTGTGTATGGCAAGATAATTTAGTTTACCAATTAACAGGTTTTTACAGTTGCATTTTTAGTCTTTCTTTTCTGTAAAAATTCCAAACATTTTTTATAAAGTGCAAATGCAGTCAACGGAGTTACCCTTATTGAATCCACAATATTCCTTTAGAAAGTCACAAAGGAAACAGGGGCTACCCATAAATCCCAGCACCCAACCTACTTGGGGATTTATGTAAAATCTGTGAGACAGCCTGCCCCTCAAACTCTTGAGCATTAAAGGCAGATTGGCTGAGGTGGTTGATAGACTCTTATCCTCAAAAAGGGGCTGACTGCACACAGGGGTCCATATGCTGCCAGATTGCTGCCCACAGGTAGCCAGTTGGGTAGTGTAGTAGCGCAAATTACGCAGCAGTGGCATAGAGAATGGTGTGGGTTTTTTACCATAGAAACATGGCTGAAAGGACATAAAGGCAAGACACAGAGTTGAAAAAAGAGATTTATTCCATAATTAACTACCTCGTACTGAGGGAAACTGGGGTCTTATGGGAGGTCCTAGGCCACTAAGCCCACCAGAATAAATCGTAATCCTCTTTTGCTCTCAGGCCATGTCTTTACCACCCTATCCCGTGTTTTAGGAAATTAAATCACTCAGACACAAAGTCAGCAAAGCTTTCTACCCCCATTTATTATTTCTGACTGGTGTTGTTCTTGCTGATTTGTTTTAGAACCTCAGGCACAGAAAGATGAATGAGTGCAGTAGGAGGAGTGTGTTATGACATGGTTCTTTCTCAGTAAAAGAGCGAATTTCAAAGTGGGAGAGAATTGTGGAGATTCCATTTCCACTTAACAATCCATTAACAAGTTTTGAGGAAACGTATGCAAACCACTCTCGTAGGGCCAGAAGGATAATGGAGCCTATCTCAGGTCTCCCATTTTTAAGAACCACACGTGAGAGAGAGTATTGAGAGTAGACAGGGAGAAATTGGATAACCATCAGCTATTTTCGGTCAGCATAATGGAATTCATTCAGAAATTATTTGTTTGAGAATTGGTCACACTTTGTTTGTTATACTAACTACTGTAATACTGTTATACTATAAACCGAACAGGCCACTCAGATCATTAGGATCGAGTCAGTTAGAAATACCAAGGGTTCACACAAAACAAGGGGAGTCTGCTTTTAGCTATTATGCCGCCCACAGTTGGAACCAGCTTCCAGAAGAGATCAGATGTGCTAAAACATTAGCCACATTTAAATCAAGACTTAAAACTCATCTGTTTAACTGTGCATTTGTTGAATGAGCACTGTGCTATATGTCCGAACTGACTGCAATGAATTAAGTATAATCATTTTCTTTCAATTTATTTTAAATCAATTTCTATATCATTTTAAAATTCCTTGTTTTTATTATTTTTATTTCCATGTTTTTAGTGATTTTTAATGTCTATTTCATTTTCTTTTATGCAAAGCACTTTGAATTACCACTGTGTATGAAATGTGCTATAAAAATAAACTTGCCTTGCCTTGCACAATCCAATTATTTTGTTGTCCTGTGCAAGTTGTCTATTTGTTGTCTTTGTATTATTTTGTGATTTTTCAGTATTTCTCTCTCATCACATTCAGTTTGGTCTGCAAACAATCTTAACCAATTGACTGTGGCTCTGTTGATTTCAGTATTTTAGTAAATGCTGCTCTACATTGACAGATGAATGGAGACGTTCAAGAACTGTTAACAGAACTAAACTTCATAAACATACAATCATGGTATTTATTTTTTATTATTTTTAATAATGTGTTGGGTTGTGAAAAAGAACCAGTTTTCAATCACCAAAGTAATTTAACTTAAAAATAAACTTAAGGCAACCATCATCAGGGCTTTTGAAAGAGCTTATTGAAAAAAAAATGTTGAATCAAATTAAAAAATTGGTCTGTAGTTTCAGACCAAGTTAAGTTCTACAAACTCAAAAATAATAATGTTTTTAAATTCATTAAGCTTGCATTTTAAGAGAATAATCTTATAAAACTGAAGAGAACACTAATCACTCTAATGGTGACTTGAAACAATTTTTTTTCAGCAGAATATAATCAGAAACACTAGATATAGCTAAAAACATCTACTTCTCAATAACAATTAATTTGTAAGTTAATTTGTTTAATATTTCATTTTTATTTTATTTTTATTTAAAGCTGCAGTCCATAACATTTTTTTATTTAAAAAATTACCCAATTTATATAATAAGCAAGTACACCATGAATCCATTTTCTAAACCGTGTTTTTGGCGTACCCTGAATCACTACGCTAGACCTTTAATAAGTGTTTATATTCAGACTATGTTAGACTGGTTCGGTTAGGTACCGTTGCGGAGTAACCCGGTACCTGCGTGATTTGTCATAGACATAAACAGTGAGAAGTAGCTCTGTCTACAATTTTCTTCTGCTAGACGCATACAGTTCTGTTTATTAACCACTAGAGCGCTAAAAGTTGCAGCTTTAAATTTTAATAATTCAATTTAAGTACTAAATTACATAGTCAACTTAACGTTTTGAAGTCACATTAACTTTTTCTACATTTTATAGTAGTCCTTTAAAACAAAACAACTCTTCTTCCTTTTTTCCTGTCAAATCAGTTTATCAGCAAAAATATGAGTTCATGTACTGGCCTATCCAACCTAGAAGAATATAGGAAGAAAGAAACAAACCTAAAAAAATACAGTGGGCCTTCTATCTGTCTCTATGCGAGTTCCCAGAGTTGGTGGTCCCATCTGTCAGGCACGTTTTTGCATAAATTCCTTGTAAATAATCCCTGAACACTATCCACACAGTGGCTACCTAGTGCAACAGTCTGCTTTGGCTTACTTAATCAGAGCCGCAGCTGGTCAACTTGATGAATTGTTTGCTCAACCGATTTTTTTGTGGCCTTTCTGCCTGTGCCAGAAGCACAGGGTGGTTTTCCACAGGCTCTCAGTAGATTCAAATGAAGGTCTCAATTGATTTCTGAATGAGTTCCATAAAGAATAGCTGACTGGCATCCATTTTCTCCATGCCTGTTTTCTACGCTCTCGCTCTGAGGGAGTTGAAGAGGCATTGTTTCAGCCACAGTGTGGGACACGCTTAAAAGAAGCATGTTGCATAACAGCACCTGAGCTGCTCCTGGAGGTTTTTGAGGAAGACCAGCATTTTGGCTGCCTGATCTTGCTTTTCAGTTATAGTTTGTGGGAGTGGCTTTCTAATTCTTTGGTACTGTGTGAGTGACAGTCATGACGCGAGTCTGAGCAGCTGATTCCAGTAAACATCTGTGAGGCAGGAGATACAGGTGAGCCCTGTATGAGTGGGCCACCTTTACCTCTTTACTGCTCTAGTTAATAATGAGTGCCACCAGTCCTATGCAAATCACCAGCATATGCTGTTTGGCTGTTCCAGATCTCTCACACCTTCACTGAGTTGCTAATCCGGTTCCCTTGGATGCACTATACTGTATATGGAATAGGGAGCAATTTTGACACACTTTCTACACAGGGACACATGGCTACAACTGAATTGCTTAATTATGGTTAACCTAGCTGTCTATATTGCGAGTGTCTGTTTCATTTACTAACTTCATTAAACAGATGCCCTATTTATATTTTTGGTATGCGATTTGAATTTTATTCAATTTTACTTTTATATCCGACATATAAAATCTGTATTCTATGTGTGTATGTGTGTGTATGTATGTGTATGTATGTATGTATGTATGTATGTATGTATGTATGTATGTATGTATTTTTTTTATTTTATTTATTTATTTTTTATGTATGTTTATTCAAAGTCACATTAAACTGATTAAAAAGTACATAGTTTTAGAAACAATTTTATTTCAAATAAATTCTGTTCCTCAAACTTTATCAAAATATCCTGAAAAAAGCACAACCTTTCTCAACTTATATAATAATAAATTAATAATAGATCATTATTGAACAGCAAATCAGCATATTAGTATGATATCCAAAGGATCATGTGACAATGAAGACTGGAGTAAGGATGATGAAATTTCAGCTTTACCATTTTAGGAATAAATTATATTTTGCAATATATTATAACAAAAATTGTAATTTAAATTGTAGCAATATTCCACAATATTACTGTTTTTGCTGGACGTAAGGAAGGAAGGAAAGAAGGAAGGTTACTAGATTAAACTTGTCGCACGTTTGAAGATTATTAGTTCAGGACACGTTTATAGATTTATTAATTGATTGAAAACCGATCAATCAGTACATAGTTTAGAGATGTTTTGTCAGTAGCTTTAATATTTTTTGTTTATTATCAGGTGTTTACATATTTTGTGTTGTCTTTTATAAATGCAGATTCATCATATGATGAAAAGGATTTGTTCATATTGTCCAAAACCCCTAGAGCTTTTCCAAACTTTTGCAGAGCACTGCATATACAGTAAATATCTCTCTGTTACATCAGCCTGAGTGTGATGTCTCTGGTGGCTTAATGAGACTGATACCTGCTTGAGCCACAATAAGCAAAACTGTAGTTCATGAAGTCTCAGAAAAGGTAGAGTTTTACTAGTGAATAGCCTAGCATTACAGACCCACCAGTTAGACCAACACCAAAACAGCCTAGGCTAGACCACTTTTCAGTTGGAAAATCGCACACTTTCTCTCTCTCTCTTCCACACACATGTGGGAATCCAGGGAGAGTTTTGGAGATAACGATATTCTGTTTATTCTTTTTCACCGAAGTTGACATTTTAAAACCGTAATGAGGCATGGGATTGGGAAACAGTGTGTGTGTGAGGGAGACAGCTGGGCTGGTCTGGTAAAGAAAAAAAGGGCCAAATTTCCAGTCACAGGAGGGCTTTCTTTACTCATTCTAAATGTGTTTCCTGTACAACTGATTGTGTTTCCTGTTGTGCGACAGACTCATCCACTCCTATAGATTTTTTTGCCGCTCATTACCTAGCTGGACGGACACCAACTTGCGCCGCTGAGAGCCATCCCATCCTCGTCATGGGCCCTTTGATCATCAAATATACTGCTGTAATGAGAGATGAGAAAGTTTGTGACATTTTTCCACTTGCTTCTATCTTTTTGCAGGTGTGACGTTTGCAGCGAAGGGCTATTTTGATGCTCTGGTGAGAATGGGAGAGCTGGCCAGTGAAAGCCAAGGATCTAAAGACTTGGGTGAGTCTTGCCGTGCTGTTTTAGCTTCAAGGGAGCAGGCAAACTGTGTGGCTTGATCCGACATGACACCACAAAACACGCACTAATGGAACCACATGCTCAGCAAAGTGCCGATATCGCTTTCATTAGGCCGAAAAGCTTTTTATATTGAACCTTTTTAAATCAGAAGCATTTCAGATGTAGTTTATGTACTGGCTTGAATTATTCCTTGTTTTACTTGCTCAGTTTCTCCAATTTGTGTGGAAAATGAAGTCAAAGGGCTGACAGCAGTGGATGGGAATTCATCTGCTGTGCTGCAGGGAAACTCTCCGATGCATCATTTATGATCCGTTTAAAAAGCAGATCTAGTTGAGGGCTATAACATCTTCAAATAGCACTTTCTGCTATGGGAGGCTGTCAGAATTGTTGGTCGGTTCTTTGTTCTGCCAAGGATGTGAGAGTGGGTGTATGCGTGGCCTTCAAGATGCGTGTTGCTTATGGGTATTGGCTTTAGGTACAGCAGCAAAATATAATTTGTATTTGTGATACTGTATCCATCGTCTATTGAACTTTCAAGTCCTTTTGGGCATGGGCTGAATCTTCTTCTACCTCACTTTCGGGGGCCCCAAGTGAATTTTGACCCCTAGTTGACTTTTAATTGAGATAGGGATTTTCAGGCAGACTGTCAGTCTACTAATACAGACGGTATATTAGTAGTTGTTGAGGAGTAGGAGTTATTGAATCATTCAATCAACCGATTTGTTCCAATCATTGATCCATTTAGGAAGTGAGTTGCTGCATCCAAAATTGCTTACTATGTAGGCACTATATTTCATGAGGAACAAATTTGGCGACCATTGTATGTATGTTCTATATAGTATGAATGTTTGTACTAGTAGTGCTGTGAAACAATTCATCGCGATTAAACGCATGTAAAATAAAAGTTTTTGTTTACATAATATATAGGGCTGTAGCAATAATCGCAATACCGCGCTATTGACGAGCATAACTGCATAGGAATGCAACAACCGCAGCAACAGCGATATTTCCGTGTTTTTGGTTTCGTAAGGTTATGCCCCTCGTTTTACATTTTGTGCATGTGTACTGAATATAAGTAATGATAACAGTGTGTACCATGCTGATTTGTACAGAGGCTCAGTAAATTTGCACTTAACAAGCCTAAACAGACTGCAAATGAGAGCGAGATCGCCTGATCGTGTGCGATTACCTGTGTCTGTCCTTCAGGCTGAGTCATGTATATTTGTGAAAATAGGTTGTCATGTCCAAGGAAAGCGAAATCTATCTTAGTATCGACACATTGCTGGTCAGCTGAGCCTTTAAAAGTGGCTCTCAAAGTTAAAATGATTTCAACAGTGTGTTTCATTACATCTCTCTTTGAATGAATCAGCGTTTTTGAACGTGTAGTTGAATGAACGGTTTACGTTTTGTTATGTGGACCGTTATTTTGTCATTCTCTTCTGTTTACCTCACTTCCTGTTTCAACGCGATTTGGTTTCGGTTTCGTTGGTTTCTGAATATGACCTCCTTACATCGTAACATATACACACGCAGATTATATATATATATATATATATATATATATATATATATATATATATATATATATATATATATATATATATATATGTATATATATATATATATATATATATACACTATATTACCAAAAGTATTGGGTCACCCCCTTCTAATGAACAGGTTTGGCTACTTTAGTAATTTAGCACAAATCTTAATGTTTAAGCATATAAAGATATTCTACGGAATTGTGTGTTTTTAATTTTATAGCAACAGTTTGGACAGGACCCTTTTCTATTCTAACATGACAGTGCCTCTGTGTATAAAGACTGTGATTCAGTCAGTGTGGAAGAACTTGACTGGTCTGCAGAAAGACAAGTCCTGATCTCAGCTGAACACCTCTGGTGTGACTTTAAATGCAGACCTTGAGCCGAAAACTCATCACCAAACACCAGTGACTTGTATAGACACTATAAGGACAAAAGTGTTGGGACACCCCCTTCTTTAGAACAGAAAAAGGCACTAACAAAACTGTGGCAACAAAGATGGAAACATAATTCATGTATTTAAATAATTTATTTAATTAAAAACTGTACTCTGTTTGACATCCCTAATGCAAACCATTGATGTTTCTATTCTTTATGTTGAGCACATATTCTTTATGGAGGTCAATCTGTGACATTTAGTTCCTCTGCTGGTCAAATGTCACAG
This sequence comes from Barbus barbus, assembly GCF_936440315.1. Taxonomy (NCBI): domain Eukaryota; kingdom Metazoa; phylum Chordata; class Actinopteri; order Cypriniformes; family Cyprinidae; genus Barbus; species Barbus barbus. The sequence continues at coordinate 20,545,843 of NC_136731.1, read as the reverse complement.
GTGTGCATTTATCAGCATTGTCGGCGGCTTCAAACGCAGCTCATCCAATCAGAAATAAGAGTGGGAACTAATCTTGTTTTTGCCTCATGGCCCACAGCCAAACCTCATTTGAGTTTTCTTGCCGGGTCTCTCCCAGAGGAATCGCCCAAGGTTATATCCTCTCCCGTGTCAACAACAGGACTCCACCTGCTCATGAGAACAGGCCCAACTCAAACACACATATCAGAGTGTCACGTCATATTTTAATGAAATGATAAACTGGTCATTACCAGTGCAGATACACTACAGCACCGCTGCAACCACCGACCCCCGGGGATAATGACAAGGTTCCTTTGCCCTGCCAAACGCTGAGCTGAAATGCAAGATGTGTCATTTAGTGACAAACAGATCATCTCTGTTTTGGATAGGAGATGTCCCGCGCCGTGAGGTGGAACACTAAATTATTGTGGGCAATTTGCACTCCTGTGTGTCTGACTTAATCGGTGAGAGAGCCATGGGGGTTCGCTTTGAAACAGACTGTAAATGGTTTCCGCCTACACGCGCTCCTGCTTTTCTCTCTTTCACTTCATTCTTTGCTGTTTTTCTGATATTTCTCGCATTAAATGCCACACATTCTCTCACATACACACACACACTTGCATAAACATAGTCATGCACTCATAGTTGAGCCTGGGCAAATATCGTGCCTTCATATATGGTGTTCTTGCACGCACAAAGCGCTTGCAGGGGAGAGCGCTCATTCTCATCTGAAAGTGAGGCGTGACGGAGTGCGTACACACACACTATTCCTCCCCCTTTCGCGTACAATCCCACGCTCACTGGTTTGTTTAGGATAATGATGCCCCTGTCACCACCTCCCACTCATATCCTCCCACCACATCTCTTTCTCTGTGTTTTACTGCCTTCATTACATCACTGTGGCATACTCTCACCCTTACTCAAGCAGACAGTGGTTGGACTGCACGTAGACGACACATCACCACACGGCGTACGCTTACCAAGGTTACGTTGCAATTTCTCACCAGTTTTGGTGTTTTGTCATGTTTAAAGGAATGTTCTGGTGTTCATTAAAACATGAAAATGTACTTACCCAGAGGCAGTGCAAGATGTAAATGAGTTTTTCTTCATGGGAACTGATTTAGAGAAATGTATCATATCATTTCCTCACCAGTGGATTCTCTGCAGTGAATGGGTGCCGTCAGAATGGGAGTCCAAACAGCTGATAAAAAATCACAATAATCCACAAGTAAACCACACGACTTCAGTCCATTAGTTAACATCTTGTGAAATAAAAAGCTGCATGTTTGTAAGAAAAAATCAGTGAGATGTTTTTAACTTCTATTGTTTCTGATGAATCCTGTAATCATAATATTGCATTAGACAGTGATAAAAGTCTTGTATGAATGAGGAGAGAAATATGCAAAGATCAGTCGCCGTTTACAAGCAAGAACAGTCCAAAATGGTGTATAACAAATATGACTTTTGATTTTGACTTTTACACTGGAGGAAATATTATTATGATTTATGAATTATGTATTTTGGTGGTCAGAATTGACGGTTTAAAGTTAAAACGTCTTAATGATGGATTTGTTTCTTTCAAATGTGCAACTTTTCACTTAAAAAGGTGTTAATTAATGGACTGGGGTCGTGTGGATTACTTGTGGATTATTGTGATGTTTTGATCAGCTGTTTGGACTCTCATTCTGACGGCACCCATTCACTACAGAGGATCCGTTGGTGATCAAGTGACGTAATGATAAATGTCTCCAAACCTGTTCTAACAAACTCATGGCCCTGGATGGCCTGAGGCTGAAAACATTTTCACCAGGTTTCATTTTTGGGTGAACTATATATTGAAAACTGCATTTATGGCACAGTGTTGATTGCCACAGAAAATAATTTTAAAGCATTTACTTAAATTATTCAGTAAAGTACGGTACAGTGGTATACATTCGATGTGTATTTTAATGTGTACTGTCTAGACCGGTGTACTTCCTGTGTGAACTTCATTTAAAAACTGAAGGATGAGTTAAAATTATTTTCTGTTGTGATCTGACATTTTATTGCACAAATGTTGTTGATGGAGCTACACTTTTATTGAACCCAGAATGTTCCCAGAAATGAGTTTAATATGTGTCTTATTAGATTTTATTATGGATGTTTGCCATGGACTGTACTGTTGCTTCTTCAATAAGTCAGCAGAGAGGGAAAAAAAGTCTAAAATACTGCAAATCATGCAGCATCCCTCACTGCTTTAGTAAAGTTGCTAGTGAAACAGTTACCATGAGAACAAAGTGCCTCTCGCTCTTTTATTCAGATCTGGATGTTGTTTTGATGTTAGGCTTCCATTTGATGTGATAAATGAAATAATTATTGTTTGTCTATTCTTTTTAAATATTTAGTTTCAGTTTCCAGATAAATTATAACTGACTGATTTAATCAAATTTGTATTTGGTTCTGCCTTACACCGTGTCTACACAAGAGCCTGATGATGCGTCGCGTCACAGCGTGCCACAACAGCTTGACGTCGTCCATACTGAAAGTACCACAGCTATACGTCTATGAATATTTGCTTGCATAAACCTTCCAGCTGTACGCCTGAGGACAAACTCTGAATCCTACATTATTTTCCTACTGGATCCTACTTATTTTCAGTAGAAAACAGTATGTTTGCATGAACTGAAAAGCAGTGAAATAATGTAACGCTAAATCTTAGTATTTGATCTTTTAGTATAAATTAGAAACCAAACATGACTTATATTCGAAAGCCTTAGACATCTCAAACTGGCGTTGAAGCGATCAGATGTTGGATGCATAAAACAATGACAAACCAGAAGCCATTCTGTTTATTCGTCAATGGACTGAACAGTCACAAACCTTTAAGCCAATCAGAATGTCAGATCCCTTAAATATTCATGAGCTACTGTAAACTCAACCTGACTCTTGTGCCTGACATAAAGAAACTTCCTGAGGAGAAAAGACTGGAATAAGAGAAGAAGAATAGCCTTTAACAATACTGTGCAAACTTTTTAAAATGTAACTTTTAAGTAGAGCGACTGACATTTGTGGGAAGTTTCATTTTTAAGCTTTTGAATGGTTTCTCATATGAGTGTTTCTATGGCAGCTAGATATTTAAAACAGTGAAGTACCAGAGACAGAATGAAAGTCCTACCTTTCATATAAAAGAGCCTTAATAAAGGCACTGCTTTATTGCTGTCAAAGGTTTTAGCCATAATTTCAGTTAAAGAAGCTACATTTATTATACCATTTCTATCGATGATTTGAATAGACTAGATGGAAAATAGCTGTGTCAAGATGGCTGGCCGAGTGAACTTGCCTCAGAGGGATTTTGATCATTTAAATGTGAAAAGAGGCTGCTGAGATGTATTTTTTTCTGCGCCCATTCCTATAATGGGCAAAACTGTTACATAATTAGGACTCATCAGCATATATACCCCTCTGAGTGGCAAATGATGTGATAAGCCATTTTAATTTCCTGTCAGATCTAAAGCACTTCCCCCAGTGGTTTAGGTCGAGTGGCCAGTGAATTAGTTCAGAGATGTCGATGCAGAAAGAACTCAATGACACATTTTTCTCCCCAGAGATCCACGAACACTGCCTGCGATTTCCTCAGTTTGAGAAAATCAAGAACGCATTTTATAGTAGTTGCATCTGTGAGCTCAGAACACCTGGCATCCACCACCAAAGTCCCTTTCAAGGCAAGACAGTTCACCAAGTAAATCTTGGGAACAATCTCAGGTAGCTGCTGTCTTTTCAGTCATGCAAGTGCAGTTCCTAATTCAGTAGGGAAATATGGGAGGAAAATACATGACATACATTTCTGTAACATATTTAAATCTGGAAAATATAAAAATGGATTACTTATAAAACTGTTTTATTTCTTCTGTTTTAATATTTCAGGATTCCATTTTTTTTTTACATTGACTGTTTTAATGGTTAAATTAAATTATATTCATCAAAAGCAATGTGCAGTTAATTGAAATCATGAAACGTGCAATATTAAACAGCAATTTATTAAAAGTTTAACAAAAATTACATTTTAATGCCCTATGAAATTTTGTTACTCAAATTTAGCTTTGTTTTTAAATTCTGTTTTCCATTCATTTTTCTGGATTTCATTTTAATGGTTTCATTAAATATTAATAATCACAATCACCTCTAATTAATTTATTTTTATTAACACATAATTTATTATTATTTTATTTGTTTATTTTTTTCCCAGAAATAATGTGTTGTGTGTTTACATTTTCTGCTAAATAGATTCTGGTAAGTAATTAAAAAAAACAAAAACATAATGGTTTAATTATTTTATTAGTAGTAGTAGTACTATCATTACATTTAAGTAGTATTTCTGTCACAGTTTCTTAAAGTTAAACTGAACTTTTATTTTAACGGGTTGCTGTGAAGTATTTATGTTTCTGTTTGTATATGATATGACTATAGTTTTTCTCAAAAGAACCTGGGCACTGCTGCAAAAAAATTACTTTGAAACTTTTATTTTTAAGATTGAAGCACTGCGAAAGCGAATTAAGCACTTGCAATTATTTGTAATTTATATTTTTGCTAATGGCACTAGTAAATGCTAGCAAGCCTAGGAGGTTTGTTGTTTATTTAGGAGGGAAATCGTTTTGCTCAGGCACTTCTTTTAATGGAACAAAGACAGAGTCCTATGATAACTTCTGACAGTCTCTCTCTCTCTCTCTCTCTCTCTCACTCACTCACTCACTCACTCACTCACTCACTCACTCACCTGGGCCTGTCGGAATGAGAGCAGTGGAGCTCTTTTATTAGGCCTCGGTCCCAGGAGCCCTGCTTTCTCCTGCTCCATTTCTGAGAGCTGCACTGCATGCTGGGAGAACGAGGGCCCACATGCACTCCCTCACCTTGCCCTTGATTTGCTGTCTTGGCATATATGTGCCGAGTGTCTTGATCCATGCTGTGTATATGTTGCGTCTGGCACAGCTTAAATACAACTCAGAGCTGGAATAGTTAATAAGCTTCTGTAGCCCCATGCAATTAGAGGCTTTCTGCTCTTCATCCTGTAGTGCTTTTATTACAGAGATGGCTTCCCCTCAATTGCTGTTATTATAATATCTCCTTCCTTTTTGTGCTTGCTTTCATTTGCTTTTTTTTTTTGTCTATCCTGATCTTTCTGTCTTCACATTCTCGCTCCCGTTTTTAAAGAGGTCATATCATGGAAGACATGAAGGTTTTTCTTACTTTTTAGCAAATAAGAGGTCAGTGTAATCATCAGTGGTAAAAGTGATTTAATTTATATTAATGGTATGATATATATACTTTAAGATTTTATTTTTGATCCTTCAGAATTCATTCTAATGCAACGATACAATCTTTTCAGAACCGATCTGATCCTGAAAATTCTGAGTATCTGCCGATACCGATCCAATCCGATACCAGTCTATGTTTCTATACTTCTGTGTGTCTGTGTGTTTCTTTTTTGTGTGTTAAACACAATCTACTACATATAGATAACGTCATTTTAATGAAAAATAACAAATGAAAAAATACATAATCATAATCTATGACAAAAATACTTTGTTTATAATACAGCAAAATATACTCTAGAAAAATCATGGGTTCACAATAGTTTTATAAAACCTAGTGAAACATTTTTATTTACAAATAAAAGTGAATGTGTAGGACTAAATCTGGTGAAATTATACACATTGCTCTTTGAATTGTAAAATACATTCATGAAAAAACAAACAAATACATTTATATATAAATATATAGGCTACTATAAATTTAAAAGACATTTTTTTTTAAATCTATAGCACAGTAATGAAGGCAGCAACATATGGTAGATAGGACAGAACAAGAAAGACTGTTAATAATCGTTCATTGCGCAAAAGTATTATAATAAGTAAGACTCCCAATATAGAGCAGCAGAAAGCACTTATGCGCATCCCGTGCACAGAATGATGCGCTTGAAGCGACACGGAGTCACAGCGTGCAGCGCTCTGAGTCCACATAGAAACGTTCAAAGTACAAAGGGAAGAGATATTGATGCGTAGTGTATTTAATCTGTGCGTAAATTTATTAAGCCTTCTTTTAACAGTTTTAAACCTCAGTAACTGTGCGCTCTTGAAGAGAGTTTGACTGTAGTAACCGAAGGCGACACACAGTTTGAATGCTGAATGGAGGATGACAGACAGCCATGGCGGAGAGAAGAGTTTACCTGAACTTGAATTTAAAGACTTAAATATTCATCTGTACCTCAGATTAAACTATGAAACAGCTTCAGAACGCTTGAAATATAGTGCACAAAACTTTATGGAGCTTTATAATGTTTTTGTGCCTTTCGTGGGGCTCAACAATAACACAGAATAGTATACGCACAATATCGGATTTGGATCGGTCTCGTCGGACCGATACCCGATCCGCAGAAAATGACCGTATCGGAGCCGATACCGATACTGAGTATCGGATCGATGAATCCCTAATTTTTTATCAATGTTGAAAATAGAACTTGCAGTACTTTATCAGGATTCTTTAATGATTAAAAAAGGTTAAAAACAACAGTGTTTAGGCGTATTTATAATAGAAGTATTTTCTAACAATTAAAAGTCTTTACTATCACTTTTTATAAATTTATTTTAAATAAATGCTGTTCTTTTTATTTACCAAAGAATCCTGAAAAAAAAAGTATCTTCGTTTCCAAAAAATAGTAAGCAGCACAACTGTTTTCAACATTAATAATAAATCAGCATATTAGAATGATTCCTGAAGGATCATGTGACCAAGTAATGGAATAATGTACTGGAGCAATGGCTGCTGAACATTCAGCTTTGCATCACATGAATGAATTACATTTTAAAGTATAGCAATATAGAAAACAGTTATTTGCAATAATATTTCACAATATTACAGTTTTCTTCTGTATTTTTATCAAATGAATGCAGCGTTGATGAACATAAGAAACTTCTTTAAAAACATTTAACATTTTACATCAGTAAAATGTGTTGATAGTGATTTTTAAACATTACAATTGTAGAAACAGGCTGTTCAAGGTTCAGAGGTTCGCCAATATAAACTAAAGTAAAGCTAAATTGCATATAAGTGGATTTTGGAGAGAAAACAAAATGCAACAGCCTTGTAGCTATGGCCTTTAAACTGCGCTGTGTTGGTGTATTCCTGTATGACACATCTTGAGGTCATCTGGATCAATCAGTGCGCTGCGTCAAACACGTCACAACAAGGCAGGGAGAAGCTTCTGCAAAGAACAGGAAGATTCAGAGAATGATTGTGTGGTTAGATGAAGCCGCTGGATTTCATTGGTGTATTTCAGTTATATTCTCATGTCTCAGGCTCGTTCCAGCTGGTGTATGTTCTTCTGCCTCACATTAGCCCTATCATAGTGTTTCCACGTCCCATCAGCTGAGGAGCACAGGCTGTGCCGAGAGGATCCCTCACACTTGCCCTTCACTGCCAAAAATTGCAGTTTGGAGTATAGCATCCCTGTCAGCTCTAATGGCTACATTCACACACTGTGTTGTCTGTCAGGATTACAGACTCTCTGATATCCACCTCTTTCTTTTCCCTCTTTTCCCCGTCCTCAAATCCTGAAGCTTCTTATGGTGAACAAAGCCACACACACACACAAACAAACACAAAGATGTGCTCACAATCACAAAACCCTTGAAAAACCACAGGAATTTCATGTGCATTTCAGTTTTTGTTGGAATGATATTGTTTGTAATAGATTCTTTTCAAGCCATGGTACTGAATTATTTTTTTTTTATTATTGTGGTGGTACTAACATATTTGTGCCATTTATGTATATTAATGATTACAGAAAAACACTGTAGTCTTTTTCTAAAGCTGTGCAAGAGGCTGTTTTTCTGCCTTTAGATCTCCTAGTTTGCTGGCTTCAGCTGAACTGCCATTGGAGAGTTCAGTGATCTGTGTCTCTGAACAGCACTGAAACTGTCCTACATGCTGAGGTGAAGAAGTCACGGCAGATTTTACTGGGTCAGCAGGACAGGATCCCTGACCTGAAATGGCTGATCTCCAGCTATTTATATCATTATTCTCTTAGAGCTGTGTTTTTTCTTAGGGTTATGCACACACACACACACACACACACACACATATTGGGTTTTCATGTTTTATGGGGACTTTCCATTGACACTGTACAAACTTTATATTCTATCCCATAACCTTAATTTAGGGTTTTACTATGGACATTTGGTCTCTTTTACCTGGACCACACACACACAAACACACACACACACACACACGTTTGGTTTCCATGTTTTATGGGGTTATTCCAGAGACAAAATAATTTTTATATTGTTCAAACTGTATGTTCCATCTCCTTCCTTCCTACCCCTTACAGAAAACTTTCTGCTATTTTTAGATTTTCAAAAAACGTAATTCTGTTGGATTTATAAGCTGTTTTCATCATGGCAAAAGTCTCCACAAGGTCAAAATTTAGTCCCCATGACATAGGGAATACCAGGTACACACATACACACGTGCATGTAGTTCTGTTGGCATATTTATGAAAATAGCTCAAAAGTCCAATGGTAGTACCATGTTTTTGGTGCCATGTTAATACTATTCTTTGAAGTATCTGTATAGGCCTATGTGTACCATGGTCCATGGAATATGACAGTTCTTTTACCGTATACTATAGTTAGGAAACACTAAAGACGTGACGTGTGCTATGAAATGACAATACTTTTATGTACATGGTATATTTAAATTTACCTGTTTTGCTACTAAGAATTAATAGCTAAGTATATTTGAAACTAGCTAAGTCAGGCAAATGATAAAACAGATGATAAATGATAAATCACATGATTTGGAATTCAAGAGCAGTATTTATCTGGTACAGTTTTTAAATTAGGATCACTGCTACAAACTTGAATATATAAATGTATAAATTTAAAACAAAAGAACTCTTGTATAACTGCAGGCAAAATAGTAAAAAAAAAAAAAAACCCAGTGTTATGTAACTAAATGGGTGTTTTTTTTGTTGTTGTTTTTTCACTCCAATAAGTCTTCTGCTAACACTGGTAATAATGACTGTCATTCAGTGAATCTGTTTTTTGAATTAATTTAAAATGAATCATCCAAACAAACCGTCTCATTCAGATGAAACAGACTTCCCTACAATAGAGAGAGCGTGTTTGATTGATTGTTGTTGGCTGGTTTCACACATCTCCAGTCCTGCTCCTGCAGGGCACCTTCCTGCATTTACCTCCAAAACACCTGCCTGGAAGTTTCTGGTGACCCTGAAAACCTTGATTAGCAGGTGTTTAATTGAAGCTGGAGCTAGACTCTGCAGGAAGATGGGCATTCAGGAGCAGGATTGGGCACCCCTGATGTGATCTTAGCAGCAGCAGGATCGTGTTGTGCTTTCACTCTCTTGCTGCATGAAAGAGCTGCAGCTGTGTGCAGAAAATAATGGGATGTTTGTGTTTGGCTTCATAAATGTCTGCATCACAAAAGATTGTGCTGATAAGTAGCTTTGCGGTGCGTTTTCACCATATATTTAGCATGCTTGCCAATTTAGTGTGCAAATTGTAGCAGCATGGGCTCAGCAATGACTATGCAGCATTACTGCAAATTCAAGATGCAGGTAATTTATACATGCTCTGGATTGTAGCAAGCAACAAAGCACTGGCAAGTGTTCAGTGAAAAAAAGGTTGAAATTTTAACTAAGCATATTGATCTGTTTCCTGTCAGATACTGTAGTGAAGTGAAGGAAAAACTGGAAGTGTTACTGTGACTGGATCAAAAGTTCATATGATAATTGCTGAAACCTTTTGGGCTAACATGTTCAGATATATAAATATGTATATGGGTAGTTGACAAATAAAAATTGGACTGTGTCCTATGGTGTGACATAGCAAAAATGTAGAAAAAAACTTAACATACAAATAACATGAGAAAAATGTATCTTCATTTTTTATATTTTACATTTTTACAGTCACAATATAGGTCACATTGATACGTCAACTACCCATATATGTATAAGCAAGTGTAAACAAAATAATGTTGAAGATTAAAGACTGAAATAGTATTATTTTGTTTACATTTTATTGACAACTTTACAGTTAAAAAAAAAACATAAAGAATATTGACTCATGTCCAATTGTGAGTGATTTTATACAGGAAAATAATAAAAACATGATGTGAATTGTCGCCATTCTGTGAGAGTTTGATTTTATAAGTTAATAATTGTTCATCCTATTCTTGATATGATAAATTATGCACTGCTACAAATAATATACAGACACTTTCCAGTGCATAATATATTTGTTTATCCAGCAAGAAAACTGTTCACTTCATTAAAATAGAATGCGATCTTATTTCAATTATTAATGCATCTGATTTGTGTTCAGATTTTCCAATGTGATGCAGCGCACCAGTAGTATTAGAGCAACCAGCATTATGAACAACAACAATACAGCCTCTTGATGACCTCCACTGATTAAAATCACTGCATGTGTGAATGACGACTGCACACACAATAGAGTGTGACACAACTAAGTGCTGTTTAATGTAGTGGATGCACCAGTGCACCATGGGATGCATGTGTTTTGTCAGTTGCAGCACGGTGGGGAGTAATGTAATCTGCTCGCTGTACAAATAGATAAAGGAGTTGACGCATCTATGTTAAGATGATACACAGAGTCCTCCATTTTGTTCTTCATAATCTGGGTTTGGCTGGCAGCCTGAGCGTTTCGACTGTTTCCATGATACCCCGCAGCGCTCCACGCTTGACCATTGTCAGTGCTTTACTCTGCTCTCCTCGTTCTCCTCCTCCCAGACTGGTCCGGCCTGTCGGGTTTGCCCGCGGCTCTCTGTTAGTGACGACACTCCTGCACTTCAGATGTTCTGACAAATGTTTGCATATGAAGCCGGTGCGGTGAGTCTGGGACACGGAAGTACAGTGCGACTTATTTGACTAGATGGACTTGATCCAAATGCCCACGTGTTTTTTTTTCTGTCCAAGTAGAGACATGCAAGACTGCAGGCAAAGATTTTCCCAAGAGAACCTGCCCTCTGACGGGTATCTATTGCTCACCCCTCGTTGTGGGTTGTGACAGAGGAGGAGTTTTTCATTCCTCAATAAAAGTTTCTGGAGGTTATTTATTTATTTGCTTGCTTGCTTATTGTGTGTCTCAAAAATGTCAGCGTGATAAAACTGTTTTATAAAAAGTACACAAGTTTACGAAATGTATCATTATTATTATTATTATTATTATTATGTATTATTATTATTTATATTCATAATTGTAAATAAATATTAAGTATTATTTTAATATTAAAAAATGTCAAGATGATAAAGCTGTCCTAATAAAAATGTTTACAAAACAATATTACATAATAATAATAATAATAATAATAATTTTAAATTTGATTGCTATTAATTTATATAAAAATTTTGTTTGTCTCAATTTAATAAAGCTGTTCTGATACAACAAAATCATAATACTTTCATAATAAATATTAATTAAATATTATTCATATTACATCTTCATATTGTTAGTATTATAAATGTATTTTAAAAAATTGTCTTTGTCTCAAATTAAGGTGATAAAGCTGTCTTAATTAAAAATAAATATATTTTAATAACAGTAATAATAACAATTCTTAATATTAATTAAATAATATTAATATTATTATTTTTTTACTATTAACTTATTTAAAATCTTTTTTTGTCTCAAATTTTAGGGTGATAAAGCTGTCCTATTAAAATGTTACAATAATAATAATTGTTACTTTTATTTCTTTAATTTTTTCTTTCAATTGTTTTAACAAACCTGCTTCACTGCTTTCACTACTTATTTATTGTTTTATATGATCAAATGATTAAGTTTGTCTGCAAAATCATGTAATGTAGCCAACAGATTTTCCCAAGAGAAACTGCATTACTGACTGACAGGTATCCATTGTTCTCGCTGGTTGCAGGGAAACGGCTGTGACAGGCAGAGAGAGAGAGAGAGAGAGAGAGAGAGAGAGTGTGTGTGTCAGTCAGGCAGCTGTGCTCAAGGCAAAGAGAATGCAGATATCACAAGTCCATTATAAAGAGCTTAAAGTACCTTCATACGAAGAGTTTCTGTCAGACACATCAAAGCTGAGGTGCTTTCTCAAAGCATTTTGGTGCGTGGTTTTGCTGTAAAAACTCACTGCACATCTTTAACTACATATCAGATCAAAGATCTCATATGTAAGGTCTGATATCAGTAATTTTATATAGAAAATATTTTGCTGATTTATATTAATTCGGTAACAGCCTCAGACCTGGTTTCCTTTGACTCGAGCCAAACAAAATCAGGCTTTCAGGTCTGCTTGCAAAGTGAATAAATGATCTAAAGGTGGACTGAGGAAGAAGCTTTTCCAGTAACGTATCAGGAAGGAAGGTTTGGGTGTGTCTGTGTTTCTGTGTAAGGAAGCTCCGCTCTCTGGCCACATGCACACTGGAGGGTTTTTTGCGAGTGACATTTAAATGCGGGAGTTAATCCTCTAAATTGTCATTCAGTAAGTATGAAAAACAGAAGTCACTCCCAAAATGGCATGGTTGATTTGGTGGTAACCATAGCAGTGTTTTGGATTATATATATATATATATATATATATATATATATATATATATATATATATATATATATATATATATATATATATATATGAATATGAATATGAATATATATATATATATATATATATATATATATATATATATATATATGAATACATGTGTATATATGTCCTTCCATATGTCGTTTCATGAAGAGACTGGATTAGCTCAGGTTGTAAAGTGGCAAGTGGTTAGATTTAATATTTCAATACATAATATATATATAATATATAATATATCAGAGGTTGCATTAGACTTTAACATTTTCTGTCATTTTGACGGAAAGGGTCGTAAAAATTGTCAATCGATTATTACCCGTCGTTTTAATTTTCATATTTTAGTTATAATAATACATTTAATTGCTTCTAATTTTGTTCTCATTTTCATTTTTAATATTGAACCTACAGGAGGAGCATATATGGATTTATGTATTTGATGAGAACAGATTAACAAACTGTGCGTGATTTTTCATGTTCAGCGGAGGCCACTATAAACAAAATATGCTAGGGCTGGGTAAAAAAAAAATAGATTTCTCAATTTGAATAGATTCTCATTTTTATGAACCAATATTGATTATTAAATCCCAATCGATGATATATATATATATATATCCACAGAAGATGATTTTTGTGTTAAATAAGAAAATAACAAGTAGACATTACAAATTGTAGCTTTAGAAAGAAATATTTTATTTAAATCAGCATAAAATGTATTACACAATCATTTATGCTACATGCATAACTACATAACTGCATTTATGCCCTGCATCATATTTGTCAACAGTCGACTATATGAAAGGTAAGATGACATACAGGTTTGGGGGCGGGGCCAGTGCATTAACTGCGTTAAAATATTTTAATCGCGTTATTTTTTAACAGCATCAATAATATCCCCTTAAAAGTGGTCAGTGCAACTTTGTGACGTATAAAGTGTTCAAGCATGCAAAAACACATTCTAAATTCATTTTAGAATGAAGTTCATTTCATTGCTACAATAGAGAGCAAGATTTTCATTAAATGACTATCAAATGGCTTTTGAAGGCTGGGAATATGGGAATTTTGTGGGACTTTTGTAGTCGAAAGTCAGTATTTGGCATTTTTTCAATTACTGGCATTAGCCAATAGGTGTGCATGTCATCTATGTCATATTCACTGTATATACTGTATGTAAAATTAGTATTAGCTGTTTTTATGAGATTAATGAGTGTACTATTGGTTACAGCTTTTTAATCATGTTTTAACTTTTTTTATTTATTTGTGAAAAATACTACTATAAGAATTTGCATAATAATTTTAAGTTCCTATCTAAATATAAATCTGTTTATTATTTTACAGGTTTATTCTTTCATCATTTTAAAATTATTTTTATATTGATTAATTTTCAAGTTAATTGTTTTTAATCCAGTTTGTATATGTAATATAAATAATTTTTAAATTAAATTTCATAAATATTAGCCTTACATCTGCCATCAACCACCCTGCTCATTGTCATTGGCCATCAAAAAAAATCCATTTTGATTGACTATTTTCCCTCTTTTGCTGTTTGAAAGTGGAACTGACCACTGTCTGCTTTTGTTGTATTCACCTAAATATCAACATTCACCTAAATATCTCCTTTTCTCTTTCATGACAGATAGCACATAACTAGGTTTAGAACATGAGGATGAATGAACATCGACAGAACTTTCATTTCATCATTGATCTCTCCAGAAGCCTCTCTCTCATTTCTGAGCCCAATGCTTCTGCTCTTCAGCGAGAGCTCTTCAATCACGCGTCTGTGGTGTAAACAAGCGTGCGGGGATGCGATGTGTGTTGATTCACTGGACTGACTGTTAAATTGTCACATATGAAGTGTTCAAGCATGCGCAAACACGAGATCCGCTTTGCACCGTGCTTGGAGACGTTCTGTAGCGCCTAACTTTAGGTTGCCATGCTGAGATGGGTGGAGGTCAGGGTGGCTCGCTGTTGTCTTCCATTGCTGTGTGTTCTTTTCACAGTGTCTCACCGGGTCTCCTCTGTGCTGTGCTCACTGTCTGTTCCTTTCTTCACAATGCATTGCATATTCAGAAGCAGCAGCATGTAGGTATATGAAAAACAACACAACTTCCACCAGCTGCATGGTCTCTCATTGTTTAGTCCTTTTCTTCCTGTTTTAGTTTTCTTTACTCTTTTTGCAATGAGTTTCACAACATTCTGACAGTCATCCTTGCAGAAGAAGCACTTGAAAAAAGACAAATGAAGCTAATTTCTAATTTACAGTCATATTAGGCGAGAGTTTTTTTTCGGCTCTGTTTAAAGTAGTTGTTCACTCAAAAAATTTAAATTCTGTCAGTATTTATAGACCTTCATGGCATTCCAAACCCATATGCTGTTGTTTTTTATTTCTGTGGGACACAAAAAGAGACTTTTTGAGGAACCCTTTCTATAAAAGTGCAGTTCAAAGTGGCCATGTCTGTCAAGCTCCCTATAAAAGCTTTCAGAAGTTACATGATATCTTTCCACAGAAAAATAGCAGCATATGGTGAGTAAAAAGGACAGAATTAAAATTTTTCTGTGAAATATTCCTTTAATACACTGAAATTTTGAAACCCTGTTTTGACATGCTTTATATTTTGAGTTTCTGTCTTTGTTCTTCACCCTTTCACCCTGTTGTTAATTTCTGTCTCAGTGTTTAATGTCTTTGACCGTGTCATTGTCCCTATGTTTGCCTGTCTGTGGTGTGTGTATGATGGCATGGTTGTAATGCACGTTGGGATTTATCTTTCTTTCTTTCTTTCTTTCTTGTCCTAACTCGATCTAACTGTCTCTTTAACCTCTCAACATTTGTTCTCACTTGAATCACATGATTATGAGTCCATTTCCTGTTGTCCTCTCTCTTAACTGATGTCTGTCCCTCTTCTCTGCAGGGGATGTGCTTTTCCAGATGGCAGAGGTCCACCGACAGATTCAAGTGCAGTTAGAGGAAATGGTCTGTACTCTATTTGACTGCCGTCCATTTTGCATCTTTATGGAAGTATCTATTTTGCATAGATTAGATTAGAATTTTTTTTAATCTTGGCAGGTTCAATACAAGTTAAATCCAGTGAATTGTAATGTAAATCACATCCAGTTTACCCAATAATATTTAAACACCAGGGTTGCCAGGTTGTTGAAAATCCAGCGTATTGCAGCCATGGAAGTGGGAAAACTAACTGAGTCAGACATTGCAGATTCTACCTGACATAAAAATCCTCGGCATCCATCTAAAAATCTCTCTGAGCAGAGGCATATTTAAAAGTGTAGAAATCAAATTCGGTGCCTTCCATTGTCAATTGCGCTGTTTCCTGTTTAATGTCTTCAATCTGGCAACTCGTGCGAGTGTCGAATTTGGACTGCAGTACCCATTTCAACTGATAGCTGTCGATATTACATACTGCACCTTTAATGTAACCACTAAATAAAAATACATCCTTGACGTTTCTGATATAAAACCTTCTGGAATGCTCAGCTGCAGTTGTTACTGTAACCACAGCATTGACGGATGACTAATTTTCTGTGCTTATCAACATTATACTAAAAATGCTGTCGATAGTGTATTGAACACGTAACATTTCTGGGTATGTTGTTTAATTTGCACAAATCTGTGTTTCAAGGTTCTTCAAAAGCCAATTTAACGAACTTCAGTCATTTTTATGTGTTTTGTTGCAGTTGAAATGCTTCCACAACGAGCTGCTATCAGAGCTGGAAAAGAAGGTGGAATTGGACGCGAGATACCTGACTGTGAGTCCACAGCACATCCCACTCCTTCTGATAACCTAACAGACTGACAGAAGTGCTTCCCCTCTACTTTAGTAATACACATTCCTCTATCAGAGCAACCACACAGACACTCTCCGCGCGCACACTTTTTGTAATCCGTTTGGTTTCCAATTAATAAAACCATTCTACGTTTCCTATTTCACTTGAAAATGTATGAGATTATGAAAGTAAAATGGGTTGTGAATGGCCATTTAAACTGACTTGACAATTGTTAAATCTAGGGCTGGGCAAGTTAACGCGTTATTATCACGTTAACGCATTAATTCATTAACGCCAACAATTATTTTATCGTGCATTAATGCAGTGTTTTTTTATTATTATTATTTTGAAAGTCCGTTGCTCTGAATGCACATACAGACAAACCATGGGTCACTGGAAGGGTGGGATGTTAATCAGTACTGCTCCACCAATGAGAGCATTTGGCGTGGGCCTAAGACTACAGCAGCGTTCACATGAACGCTCCCGATATAATTATTTAGGCTAAGCATCAACATTCACAAACCACTGTTCACTGTTATTTTTTACAGAAAAGAATGCAACGAGCTCGTAATCACAATTTCATAAGTGGGAAGCAGGACGTTTCTGATAGCACGTGAAGACAGCAGAGAAGCGCTCTCGCTCAGCACAGTGGAGTGCAATGTTTTGTTTATTTTGTGGTTTATTATTTTGAGTCGTTTGGGACACGGTAACACACGGCCCTCTCACAATATATTGCTTTACAGATCTATTATTTTGCCTCTAGGAAATGTTAACGCAGTCATGCTGCACGTATCAGAAGTTCCGCGCTCCGGCACAGTTAGCGCTCACAGTACATGCGTACTGCGCTCGAGCCAAACTGAACCGTGCTCTGGCCCACTACCTCCAACCGAACCAGGGCCGGCTAAACGAACTGCGCTCTGTTGCGTTGGGTCCCGCGGGAGTGCAGGTCTCTACTCAGGAAGGTGCCTGTTAAAATGTTATAATCGAGGCTCTGGACTCTGAGCATAGTTTTGGTTTTATATTTAATTTGATTAAATCAATGGTTAAGTTGAGATTTACAAGAAATATTTTAACTGCTCCTATGTAAAAGGAATACTGCTGTAAAAAAAGTACTTGCAGTACTTTTAAATGAATAAAGTGCACAATACACTACTTTTGAATTCATTATTGAATTTTGTGCATAATACGATTAATCGCAGACAATCATGCGATTAATCGCGATTAAAAAAAAAACATTTCATCATTACCCAGCACTAGTTAAATCATAGTTGAATGAAATTATCCAGAAGTCTCTTATGTTCAGCAAGGCTGCATTTATTTGATTAAAAATACAGTACAAAATGTAAAGAATTGTTACAATTTAAAATAACTATTTTCTGTTTGAATATATTTTAAAATGTAATTTATTCCTGTAATGGAAAAGCTGAATTTTCAGCATCATTACTCCAGTCTTCAGTGTCACACGATCCTTCAGAAATCATTCTAATATGCTGATTTGATGCTCAATAAGTATTTCTTATATCTTCTTTGTTGTTGTTGTCATTTAAACTGTTTTCAGAATTCTTTGAATAGAAAGTCCAAAAGAACAGCATTTATTTGAAACAGAAAAGTCTTTACTGTCGCTTTTGAGCAATTTAATGTGTCCTTGCTGAATAACAATATTAATTTCTTTAAAAAAAAAAAAATCTTACTTATGCCAAACATTTGTAGTGTAAATATGGATATTTAGCCATTTTTGAGTTAAATTTGGTCTTACTACTTGGCAGTCTGATGAAATATTGAGCCAAGAATATATTAAAAAAAAAATAAACACACAAACAAACAAAAACAAAAAAACTGGAGGACATTGCTAACTCTGCTTTGGTACATGCTCCACATTTTGGCAAATGTAGCAGATTATTTGCAAACAATTTACATTTATGCATTTGGCATATTATTTTATGCAAAGCAACTTATCAGTGCATGTGTTTCCTTGATTCAAACACAACTAGTGGAGCTACAGAAAAGAAAATAAAACAGAAAAATTGTGTTCACCACACAGTATATATACCACTGACTTCTTTTATAGTAGTTAGCATGCCATTCCAAACACACCCATAGATCTTGTAGAAATACATCGTGTTTTCTTGTATAGCAACGACCCTGTTTTCCCATCACTCCTGTTTCCACTTTTTTCAACAAATGAAAGTACACAATTTGCAGCAGATTAAAGTATGTTTGGAGCAGTGCTGTGAGAGTTATCTTTAGACTGTGAGTGGGTTGGAGAGGAGCTGTGTAGAGCAGTTCATTGGGGGGGGTTGGGCGACTGGGATTGGGCGTCGCTTGTCGTCACATTGTATTCAGATAAAATTAAAGCCTTGCTGTCTTGCCTTATTCAACGCTGGAGAGAACGGTCTGCGGTCGTTCCCCTTGGAAACCAAATAGTTTTTTTTTTCTCTGTTCGCACATTCTGTGCAACACGTCGACTCTCTGGTCCGGAGTCCATTGTGAGATCTCTGTTTAGGTCTGGATGACTCTTATGATATCCATTTTGTGCTGCCGCCATAGGAGCACCATTTTATAAGGATTAACATTAAAATAGCAGGTTGATTTAGTACTAGTCAGTCTGAAGAAAATGCTTCAAATGCGTATTCTTTTCTGCCCACAACAAATAAAGCTTGACAAGTAAGCAAAGCAAGTTAACTGAAGTTAACCAACCACACGCTCCATCGCTTAAATTCCAGGAGAAATCATGATCCGTCAGACCTGATTTTTATTTATTCCTGTAATGCCTTGTAAATCATTCATATGGTGAGAAAAGGGGATCATGGCTATCGAAGCAGAATCTTCCTTTCTCCCGCCGAAGATTGAGCGATTGCTCCTTCACTCACATGTAACGCTGTCTTTGTAGACACTTTCCTGCTGCGCAAGAATCTGGTCGAGCTGCCAAACTATTTATAGACGTGTAGTCTAGAGATCATTCTCTCAGCGTACCTTGTGTAGGATGTGTAAAGATTTATATATCTAGAAATTCTCAGCCAAGTGTATCAGCCTCCAGAATTTGGCCGTGAGCCATGTTGTGCAGTTGGGAGTGGAGACCTTCGCTGCTTTCTTCTGCAGACATCAGAAGGCACTGCCCTGAAACCCCAGACTTTTAGCTTTGCTCCAGACCCCAGTGAACAGCCTGGCCAGACTGTGTTTGAAGGCATCATGAAGAGAATGCTGACTTGAAGGCTGTTCTTAACAGTTGCTGACAGAGCTATGCTGCCTTCTCAGATGTTCTGGACAAACTGTAAGGCAGCATCGCAAGTGTCCATCTTCGAGAAGACAATCGCAGAACTGGCAATGTGCACTTTAGTCACTTTACTTGATGATTACTCAACAGATGAATCAGATGTGTGAGACTGGGGTTTGATGCTCAGTTTATATACAGTATGTACTAGACAGACCTTTTTTGTTTCGTCACATCTAACTTTTTCCAGCATCTCAAACCATGAGTGTCGTGTCATTTAAGGTGCCATGTCAAGTTAAATATATTTAAATTTGTGTGTGTTGACAGTCACAGTCAATTTAAATTTATTGAAAAGTAAAATGGTGAAATGTTTATTGTAAAGACTTTATCAACACTGAAAAATACTTATAAAATTAGAAAATTATTTGTGGAATCATTAGATGCTAAAGTCAGATTAAGTTGAGCAAATCTGTATTAGTGTGCTGATAACATCACAATTTCACAATTATTGTCACAATGATAGTTTGATTATAATTCATATTCTAAAAACAATAATAATTTATAACATTTATTCTAACGTTTACATACTAAAATAATGATGATTTATGTTATTAATATTTGTATATATACAATGTATTTTAATAGTGGTGGTATAATTATTGTTATTTTTATTGTTGTTGATGATTATCATTATTATTATCATTATTATTATTATTTCAGTATAGACCAGACTTCTTCACTCACAAGTTAATCTGACAGTTATAATATCACAATTGATTGTGATCTAGTAATAAAAGCATTTATATTATACAAATAATAATAATAATTAATGGTTAGGATTGTGCTGATAAAACACACACACACACACATGTATGTATGTATGTATTGTATGTATGTGTGTGTGTGTGTGTATGTAGGCACACACACAAACAAACAAACAAACAAATAATAATAATTATTATAATAGTTGTTGTTATAGGAACTATATTGATATAATGTTTTATATAATAATCATATTATTATTATTATTATTAATAATAATAATAATGGTTGTTATTATAGTAACTATATTGTGATATTAGAATATTTATATTATTATATTATTAATAATAATAATAGTATTATTATACTATAATTATATACTATATATAATAATATTAATTAATTAATTATTAAACAATAGTTGTTGTTATTGTATTAACTGTGTTTTGATATTATAGTATTTAATCATCTTAGTAGTAGTAGTATTGAATAATCGCATTTGTATTGTGATATTATGTGAATTCTGTCAGGAGCAATATCTGTGTACTGGACACTAGTGACCATTTAAGAAAGCTCCTGTCTATGTAGGCTGTTTAAGATCAGTCCATTTCACTCAAGATTGTGGCTCAGAGGAGGGCAGTAGACAGCAGACAGTGAGTGTTTTGGAACCTGACTTTTGACTAGTGGGCTTTGACTCCCATGTCTTTCTTAATGCAGTAGTTACAGTCTGATTATTTTTGCATTTACCAACACTGTTCCTGTGTTTTTCCTCCTGAAGGCGGCTCTTAAGAAGTACCAGATGGAGCACAAAAGCAAAGGAGAGAGTCTGGAGAAATGCCAGGGTGAGCTGAAGAAACTGCGGAGGAAGAGCCAGGGCAGCAAGAACCCCTCAAAGTACGGCGAGAAAGAGTTGCAGGTGAGACCCCACACCGCCGCCACCGCCACGGGCTGTGAACAGAGCTAGCGTGTCACTGTGGGCTCCATTGAGGCCTTTGAAAGGGACGGAGGTGGATGGATAGGCACTGGTTCAGTGAGACCACCTACATCATGTTAATGCTGGGATGATTTTAACGGCGTCTGCTGCGAGCCTCTCGTGGCAGAGAGAACACAATGGGGGGGCGAAACCCGTAGGTGTGTATACAAACAGCGCTGCGGCATATCAGCTAAGAGGCTGCGCTGAACACACACGCAAATATCACGGTTGGTTTTTACTTTCTTTCTTCCCTGTTTATACTGCGCGAGTAGACCTCAACCTGCCGTATTAATTGCGGTGTGTGAATGCTGGCCTGCTGAGAGAAGTCTTACACTGTGACAGCGGGGTTGTGGAGACCTGGCATAGATCAATAAGCAAAGTGCATGTGCTCTCCGGCCCAGAGCTCTCGGGAAGCTTACTCGCTCTGCCAAGTGTGAAAGAACTGCCCTCCTGACCCCATTACAGAGCCATGGTATCCCTGATCGGCTCACACTTCCTTAAAACGTAGCTCTGCCAGTGTGTTTTTAGTTAGTTTTATTTGGATTTTCCATTTCTATTTAGCTTTAATTTAATATAAAAGTTGTAATTTTAGCATAATGGTTATTTATTTTCAGAGGTAGTTTAGTAGCTGTCCTCTTTTTCAGCTGTCTTGGTCCTGGATTATTTTTCCCGTTTGCTTTTCCTGTAGGGATTTTTTTAAAAGGTCTTCATTAAAAAGTTATAAGCCATGAACCAAACCAACCAGCAACTAGGTTAATCACAACATTACAAGCTTTGATTTGAAGCAAAAATATTTTTGGAAATCAGAAGAAAAAGACAAATTACAGGACTGTACTTAATGGCTTTTAATGAGGGAAAGGACTACAATCCCATGAAGCACTGCAAATCATATAATCACATTAAAAATTATGGATAACTATCGATTTAAAGATGTTGATTATGTATACAGAAGCAATGTATTTTATGTTTATTCCAAAATATGGCAAGGCAAGTCAGTTATTACGGCAAAATATGGCAAGAAAGTTTTATTATTATTTATCACATTTCATACACTGGTAGTTAACATAAGCTCTTTATATAAAGATTTTAAAAATTATCATAAATGTATAACACAAACATTTCATTTAGAATGTAATAAAATAAAATTTTTGATTTAAAAGAAAAGAACACATAAATAAGATAATACAGTGATACAGTGAATAAGATGATTAGTCGGATGCAGCTCAGTGCTCATTCAACTATGCAGTTAAACAGAAGTATTGAGCCGCATATAAATGTACAAATGTTTAAGTAGTTTGTGAGAAGATGTTACAACATTTGCAGTTCTTAGAGTGATTCACAGTGCTTCATGGGAGGGTCACAGTGCTGTGATTTGTGGAGATTTCTTTGCAGAATTGTGGATAATGTAGTTTTTCACCTGGAATTCCGCTGTTGAACATGATTATTTAAAAAACAAATTAAAATAATTCACGTGTTGTCAAAAGTACCAACTTTGGTACCAGTCAGTACTGAAATTTAAAAAATGTGATGATACTAGCATTTCCCACGAGCATTTTGAGTGCTGTTGAGCGGATTCTTAAACACTTCTGATTGGCCATTGTGTTCACGTGCTCAACAGATATTTCAAACACTCCCATGTGTATCTGTGTAAGCGCACAAAGTGCTTGTGGGAAATGCTGGTATCATCACATTTTTAAAATTTGACATTGTCATTCTTCTAGAGAGACTGGAAAACTGGGTCAGGCTTTCTGGGATGGTCCTCAAATGGTTCAGGTCATACTTAGAAGGGAGAGGTTATTATGTGAGTATAGGAGAGCAAGTCTAAGTGGACATCCATGACATACGGAGTCCCACAAGGTTCAATTCTTGCACTACTCTTGTTCAGCCTGTATATGCTCCCATTGAGTCAAATAATAAGAAATAACCAAATTGCCTATCATAGCTATGCAAATGACACCCAGATTTATCTAGCTTTATTTCTAAATGACTACAGCCCCATTGACTTCCTCTGCCAATGCACTGATGAAATTAACAGTTGGATGTGCCAAAACTTTCTTCAGTTAAACAAGGAGAAAACTGAAGTCATTGCATTTGGAAACATACCTTGACTCTAGGAGTCAAACAACTAAAATTCAAGTCAAGAATCTTGGTGTCATTCTGGAGTCAGACCTTAGTTTCAGTAGTCATATCAAAGCAGTAACTAATTCAGCATACTATCATCTCAAAAACATTGCAAGAATTAGATGTCTTGTTTCTAGTCAAGACTTGGAGAAACTTGTTCATGCCTTCATCACCAGCAGGGTGGACTATTGTAATAGTCTCCTTACTGTCCTTCCCAAGAAGACTATTATACCCCCTTTCCACCAGTTGGAACCAGGTGCTAGTTCAGAGCCAGAGCTATAGCCGGTTCTTAGTTGGTTCGACTGGCGAGCGCTTTAAGAACCGGTTGCTTTTCCACAGGCTAGAGAGCCAATACAGAGCCAGGTCTTACGTCACAATACGTTTCATGTTTCGGTTCACTAGCGCAGCACAACAGGCTTGTTCAATGTGCATCAGCACCACGCAGACCGATCGATTGATCGGCACACAACACACTAAAGCACCGCGAGAGCGATCCAAAAGCATAAAGAGCAGTCTGCTTTCCAGTCGCTCCCGCAGCACCCCGATGCCTCGCACCGACCGGTCCACGCAGCGCCGATCCATCCCGAACAAGCCTAAACAAACTATCAGCAATGGCGGACGTTGCGTTGCTATTGATGTTCATGGCTTTGCGAACCTACATCGGCATCCAAACACGGCGAATCAAACGTGTTAGCGTTTAGCTGCTATTTCAAATATGGCGGTCCAAGTTTCTCTTTGTCTTGTTGGTCACCCCGCCCCCAGTCCCTGACGCAAGCGGTTCTTCCTTCTAGCCCAGCGATGTTTTGGTTCTACTCACGAACCGCTTTTACTGGTTCGGAGCTGGTGCTTTGGGTGTCGAAAAACAAAGAACCGGTTTGAAACTAGGCTCTGGCTCCGAACCAGCACTGGAACTGCCTTGGTGGAAAAGGGGTATTAGACAACTGCAGCTCACACAGAACACTGCTGCCAGGATTCTGACAAGAACCAGAAAAGAATGGTTGGTTCTTGCCTTATTGGCTAATTATATCTAACTAAGTGCATAGTTTAATTAAAAGTGTGGCATGTATTTTTTCAAAAACGCTTTAGAAAACTGAGTCTGGCCCAATACCAAAACAAACTTGTTGCCAATCAGCAGTAAGGGGCATGTCTACTCATGATCCAGACTCCGGAGGAGAGACTGCTCAGTGCACATGACGGACATTAGCTGAGCGACAACAGAAAGATAGAGATAGCGGATAAAAAACAAAAGAGGAAAATGTCTGCGGAACAAAAGAAGGCACCACGCCGCAGCAGCTAAAGTCTATCTACACTGGACGTCTACATCTACAAAGCAACCATTGAAAATCATTTGAAATTTGTGTCAATATCTCATAAATGGAACACGGCAGCAGTTTACTGTCAGGGATTTTTCGTGTCCCATCCAGTGTACACATCATCACTGATTATAATGAGTTCTATAGTATTCTGTCATGCTGCAGCGCTGGAGAGAACTCAAGGAGCGGGAAGGCCTGCGATCGGACGCCGAGGTTGCTTTGTTTCTTCCTCGATAGGAGAGTAACATTGATTTTGCTTTGTTTCATAGAACTAATCATTGCCTGGGATGCCTACGTATGTGTGGGGCTGAGCTATCAAAATAGGGGCTAGACCCTTTTGGGATAGGGGCGTGTTTGTTTTGGTGATTTCAAATATCAACATTGGCCACCAGAAATCACTAACCCCACCTTTAATTCATCTAACACTGATAAAAAAAATCTCTTTTTTTTTTTTTTTTTTGCTACTTTTCTCATTTAAGTGGATTTCTGTCAGGACCACTATCGTCAAAGATGATTGACAATTAGCATACAGTTTGGATTGGAGGTAAGGTTCTGTTCTGGGCAAGAACTCTCTGCACATCCATACAGCCTAGCATGGATAAGAGCAGGGAGAGCAGCCATAATCCCCCAAGGGAAACAGAACAGAACCAACATAAATGTATTGCAGATATCATTAATGTTCAATAAATGAATGTACACATTTTAGAAATTAGCCTGATTCAAAAGAGAATCAGAAGGCCAAATTCTGACTGGATGAGAGGAGGAGTTGAGGATGGAGGAGGGTCGTTATCTATTGAGCAACGCGAAAGCTGCTGATAATACTGAAGGACCTTATATAGGAAAGCTGAGATTGGTGTCGTATTCATATAGAGAGTCCTGAGAGTCAGCTGATGCAAGCTTGACTAACGTGACCTTACATAGCGTGTAATCTTCAGTTTTCATTCTTTGCCAAGCTTACATTTTTGTTATCTAAATACATTTGCAGACGATTTTAAATAGGTGGTATTCATTAAAAACTGTATACAAAAATCTTCACAGTAGGTAATTTTTTGTATTACTAGCTAAAGATAATAATGATAACACTGAGTGTGCGACTGAATTCCCCCCTGAGGCTGTGAGTGTGTAGGAGCAGGTATCTGTCAGTGACTGCTGTTAGGTGGTTTGAGATGCAGCGCTGCTGGGAGTTTATACAGTATGTGTCTATCTACTGCCAGATGCCCTGCAGATAAGTGAGCTTAGGTTCACTTGCCTCAGAAATCGGCAAATATTTTGAGTGTTGTGATTTTGTAAACCAAAGCCACAAGAGGCCATGACTTACATGCAGTGATTTTACCAATGGTGGATGTTAAGGGACGTTTTACATGACACAGAGGAGTTGTTCATAAAATGGTCACAGAAATTATTATATTTGCAATATAAACTACCATTCAAAAGTTCATAAGGAGTATATAAGATTTGTATTCTATTTTATTTTATTATTTTAA
Organism: Barbus barbus; assembly: GCF_936440315.1. Lineage (NCBI taxonomy): Eukaryota > Metazoa > Chordata > Actinopteri > Cypriniformes > Cyprinidae > Barbus > Barbus barbus. Next base: position 20,519,566 of record NC_136731.1, on the reverse strand, counting down.
TTTAATTTATTTATTTATTTAGGAAATTAATAGTTTTATTCAACAATGCTGCATTAAATCATTAAAAGTGACATTAAAGATATTAATAATGATATAAAAGATTTATTTTTCAGATAATTTTTTTAAAACTTTCTATTCATCATATATCGTGAATACATTTCGTTTTCAACACTGATAATAATAAGAAATGTTTCTTGGACAGCAAATCAGCAAATTATAATGGTTTCTGGAGGATCATGTGACACTGAATACTGGATTAATGATGCTGACAATTCAGCTTTGAAAAGAGGAATAAATTACGTTTTAAAATATATTCAAAAAGAAAAGTTATTTTAAATTGTAATAATATTTCACAATATGATTGTTTTTACTGCATTTTTGATCAAATAAATGCAGCATTGGTGAGCATTAACAAATATTACCGACCCCAAACTTTTGAACGGTAGTGTAGAATTAAACTCAGTCTATCATCTGTTATACATTATTTAGTTTACTTACCTAATGTGTCTCATCCAATCATATCTGTTTCATGAATGAAGAAATAAGTGTCTAGTTTAAGAACACATTTACCCTTGGTAAAATCACTGTAACACACTACGGATTAGCTTTAAAAAAAAAAGAAAGCAGACACAGATGTTCAATTAATAGTTTGATGTATTAATATTAATGCTTGCTCAGAGTTTGTTTCAGACCTTACAGTTGCCAAGCAACTAAGTCACTCACCACATTAATACATAATGTTTAGTCAAGGGGGTGTGTGTGCATACAGCGACTATGAATACAGCCCATTCAATCAAATTATGTACAATTTCACATTTAGATGATATACATGGATATACATTGAGTTATTTTGTTTCTGATCTTTTAAAATATCGATTTTCAATACCTGCTTTTGTCTAAAGAACGGAGCACCTTTCATTTCCTCCCTCAGAGCTTTTTACATGTAGGCTAAATGTGGCCTTGAGCAAGAGCAAGAAAAGTCAACTGATTTAGTCACGAGCCCCAGGGCCCATGAAGCAAAGTCTGAGTGTACACACACATAATTTCATATACTTCATCCATATTACCATAAATTATACCACTGATGGTGGTTTGGAGCTTCTCAGATTGCAATTAATTGAAAAAAGCTCCAGGAACAGGCATGAATTGACTACTTTGTCTGAGCATGTTCAGACGACTGTTTATACACTCCGTTTTTTTCACTCTCGTCTCTGTTGTACCTCTGTCACCTCTTCTTTTTTTCCCCTCTTCCTGTTGCTGTTGAAATAATTAGTCGCCGAAGTCCCTCTGAAGATGCTAATTAGCTCATTATTCAGTTCAGTAGAGTGGTCTGAGGTGCAGCGGAAGGGATATGAGATTCGGCGGCGGCGCTCGCTGTGATATCGGATGTTAACAGACATGTCATGCTTCTGAACGGTGTGGACTCCTCAGCGAGTTCAGGGAAAGCAATTAGAGTATCTACAGAAGAACACTTGCACGCACTGTTAGTGCACACGACTCCGGCATGAGACTTATCCCGGGAGAGCCGGGACTGGAGAGGAAGCGGCTGTGCCACGGGTTGAAGGACTGCTGATGTCAGAGGAACGAGCGGAGCTGCGGCTATATCAGGCTGACGCAGCGGGAGACGTTTGAGACGTTTAAGTTTGAGAGGGCTTTGTGCTTTACACAGCACTTGAGTGTTGCTTTTTGAGCATTTGGCGCACAGCCAGTGTCCAAACATTACTGCGAGCGCTGGGTGATTTAAGAAAATTGACTGCTTGTTCAAAATATTCTACATTATTTTATTCCTAAATAAAGAAATTTAGCTGTTTTTCATTTGCAGATCATTTTGATAATGTTTGCCGCCTCTCACAAAATCGGCAAATGAAAATGTCAAATCACTACAAATGATTTTGTTCATCATACATGTATAATAAGTTTGTCTTATTATCAGTCATTATTGCATTGCATAATGATTTTGACTCCAAAGCCCCCTTTTTTCAAACACTAAGACAGTATTTGGAGACCTTTCTATCCATCCAAGTTGATTTTATGACTCATAAAATATGAAATGGGAGAATATGAAACTCATGCTTGAGGAGAAAGAAAATACCCCAGTTTTATTCAGAGGACCAAACTGAAATTACATTTTCATAACATTTCATGCAGTTGCATGGCATGGCAAAACATAGCTATAATGCACTACATTGATGATTGAAAGGTGAACAGAGAAACATATTACTCAAAAGCCAAATCATATTTGATACATTTTAATTTTATTTTTATATAAAAAAGTTGCTTCAGTCCAGTAAGTGTTTGTATTACTAATAATACTAAAGTTATTCTTAAAAATCAGATTTCACCGCAAAAAGACACTGTACCACAACATGAATGGGGATATTTTTAAAGATAACCAATTGCATTTTTTTTTCTAAAATTAATCGTGATTAATTGCACTTAGCATTAAAGTATTTAAATATTCGTTTAATGGCATCTTTTTAATGACTGAAGGCGAGTATCACTGATACCAATATTACTGATGTCTCTAGGAATATTTTTTTCTAAGATATAACAATTGACTAGCCATTCGACATTACAGTATGATTGAGAGCTATCAATTTTAATATTAGACCTAAACATTTTGGAAAAAAAACATTAGAAACATTTGAACTTCTAAAAATAAAAAAGGGCACCTTTTTACAAGATGTAATATTGGTCCTGGGTGTCCCCAGAATGTGTTTGTGAAGCTTCAGCCCAAAATGCCCCACAGATCATGTATTAAAACAGCTGGAACATTTCATTTTGGGAGTGTGTCTAAAAAAAGTTGATTTGGAGTGTATGGCTTTAAATGCAAATGATCTGCATATTCCCACCCCATCTACAGAAGAGGGCGTCGCATATACGTCTCTCTGCATTGCATATCTACAGCAATAATAACGGGTAGAAGCAACAACTGAGAGCAAGAGAACTGGTGTTTGGCCGTACATATGGGAAGTCAAATGCTCTGAAAGTTGGATGAAACAGCGCAATGTTACAGAGCTCGCGCAGCGCTGACCTGTCATCGGCGTGGATCAGTAGTTATCTCACGAGCACGGCACTGATCAGTTAAAAATACTTAATGTACGCACACAAATACGGTTAAAATGCTAAGCACTATAATGACATGACATTCACAAAGGAGTCTGGAGTGATTCATGTATTTAGGTGGATTTTGAGGCGCATTACCTTGAAAAATTAAAGTAATCCTCAGCAGCTTGGATTTTGGGAGAAAATGAAAACTCTTATGTTCAGTCTTACATCCAAACACAGAGCACCGGGATGGCTTGTGAGACATTGTTGACGTTACAGCTGCTCGAGCATGGAGAAAATGGAGTACAGCATACATCTAGTGTTGTTTTTGGCGGCCTGTTTTAATTTGAGTTTTAGTCTAGTCTTTGTTTGAAGCTGTCATTTTAGTTTTTATTAGTTTTAGTCACGTTCATACTCTTTTTGGTCTAGTCATGTTTCAGTCAACTAAAAGTCTGAGCATTTTAGTCTCATTTTAGTCAGAATTAGCCATGACTAATTTCGTCTAGTTTTAGTCAATGAAAATTGCATTTTAGTCTCTTTTTAGTAATTCTATTTAACCCAGTCAATATAGTATAAGTGCCTAGTAGCAGTGGCATACCGTGGGGTTTTAGTCAGGGCCTTCAGTAAGCAACTGTAAAATACATGTACACATCTTATACATCACTGTTACAGCTAACGCAGCTATATACATATAATGCACATATTATGCCGCACACAGGCTCGCAACAAACAATGACAGCTGATCAACTATTTTAATAGTAGGCTAGATTGGGGTGGGTTAAATGCAGAGTAAATTTCCCTACATGGCCAGTAAAAGTAATCCGCCAATACACGGGTCACTGTGCACATTCATGTCACTCTAAAATGATGACGCGCCAAAAGCAGCAAAACTGTACAAATGCTGGACATCCACACACCACACCACAGTATTATCAACACACCACCTACACCTCCATAACAATGTGCATGATACAATACTCATCAAATATTAAAGCACTGACCTGTCACTTGTAAATAAAATCCACGGGTCTGTCATTTCATGCTCCTTTACTCGGATTTAAAAGTAAACACAGCCAACAAAATAACTTGTGCTCGGTGCTAGCTGTTAGCCACTAGTTGCAATCTTTGAAATGGTGCATAAAACCTTTGCTGGCCTTTGTTAGCGAATTCACTTTGGGTGTAGGTCTTCCTTTCTCAGTTATTCTCTTTTGTCTGCAAAAGAACACCTTGAAAAAGACGATTTTAGTAGATCGGCAACAAGATCTGGTGTAGGCGCCGATGACTGCAGCTGTCATTTTCTTTTCGTTTACTTTCATGTTTGTACCTTGGAAATCCCTGACCCGCCTAAAGAGGCGGTCTAACGCTGGGGGTAGCACTGGGCACGTAGCTGAACCCAGAGGGGGGGCTGTCGTTGAAAGTCAAAATTTGATTCGCTGATGATTCTGTCACCAATGCTTGTAACAAATCAGATGTGATGTCTTTCAACGTCTGACTTTTTTTATGTAGGATATTCCAGTTCAACCTCAACTAAACTAATCATAGGCAATTTAGTGGACATTACACAAATGAAAATAATACCAAAATAATCAATAATAACATTTTTCACGCAATTAAATTTTTTTTATAGGGCCAGCAGAGAAGGCCCTGCTTCCCCTGACGGCCCACCACTGCGTTAGTAGTATAGACGAAACCAAAATTTTCTTTTAGCCAAACCCATTTCAAACAAGGTTCTTATTATATTATTGTTACCTTATAGACTTAAGAATACATCCATTCCAGACAAGGAAGACGCTCTGATTTGAATTTACAACATTTATTTTACCAACCAAACATGTTAACATGTTTGTTGTCGTCTTCTAAATAATGCCGCAAGTGGGGCTTGAGGAAGTGATGTCGCCCGTGTCTGCGCAGTGCAACCTGATGCAGCCCCTAAAGTGAGACAGGAAACAGAAATACTACAAAATAATAATAACGCGACTAAACGAGACAAAATAACATTAAAACATTTTGTTTCATCTGTTTTTGGTCAACGAAAATGAAGAGACATTTTAGCAAAGTTTTTATTTTGTAAAACACATTTAGTCTTGTTTTTATTCGTCAACAATATTGCATTATATATTTAATTATAGTCATCGTCACATGACCAGCATTTACCTTGCGTCTCATCTCATTTTCGTCACGTGATAAAGGTTCGTTGACGGCGATATTTAGTCATAATTTTCGTTGACGAAAGCAGCACTACATACAACCGCTGAGGGTGGAAACTATAACAGTGCAGGGCTGTCAATCGACCCCTGTGGCCCAGCCCTATGCAATGTGACGGCACACTGCTGTGAGAATCAAAACTGACTTTGCTTAAAGGGGATTAAAAAATGAGGAGTGGGTGGATTTTTATTATTGTAGGGTGGTTGTGTTCACACACTGCCAACACATGTCCAAGCACCAAGTGGATTTTGTATAATAGGTGCCCTTTAAAACAATCCTTACATAAAACCATTACAATAAAATATGTCCGAGGCTATTTAGTTACCTGTGCCCTTCAGCAAGTAGGAAATACACAGAAATTGAATAAAGTTACCAAACACTAATTATTAGGTTATTTTGGTTATTTTGGCTCATCGTTGTTCTGACCCATTTCATGTCCTTAAGTCTCTACTAATGAGCTGACGAGATGAATCGGGTGTGTAAGATGAGGGAGACAGTTTTGAAAACCAGTGCATTTCAGAGACAGAGTTATATATAACAAATAAATGCCTTTTACTTACAAGTTATGATTATGTTGATTTAGAGGCCTTAGAATTTTGCATATCAAAAATGATACAGTGGGTTTTATAGGGTTAAAAGCGCAATTTGCCTTTTTGATAGATTCATCACATGTGTTACTGTATATAATTCGTTACTAATTAGACCATGCTTGAAAATATAGCTTTTCCTAGCATGATCAGATCAAAACAAGCTAAATTTATAATGCATTTCATGGAATATGTTTTTGGCAATAAGTAGAAAACCACACATACCAAAAGTTAGTAGTAAACATACAGCATAATTAATGCAGCCAACGTTGTGCGAGCTGTGCATTAATTTTTCTTTTTAAATGTCATCTTAGCAAACACTTTGGAGGTTTCAGTCTTTCCCTGTTCAATTAGATCCTGCAAGAACTTGGATAGAAATAACTGTAACTATGGTATTTGATTGGAAACCATGCCCTTTTGAAAAATTCTGTGCATGGTACTTTGATATACATCATGACACGGAATGATAAAGAATGTGTTTGAATGGAACTGCTGCTTTAGTAGCATAGTACTGTTCAAAAACACAGTACTGTAGATGTGTGTTTGTGTGGTTTTTTTCAAGGCTATTCATTTTAGATGAGCAGTTCATTGGAATAGGTGTTGTTTTGTGGAGAGGAATTCAAGATAGTGTTGACACTAACATAAGCATAACAATACCTGTGTCTGGAATTTCTCTGCGGTACACGTGCCTTCGGTTTCACTTGTTAGAGAAATGTGCCATTGTGTCATCATAAACGTTGGACTGGACTGGTTAGACATTTCCCAGAATGCAACACTGCTGTTTTTAATGAGGTTTTTAGTTTTCTTCACATTAAAGTAACATATTGTGTCCCTTTGGTGAGAGAGATGAGACAGGCTCATAATTGGTCTGCATCATGTCCCGATATTATTTCCCATCTTATTTCCAATCACACTCTACCAATCCAAAGTTTGGGGTCGGTAAAAAGTAGTATGTTTTTGAAAGAAGCCTCCTATGTTCACCAAGGCTGCATTTATTTGATCAGAAATACAATAAAAACAGTAATATTGTGAAATATTATTACAATTTAAATTAACTGTTTTCTATTTGAATATATTTTAAAATGTAATTTATTTCTGTGTTGGCAAAACTGAATTTTCAGCGTCAATACTCTAGTCTTCAGTGTCTCATGATCCTTCATCATTTCTTTTTTTTGATTCTTTGACCAGAAAATTCAAACAAACTAACAGCATTAATTTGAAATGGAAATCTTTACTTATCAATTTAATGCATCCCTGCTGAGTGAAAATACTTATTTTGCTACTTATACTTCTAATACTACTTTGTTTTCTTCAGGGAAAAAAAAAACGTATTATTAATATTTGAATAGTCAATAAAATAATACATAATTACATCATAGTTGCTGTAATGTAACACTAGTATAACGATCCAGCCCCTCTTTCCACTGTCCCCATTAATAACTAGAGTGTGTGTGCCAAAGCCACATGACCTGTGTAACATCTTTCACAGCGGCTGATTGAGCAGGTCTGACAGCTTCCATATCTGAAACAAAGGGTCCTGCCTTCTCCATCCACCACTCCATGAGCATGCCTGTCATCCGCGTCATGCCTGTCCACACGGCCGTCTGCTGTCATAACCTCTAATGCATCTTTTCATCAAACACTCATTCCCCATGTTCTAGATTTCCGTTGTGCTTTTCCTCATTTCACCTCACGTGTCTCTTTCACACTGCAGTACTCTATGACTCATAGTTGAGTTGTATCTGTGCTTTTATTCTGGAGGGGAGGTGAAAACACTCAGCTTTATCTGCTGTAAAGGAAGTTTGTATCTCTGATCGATGTATTATTCTGCAAGGCAAAATCTTACTTTAAAGTCCAAAAAATAACCCTTTCTTAATGTATTTTTTTTTGCTTTTGTGAGCTTGTTTCACTGAAAATATGGTACATTATGTATAAAGGGGTTTTGAACAGTATATTTTGCACTATATATATATATATATACTATACAATGTATTTTGTACTTTTTTGTATATCAATTAACACTGTATATTACAGTTTTTGTTAATATTTTGAATGAGGTTTTATTTTTATTTTTTCTGTTTTATTAATTTTGTTAAATATTTAACCATTTAAATTTTGTTTAATTTTATTTCAGTTAATGAAAATGTTTGTTTGTTTGTTTTGGTGGTTTTAAGTTTGCTAGTGACAGGTGGTATTTATAATATTTAGAATTTAGCAGGAGACAGTACAGATCTAAATACAGCCCTAACAAAGAGATGATGAGGAGGACAGACATTTTTAAAGTGCATAACAGTTGCTTTTGTCAACTTTTTGGATTACATTAGCATACAGATGAAAGATATTAACTAAAATCCTCAAAACCTACATGTAGTCTATAATGCAATTTCTGTCGTTCCTCAATAAATGTAAGCCAGTTGCCATTGGTGTAAAACTAGCGCCAATCTGTGGTTAAAACTTCAAACTGCATGCACCCGATTCAATCAGGACCTTGTATTTTGTTGAGTCGTGAACAAAGGTTATGTTTTATCTTGCAGATTCTCAATCTGTTAAATACTCTCTTCAACAAGCTCTTGTTTGAGAGAGTTCAGTCTACAGGTACAGGACCCAAAGTAGATAGAAGTCCATCAAATCTCTCTATAAAACTGGTTTTACAGCCCATTAATTTTCCATCCCAATCTTCATTTCAACGCAGTCGAGCTTTCGCCGTGTGACCGTAGAAGATTTTCTGCTCCATTAGATTTCTGACTCTGACTTATTCTTCTGCATTCACTCCCTCTATAAATCCGTGTTTTTATTTGAAGTAGTTTCCATCATTGATTCTTGATGGTGTCTGAGGTGCTTTCCTCATTATAATGCTTTTCTCATCACTTGTCTCATTCAGGCCAATATAACCGAAATGCACGATAACACCAGTGGGCAACGGGGAGTCCCCCTCATACTGTTGTGGGTAAATTGGAATAGGGCACTAAAACACCTGGATGTGTTGAGATAATGAGTTCTATAATGGTTCTGACATTTCCGGGAGCCGAGAGTTCCCACTGGGGATGTGAGAGGGGGAGATGGTGGGGTGATTATGGGCCAATCAGCAGAGAGCTGCTAGAGAAAAAAGCCGTTTAGTATTCATAAGAAAAACTATCATGCAGACATCTAAAACGCATTCATATATTCATAGCACTCCTACTCAGGTTTTAATCTGGAGTACGGTCACAGACAAAAGAACACTAAAAAGCACCCATTTTGTAGTGCTATAATGCATGGTAATCATTCAGTGCCATGGTACTGCCACAATACTTTTTGTAAGGCTTTAAAAGAGAATAGGCGTACTACTGCAACCAATTATTTACAGAAGTGTCTTAAGTGTCTTAAAGTTTCCTGTCAGTACCAAAAAGTAGTTTAACCGCCTGATACTAATCGAGAAAATTTTTAAAGGGACAGTTTACCCACAAATGAACATTCTCTCATCATTTAGCCTATTCTTATCTTTCCAAACTCCTTTCTGTTAAGTACAAAAAGTTAAATTTTTATACGATGAAATCTAATGACTGTTTGTTTTCTATTAATTAATATACATTACCTTTCAAATGTTTGGGGTACGTAACATTTTAATGTTATTTTAATGTTATTTAAAATAACATTAAACTGTTTAAAAGTGAAAGGAAAGGCATCTGTAATGTTATGGAAGATTTCTATTTCAAATAAATGCTGTTCATTGAACTTTTATATTCATCAAAGAATCCAGAAAAAAACAGGTTTCCACAGAAATATGAAGCAGCTCAACAGTTTTTAACATTGATAATAATAAAAGTTTCTCAAGCATATCAGCATATTAGAATGATTTCTGAAGAATCATGCGACACTGAAGACTGCATTAATTCAGCTTTGCATCACAGGAATAAATTGCATTGTTAAATTGTAATAATATTTCAAAATATTACTGTTTTTACTGTATCAAATAAATGTAGCCTATGTGAGCATAAGATATTTCTTAAAAACATTTAAAAAAATCGCAACCTCATTATTTTTTTAATTGTAGTGTGTAATTAATAAATGAATCATCAAAGAACCATATAGCCAATCTAAGAACCTTACACAGCAAAAATGGTTAAGGAAGGTCAAAAATGAAAGAAACTTTACTCATGTATTTACAAGCTTTTTGCATGAGTTAACCACAAGTTTTGTATGTAACTAACTGCTTTTTCTTTTATATTTCTCAGTATGTTGAGACCATCAGCAGTAAACAGAGTGAGCTGGATAGCTTCATTGCAGAGGGCTACAAAACAGCACTTTCAGAGGAACGTAGGAGATACTGTTTCCTAGTGGACCGCCAGTGCGCCGTGGCCAAGAACAGCAGTGCCTACCATGGCAAGGTGAGACCCAGATGTTTTTTCCTTTGCTGTACAAGATAGACAGCATCACCAGCGATGTACTTTCACAGTCTCTCCTGTAATATGGCTGAAGACAGCAGCAGTTTCCATGGCAATCCCCAAATATTTAACCCTCACAACCATCTCCGTTGGGCACAGTTTGTTTGGGCTTATTGCAAAGATGAGATTTATTCTCCCCTGCAATTGTTTGTGTTCCAGGAGTGCCTGTGAAGTAATGCACGCCGTTTCCGACATATCAATTATCCGTAATAACGGAGCATCTTCCCCACGATAAAACCACATCATTGTAACTCCAGTCTGCATGCAGAGCAGTTATTAACATCAGCAGGTGTTCCCAACCCATATGCAATCTGCTTAAATGCACCTTTTTACTTCTGTATACTTGTGTGTGTGCTGAAGAGATGTTTGCACATGGCTATTTTCTGTAATATTTCATTGTGTAACTTGTTCGGACTAAACCGTAAACCCTGATCGTGGACTCATCGTGGTGATGTCTTCTGGGAATGTAGTTGAGGCTGTAGGGAGGGTCGGAGAGAAGCCCTTCATTTTCAAGAACATCCTGTCCAGTACCTAATCAGTACGGAGGCGTGTGTGGGAAGAGTTCAGAAAGGGCCAGCTGAAGAGGGAGAGAGATCGAGTGTGGTAGAATCAGAAGCCGTGAGTGTGTTGTGTGCGTGAGTCACCAGGAGTGGGCGGTAGGATGGAGATGAAGGCCCCTCACCCACACTGCAGTGTGCTGTACTGTAAGTGGTCCGAGATGTGAGAGACCTATTAGCAGTTGCTCAGAATCACCAACAGTCAATTGCTAATGAATATGATGTAAGGTGAATTATATGTAGAAAGGACTGTGTTAAGTTAAAAATCTAAAGCAAAAGACAGAGGTCAAGAAGCTGAGGGTCAGATAGAAGGATCGCCTCAGGGTTAGGGCTTTTTCAAAACTCTAAATACTAAGTTTACTTTGGCACATCCTTTCCCCCCACTGTTTGTGCGATGGATAGCAATAAAACCTCAAATCATGCAATATGGATATGTGTTATTACTTTTGTTATCAGTTGATGGCGTCTTCATTTTCGTATGGACAATACAAAGGCAAAAAATACCATTGACTTGAATTGTTGGAGGGACCCAAACCATATCTAGAGACCATAGTATCATAGATACTTTTGGTGAGGCTTAATTCACTAGTAAGCAATTAGTTGACAATCAGAACAGCGATTACTTAAAAGTCACCCTAACAACACACCAAAATCCACACAGAACACCCTGGCAACACACTGACAACCATGGAGAATGCCCTAGCAGCACACCAAAAATTACTCAGAACACCCTAACACCGGGGTGTCAAACTGAAGGGCCGCAGCCCTGCAGAGTTTAACTCCAACCCTGCTCCAACACAGAAACCATGTAGTTTTCAAATAAGCCTAAAGAGCATGATTAGCTGGATCATGTGTGTTTAATTAGGGTTGGAGCTAAACTCTGCAAGGCTGTGGCCCTCCAGGAACTGAGTTTGACACAACAATAGACACACTGAAATCCACACAGAACACCGTAACAACACACCAAAAACCACTCCCAAAACCCTAACAGCGCACTGAAAACCACTCACAACACCATAACAAAACACCAAAAACCACTCCCAAAACCCTAACAGCACACTGAAAACCACTCACAACACCATAACACCGTGAAAACCACTCAGGACACCCTGACAACACACCGAAAACCACTCACAACACCCTGACAACACACCGAAAACCACTCACAACACCGACAACACACTGAACACACCGAAAACCACTCACAACACACTGAAAACCACTCAACACCCTGACAACACACCGAAAACCACTCACAACACCCTGACAACACACCGAAAACCACTCACAACACACTGAAAACCACTCAACACCCTGACAACACACCGAAAACCACTCACAACACCCTGACAACACACCGAAAACCACTCACAACACACTGAAAACCACTCAACACCCTGACAACACACCGAAAACCACTCACAACACCGACAACACACCAAAAACCACTCACAACACACTGAAAACCACTCAACACCCTGACAACACACCGAAAACCACTCACAACAGTATAACAACACACTGAAAACCACTCACAACACCCTGACAAGACACTGAAAACCACTCACAACACCCTGACAACACACCGAAAACCACTCACAACACCCTGACAACACACCGAAAACCACTCACAACACCCTGACAACACATCCGAAAACCACTCACAACAGTATAACAACACACCGAAAACCACTCACAACAGTATAACAACACACCGAAAACCACTCACAACACCCTGACAACACACCGAAAACCACTCACAACACCCTGACAACACATCCGAAAACCACTCACAACAGTATAACAACACACCGAAAACCACTCACAACAGTATAACAACACACCGAAAACCACTCACAACACCCTGACAACACCCCGAAAACCACTCACAACAGTATAACAACACACCGAAAACCACTCACAACAACATGACAACACATCCGAAAACCACTCACAACACCCTGACAACACACTGAAAACCAGTCAGAGCACCCTAATGACACAAAAAAATCTACCCAGAACGCACGGAAAACCACTCAGAACACCCTAACAGTACAGTACCCTGACAGCAACCTAAAACCACTTTGCTGTAACTAAAACCCAATCAGAACACCTTAACATCCACCCTAGCTGTACGCTATAAACTACTTAAATATACCCTAGCAACACATTAAAACATTCGGAACACCTTTGCAACACACAAAAAAAATCCATCTAGAACAGTCTAGCAACAAATTAAAAACATCTTAGCAAATCACAAAAAAACACTCAGAACACTTTAACCACACACTATAAACCACTTAGCAACAACCCAGAATACAACCTACTTAGAACCACTCATACTGAACCAACCCTATTGAAACACCTTGGGAACCACTGAGATTGTTCTGAAAGTGTAAAAATCTAGTCACGATTTTGAAGTAGTAACTCTATTGTTTTGGCAGAAACTACAGTTACCATGGTAATTTTTTTTATATAATGAGCAAGTGTAGTGGTGTAAAGCGCACAGAGGACATCTGGCATCTCTCTCTCTCATTCACTCACTCAAATACATTTTAGCACACCATTTATGGTCAAACCTTTCTAATTCCATCCTAAACCACTGTATCTATGGTGATTTTCCTCTTGTTTGTAGGGTAAGGACTTGTTAACCCAGAAGATCCCAGTGTGGCAGCAGGCCTGTTCAGACCCCAACAAGCTGCCTGACAGAGCCATGCTGCTCGCCCAGCAGATGAGCTCTGGATCTGGCACCCTCCTCTCCAGCCCTCTGCACTCCTCCAAAGGCAACCTGGTCATCTCAGATCCCATTCCTGGAGCACAGCCGCTGCCTGTGCCCCCCGAACTAGCTGCCTTCATGGGAAGTGGCCTGGGCCATCAGGGGGTTAGTAGGAAACATTTGCCTTCTGTTTTGCAAAGTTTTATTGTTGATCAGAATATACAAAACAGCATTTCAAGCGTCTCATGTCTTAATGTGAAAAAGTAAACATGCATTTGCATACTGCAGCATTAGCTGAGCGTAGGATGATTCAACCTCTTTAAAACTCATTTCTGCAGGCAGTGTTTTAGTTGAGTGGCCCCTCGCTAGAGCAGAACGCTCACACAATGTTAATACAATAACTGAGCCTCCACAGCCATAAATGCTCTCTATTGGCGCTGCTGCTGCATTGATACTCGTATAACACAGAGCTTGTTTAGAAATCTGGCCTCGTCTGCTGGTTTAAAGGGGTCATGACATGATTTTTTTTTTTTTTTATATATGTTCCCTGAGGTTCAGTTGTAATGTCCCTCTGTTCAAAAAAATCTGTTTTTAAGATCTCCCTTAAAGGAGTATTTCATCCAAAACTATAAATAATCTGAAAATGTACTCACCCTCAGGTCATCCAAAATGTAGATGATGTTGAATCAGATTTGGAGAAATTTTTAAGTTATATCACTTGCTCACCAGTGGATCATCTGCAGTGAATGGGTGCTATTAGAATAAGAGTTCAAACTGATAAAGACATCACAATAATCCAATCCAACAAGAGTCCAATCCATCAATTAACATCTTGTGAAATGAAAATCTGTGTGTTTGTAAGAAACAAATCCATCATTAAGACATTCAAACTGTGAACTTTTTCACTGGAGAAAGCAGTATTATGGATTATGAACTCGTATTTTATGACACTTTAAAGCTAAAACGCCTTAATGATGAATTTGTTCATTATAAACGTAGCTTTTCACTTCACAAGCTATTATTTGATGTTCTGACTGGTTGCCTTGTGGATTATTGTGATGTTTTATCAGCTGTTTGAACTCTCATTCTGATGGCACCCATTCACTGAAGAGGATCTATTGGTGAGCACGTGATGTAATGCTAAATTTCTCCAAATCTGTTCTGATGAAGAAACAAACTCATCTACATCTTGGATGTCCTGAGAGCAAGTACGAAGTTATTCTCCTGTCAAAGTGAATGTTCTTTTATTCTTAAATTTGTCCTGTTGTCAGGAGTAGCTCACTCGCATACACTATGTCAGTAGCTGAACTAAACTCCCAGGCCAAAAAAATCCAGACTTCTGTGTGTGTCTGGCATCGCTTACTTGGTGATCTATATGCTTGCAGCGGCTAATGGGTCCTGATGGCATGTCTCTGGTGAATGGGACAACGGGTGTCCATGGAGACGACTACTGGACAGAGGGTGGGGTCTCTCAGGGAAGACCACCCTCTCCACAGAATCAGTCTCAAACGCAGAGCCAGCCTCAGAGACAGGTCAGCGACGTCTATTCCAACACCTTGCCCGTCCGCAGGCCCCAGCCCGCTAAAAACAAGACCACTGTGGGTAAGAGAAACCAATCCTTCTGCATATCCCTTTGGAAAAAATCAGCGTATGCTGGTTAAGTATGTTTAAGCTGGTCCTAAGCAACTAGCTCCTGCTTAGAAGAACCAGTTTAGGGTCAGCACTTGACCAGCTTAAACCAGCTCATGACCAGCAAAGGAACAGCTTAAACCAGCTCACACCAGCAGCCATGCTTCAAAACATACCTGACCAGCATGTGCTGGTTTTTTCAACGGGGATTACCTTTGGGCAAATGGTGTTTTTTAGCCATAAATTGCTTTTTGATTTTCTGGGCTTTCGTTTTTCATCCCCAGAACAGGGTAATTATCGCTAACTAAATTAAAAACTAAACTAAAACCATAGGGGAAAATTGTTACTTAAAAAATGTTAACTAAAATAAAATATTTACAAAGTATTATTTATTATTGCTTAATTTATTATTATTCTTTTATTATTGCTTTATTATTTCAGTTAGTTGCCAAGGCAATCTTTTTTATTTAGTTAAAGTTTAAATACTAACATTACTAAAACCAAAATAAAAATTGCTAAAAACTATAGAGACAATATAGCGTAAAAAAAAAATATAAGCTGAAAGAATAATAAAAAATGACAAAAACGCAACAAAATTACTGCAACTTTAACATACTGTAAAATGAAAAATCGCAAAAAAAAATTTGTAGTTAGATGACTAAAATATGTTCAAAATGTTTGACTGCTTATCTTAATGCCTCATGGGACCTGTAAATTCTATATAAATAAATAAAGAGTCAGTAAGTTAACTGTTAAAATTGATTTAACTTTATTATTATTATTATTTGAATATTTCTCTAGGAGAGACACGAACTCTGCCCAGGTCAAGTTCCATGGCGGCTGGTCTGGAGAAGAACGGACGTTCTCGCGTACAGGCCATTTTCTCCCATGCTGCTGGAGACAACAGCACCCTTCTGAGCTTCACTGAGGGCGACATCATCACCCTGCTGGTGCCAGAGGCTCGGGACGGCTGGCACTATGGGGAGAATGAGAAAAACAAGTTGTAAGCACTCAATGATGTATACATTAACAGCAAAAAAGGAATGAGGAAAAAAAATAATTTTGTAATGCAAAATATGTTGATAATCAAAGGAAAACAAATGTTGAACGTCTTTTAATGAATTCAATCAATTGCTAGTATTTCTGGGTCCCTAGTCCTGTCCATTTCAGATTATTCTCCTGAGAAAAAGACCCTAGAAATCTCCCATGTGTCTCCTCTAGAGTTTGAAAAGAGATCTCAAGCTGTGCTGATATTTGCTAAGATGCCAAATCATAGTCACATTTATTATGAGCTCAATATGAACATATCTCTCCAAATTCTCTCATTCTTTTAGTTTAATATTAATGTAATGCTATACTCGTACTATATACAAACAATTATCTTTTTTTAGTTTTAATTTCTCCTGAGGAAAAAACATCTGAAACTAAACTCATTTTGGATGGAAACAAGATGACAACACTATTAAATCCTACACTACACTACCCATAATCCTAGAGAGACTACCTACTTGGATCAGTCACTGTTTCCATGGAAATGAGAACTGCACCAAAAGAGCTTAGCTGCACCTGCCAGCTCCCATGAGACATATTTCCCTACACCCTCTAACTACTTATATATTTGCATAATTTAAATATTTTGCAATAAACGAAGACTTACAGTATAGTTAATGTGTGCACAGACAGTCCTCTCCAGACAGCGATTTCAGCAGAGATTAATTTGATTACAACAGTGTTTTAATCCGGAGAGTAGTGTGAGAGGAATGATACTCTGTTTGCTCCCCATTTAATCTATTTTCTATTTAGAAGAGTATTTCTAAATAAACTGAGATATTAAACTTATGCGTATTCTTCACACTGGGTTGTAACCACTGTCATAAATGTGGAGTTTCTAAAGAAAAGTTCTTTAATTTCAGGCGTGGCTGGTTTCCATTTTCCTATACCCGAGTGCTGCCTGACAGTGACAGTGAGAAGTTAAGAGTCAAGTAAGTACCCTGAAACACTCTTTACACTTGGCATTAACTTGCATTTTCAATAATCGGATCACAAACGGATCACTCGTTGACAGATTTTGACCACATTTGATGGTGAAAATGCAAATGCATTTTGAGTTATCAGCTATGTAGGAATATTTGATATCATATACATCACTTTGCCTAAGTCTGGGCCACAGGTTCTGGGCTTTTCTTTTTCTTCTCTGGTGATTTGACAGACAACCAATATTGTGCTCTTGCGCTTTGATTAAATCACTGGATTTAAACAGCAGTATCTGATTATTAATCAAGTTATTTCACTGGATTATGGGTGCAATCTTGTTTCGGTTGGAATGCTCATTTATTTTCTTCCTGTTTCTTCACTTCTAACATCCTTTACTGAGAAGTTCATAATTACACATGAAACAACTGAAACATTTTGTTAACACAACCTCAGCACAAACGATTCAGTTAACACAACCTCCAATGTAAAACACAAATGTTCAAACTTTCGGGGTCTGTGAGAGAGTTTTTTTTATGTTTTTGAAAAGGCTGCATTTATTTGATCAAAAATACAGTAAAAACTGTAATGTTGTGAAATATTACCATTTAAAATGTTTTCTGTCACATGATCCTTCAGATATTATTCTAATATGCTGATTTGTTGCTCAGAAAACATTTCTTATTATTATCAGTGCTGAAAAGCGCATCTTAATATTATGTGCAAATAGTAATGTTTTTTTTTTTCAGGATTCTTTGATAAATAGAAAGTTCAAAAGAACAGCATTTACTTTAAATAGAACCATTAACAAATTAATGTAATGATCAATTTAATGCATTCTTGCTGAATTATTGAAAAAAAAAAAAATCTTACAGATCACAGCTTTTGAACAGTAAGTGGGAGGTAGTAGATATCTGCATTCACATCTCTATCTGATCACACTGAAGATGCATTGGAATAAAGGGATAAATTCAATACAGCGAAAAACTAGCCAGATGCAAAACACATGTTAATGGCAGGTGTAAAGATGACTGATTGACTGACCTTCATCCTGTAGTCTTCACCATGGGAAGAGCAGCAGTACAGGAAACCTGCTGGAGAGAGAGGACATGTCCTTGCCCATGCCTGACTATGGTCTGACTGCCCGACTGTTGGCACAGAGCCTAACACAGACTCGACCACGTCCCTACAGCATGACAGGCTTCGCACAGGTACACACACACATATTAGCATTAGGCAGGAGTCTTTCACTAATGTCTCCTTTCTTGGGATTTTTTTCTCTTTCAACTCTTCTTAAAGCTTAATCTATGCATCAGCTCTTCTTTAATCTTCTCTGTAAAGATTACTGCATGGGGGTTTCTGTTAACATGCATGATTTTCGTATTAAATGGATAGTTCACCTTAAAATAAAATGTCATCATTTACTCACTTTCATGTTGTTTCAAATGCATGTGACTTTCTTCGGTGGAATGCAAAATCTTGTTGCCCAGGGGCAAAAAAATGCATCAGAAAAATACCAATTCACTGCAGAATCTAGCTGTAATGAGCATTAGTGGCAGTAAAATACCAACTACTTTTATTCCAAAAATTGTGATTACAGGAGCAGATTATTGATTAATATAGACTTACTGTGCAGTTCCTTGCAAAATACTATGGCCTCAAAACACTTTTACTATAGTTCATGATTTGTAAACTAATACACTTTGATGTTTGCATCACACAACCAGTTCCATATGCATGGCTTTTCTGACATGGTAAACTTGCTCTGTAGCTCACCTGGTGCATCTGTGCACCTGCCATGTGGATAGTTTGGATGCAAGTCCAGTGAAACAAGAGTCACAATAAGAGTCCAAAGACTTGTAGAAGAAATGGCAAGGTTAGCCAGCAAATGTTTTTCCCCCATGTTTGCTTTTTGTTAGCAGTATTGGTTAGGGTTTAGGGCGTAAATTATTTTCCAAACGAGACTAAAGAATATGCACAACAACCAAGTAAAAGCATTTCCAGATTTGAATAAAACGGAATGCGCTTAGCAACACTCACTGGACATTTTACTTTGAAATTTTTGCAGTACGTGCAAAGAGCAACATAGTATCATTTTGCAGAAATGGGTGGATTTCTGCCTGGGTTGGGTTTTTTAAATTATATTTGAGTAAAGAGGAAGGTTTTGTTATTTAAAAACAATGCACAAAACTATTGTATGACTTCAAAAGAGTCCACAAAACAGCCCACTTTTATGGTGCTCTTTGTTCATTTTGAAAGTATATTAGCCCCTAATTACATTCTGTTTTAGGAAAATAGAATTGAAGCATTATAAACATTATTCCATTTGGAGCGATATGAGAGTGAGTAAATGATGACAGGGTTAGTGTTTTGTGTGAACTGTCCTGTTAACAGAGCTGGGTAGATTACTTACAAATTGTAATCCGTTACTGATTCCAGATTACATGACAAAAATTGTAGTCAGTAACGTAATCCGTTACATTACACATTTTAGGTAATATAATCAGATTACTTTTAGATTACTTTATTACTTTTTATTTAACTCGTTTATCACGTTGATTTAAATAGTGTTATCTTGTACCATAATGATGTAAAAAATGCAAAGAGTAAAAAAACTTCCATTCATTGTAATTTACAACATGAAGTGCATTAAACATTATATTACATCAAGGTTTCCCAAACTAGGGTTCGTAAAGGAACTGCAGAGGGGTTGTGAGTTTAATGAAAAGCTGAGAATTAATTAAATGAAATGAAAATACATCATTTTAACACAAACTCCCTTTCTTTTTATTTATTTTTATTTTTATAATTTTTTTAAAATTTGAACTCACTTTTGAGGAAATGGTCTTCACTTGGCGGCCATATTTGCAACGCCTCCGGGCAGCTTGTACAAGACCTATCTTAATGAATGGGGGAATCCTGAAATGTCAAAAACGGCTCTCTGAACTCCCATTATGTCAAATCAGCAACAAAAATCTGAATTAATTGCCCCATGAATGTTGTTTCTTATGCTAAAAAAAAATTATTTTTCAGGCTAGACCAGCCAATGTGCATGCACAGTCAAAACATGCTTATACTGTGCATGTGCATTGGCTGGTCTAGTCAGGTTTCTATGGGAAAGTTGGCTCTTTCATTTCGAAGGTGGGACTATTCCTCCATATTGCGTGTTGCAGTTTCTCCCATTCATAAGTATAGGAGAGAACCATCTTTGCATTTCTATAGTCTTTGTTTTAAATAAAACACTTACTAAAAAAAAGTGACATTTTTATTTACCTGCATGCAATGTGATCATTAATCAACATCAAAGAAACCATGAGCATGCAAATGTGTTACTTAATTATTGAAATATTTATTTGAAAATCTAAGGGGTACTTAAAGCAAATATATTTGGTGAATAAGGTTTAGATGACAAAAAGTTTTGTAATGCCTGCATTACATGTAACTAAGAAATAACGTGAATATGTGCATTTTAATTAGTTATAATTAATAATACATGGTTAAAAAACCTACAGAGTAATAATACAAATAAAAATGAATGTGTTCATCAGTAGTTGATGCAATGTTGAAACCCTTCTTAAACCTGAAATAATTTTTGTAAATCCAGTGTTCAAATCTTAATGTTTAAGTATATAATGATATTCTAGGGAGTTTTGTGTTTCTAATTTTATAGCAACAGTTTGGACAGGACCCTTTTCTATTCTAACATGACAGTGCCTCTTGTGTATAAAGACTGTGATTCAGTCAGTGTGGAAGAACTTGACTGGTCTGCAGAAAGACAAGTCCTGATCTCAGCTGAACACCTCTGGTGTGACTTTAAATGCAGACCTTGAGCCAAAAACTCATCACCAAACACTAATGATTTGTACATACACTATATGGACAAAAGTATTGGGACACCCTCTTCTTTAGAACAGAAGGCGGCACTTCCAAAACTGTGGCAATAAAGATGGAAGCATAATTCACGTATTTAAAAACTGTGTTTCCATCTCTGTTGCAACAGTTTTGGACGTGTCTAAAATGACTGTACCCATATACAAATCATTGGTGTTTGGTGATGAGTTTTTGGCTCAAGGTCTGCATTTAAAGTCATACCAGAGGAGTTCAGCTGAGATCAGGACTTGGCTTTCTGCAGACCAGTCAAGTTCTTCCACACTGACTGAATCAATCATGTCTTTTTGAACCGTGCCTTATACACAGAGGCACTGTCATGTTAGAATAGAAAAGGGTCCTGTCCAAACTGTTGCTATAAAATTAAAAACACACAATCCCCTAGAATATCTTAATATGCTTAAACATTAAGATTTGTACTCATGGAAATTACTTAAATTGTCAAACCTGTTCATTAGAAGGGGGTGTATATATAATATGTATATAATCGCTAGGCTATTTTAGAAAAGAAAATTTAAAAGATGAAGAAGAGAAATTAGGGAGAATCAATGATTTATGAATAATTTATTGCTATTGTGTGAATAATATGTAATCATGTAATCCATAAAAAAGTAACTGTGGTCTGATTACGAGTATTTTAAAATGTAGCTTACTCTGATTACAAGTACTTAATTTTTGGAATCTGATTACGTAATCCAGATTACATGTAATCAGTTACTACCCAGCTCTGCCTGTTAATACACTGTTGATGCACCCTTGGATATTTGCCCTGGAATAAGCTTCTAAGCCGCACTGAAATGTTATTTGTACAAATTCCAGCCAGCGCTAGAGGATTATGACAGTCAGTTTGCCACAAGGTAAGATCGGCTCTTAATGAACAGAAATGACAACACTTAATAATGAATCAGTTTTATGAATTTATCCCAAAATGCCAAAACTGTACTGCTAATTATACCTCTGTTAGTGAATAGTAGTTAATATCTATGTTTTTTCCCTTTCTTAGCTCTTGCTTGCTTATGCTAAATGTGCAATGTAGTGCTGATATTTGTTGGGAGACCAACCCTGTTTTATCAGAGAATTGTAAATGGTTTGACAAGAGAAGGTTGTGTGTCTGTCTGTTTTTCGTGATTGGAGCGAATGAGCTGTTGGATTGTGAGATGCATCGTTGTTGACCTCACTGTAACCTCATTGTGTGTGTGATCCATTAAGGTCAGGATCAGAGCTGCTCATAGTCTGTGTACCCTGAACTCATTGTCTCTAGAAGCTGAGATTCAGTTACAAAAATTCATTTACAAAAATGTTTCAGGTTCAGCACAATTGAAAGTATATGGAGAGCAGACAATAGCTTCATATCAACCCATCAGTTTATCAAAACTGTGTACAGTAATGCACTTACAATGAAAATGTGTTCATTTCAAGGGTTTAAATGTAGAAGTGTAAAGCTTGTACTTTCTTTCAAGCAGATAAATTAAATTAAGTTGTGTGCATCTTTGTTTTTGCAGTGAGAGTACGGTTTCAAATGCATTATCAGTATTACTCCTGTTGACTTATTTGTGTCTATTCAACAGCCCTTTCAGGTAGCAGAATTTACTGGGATTAATTAATGGGTTTTTTTTCATGGTCACAAGTTATTGTTTTTTTTTTTTTTGTTTGTTTTATGAAGGAATGAATACTTTCATTCAGCAAGAACACATTAAATTGATCAAAAGTGACAGTAATGAGATTTATAATGTTACCAAGATTTCTATTTCAGATAAACGCACTTCTTTTGAAACTTCTTTTCATCAAAGTATGCTAAAATATATATTATGGTTTTCATAAAAAATTAGCCGCAAATGGAGTGATTTCTGAAGGATTATGTGGCTTAATACTAGACTAATGGCTGCTGAAAATTCAGCTTGTCAAGACGGGAATAAATTACATTTTGAAATATATTTAAATAGAAAACAATTATTTAAAATTTAAATAATATTTCACAATATTCCTGTTTTAGTGTATTTTTGATAAATAAATGCAGCCCTGGTGAGCATAAGAGACCTTTGAAAAACATTTAAAAAAATCATAACAGATTTTTAAACAGCAGTGTATTACTATAACTTTGCATAGATAAGATTATTATGAGATTGTCACGTAATGTTTCTATATTTTTGTAAACCTGTAATGTCCTGCCTCATAAACATCAGTTGTAAGTGCATTACTGTGAACCTGATTTAATGAACGAAAGTCGAAAGATTTATGTTGTAGATTGTAAATTGTATTTAAACCAGATTATTTCTAGATAGTTTGAGACATCTTGACCTGACCTTTTACCAATTTTGATCCTTTGTCTTTTCAATTTGATCGTTGTCAATTGAAAAGGGCACTTTAATGCTTCATGGCACATTCAGTAGCTGTGTAGTTTGATGTTAGACAGGTTGAGTAATAAGCCCCCCTACAGCCTTCACTCCTGCCCATTTGTGGCTGTCTTGTCTTTTCTTCATTTCTCTCTGAATGTGTCCGACCTGGCAAGCTTCCTTCTCTCTTTGTTCCACAGTTCCGATGGCAAATTGATTTCGACAGTGTGAACACAGACAGACTATCAGACACAGATCCGGATAGCACAGGGGCCACGCCCCTACTTCCCTTAGCCCCTCCCCTCTTAAGCTCTGCCTCCACACACTCCTCCTCCAATGGAAGGGGCCAGTCTCATCCCTCCTTTCTGTCCTCTCTTCCTCCCTGCGTCTTGCCGGGGCGATAGTGGCGGTCGCGTGTGGTGGGTCGGGGGGGAACTCTGAGAAGAATGACCGGAACGCAGTCCAACTGCTCGCCTCGCT
Organism: Barbus barbus; assembly: GCF_936440315.1. Lineage (NCBI taxonomy): Eukaryota > Metazoa > Chordata > Actinopteri > Cypriniformes > Cyprinidae > Barbus > Barbus barbus. The sequence continues at coordinate 20,495,728 of NC_136731.1, read as the reverse complement.
GCTTTACGGACTCTGATTCGCCTGTAGTGACGCCGCTTTGACATCGCTGTGGACTCCAAAGAGACTGCTTACCACTTCCCGTCTTTCATGCATGAGCACAAGTTTTGCTATGTGGTTGTTTTTTAAAATGACATCCTCATGTAAAAGTGCCAAAAGAAAAGCAAATTTGGTCTTTTGAAGCAGCTCTCCTCATTCCGAAGCTCTTGCTGAGTGTTTTTTCTAAGCAGATGTAATGGTAGCCTAATGCCAAATGAGGAATGTTTTGTGTTTTTTATTCTTCTTTGTGGTTTAGTTGTGCAGAGTGTACTCTCTCTGTGTGGTTTTGAAGAGCATTTGCGTTTTGTGAATCCCTCATGTATTACCTGGTGCTCCTCTGGTCCAGAGGCTGTGTCGCTTTGTGCCGCAACAAGCTTAGATTTTTCTCCGATTCACCCACGAAATTGGAATGATTGGAAGGAAAATCGAAATTTTCCCTCATTAAACAAGTGCCAAATATGAGTGGACCTATGAAACTGGAGTGAAGGTCGCATGAGCTTTAAAATCCTCGGGTGGGACTGTGCTGTTCGTCCAGAACGGCACGTGTCCACACACCCTACATGCATGAAAGAAAAGTGCTCTGAGCAGAAACCTTTCCCCTCAAAAAAATCCCCCCTTATCCTGCCTCAGACACCTTGAAGTATGGGATCAGAATAGTATGAAAATGAATATTCTGACAGTATGATTCACAAATGTTTCTCAATATTGTTTCTCAAATATTCCTTTGAATGGTGTGTTCACAAATTTTGAAACTCATGAACTGATGGATAACTTTGAATTTTAGTGTGGATGTATTCTTTTCGGAGTGGTTTTGAGTAAAAAATACATTTTGCCAAAAATACCAAAATCCAGTTTTTGGTAAAATAGTGATTGAGAGAGGTTTTGATTCAAAAAATACATTTTGCCAAAAAATACCAAAATTCACTTTGGTAAAATAGTGATTGAACTGGCCATTTTTTTTATTGATTTGATTTGATTTATTTGTTTATTTATTTTATCAAGTACATCCTCCTCAAGTGAGAGTTGGAGATCAATGCATTGGACAACACTGAAATGAAATGCAATGTGAAAGGGCCTTAGGCACCATTCATTCAAAAATGAAATGACTGTCATCATTAACTCACCCTCACATTGTTCCAAATCCTTTGCTTTGGTTTATCTTTGAAATGCACATTAAGATCATTTGAATGAATCCTGAGAGGTTTCTGTCCTTCCAGGTAACAAACAAACCAAAGTCTTATGGGTTTGAACAACATGAAGGTGAGTAAACAATGACAGAATTTTCATTTTTGAACTCTTTAAATGATGCCTTTGTGAATATATGAATTTTATTTTGTGAATATCATTCAGGTTACACATTTATGTATCATATCATGTGAATATATTAATTTTTAGCCTATTCTGAGCCCATATAGAAGTGCCGCCAGCCCATGTCTCTAAAACATTCCCATTGTAGTATGTTTCCGTGCAGTTTTAGGATGCTGACTGACAGATCCTCTGGAGCTGTGGTGTAGTCCTCGCTGTGTTGATGTTCTTTTGTTTCTTCTTTTTTTTTTTTTTTTTTCTTGTAAAATAGACAAACTAGGAAAAATGCACAAGAAATCAGTGTAACAATCACAATATGCATGCTGAGGAGGAACATAGTGAACATTGACCTTGAATGTATGGTGACTTTTTACGAAAGGAATAAATAAATATCTATATATTAATAAAACATTTGTTCAAATGAGCTTCTGATGATTTTTAATTTGTCATCTTGGATTTGCAAGTATTTGCAATGAGCTTCAATGGGTGCTGCACACCTAAAGCCAACTCAGCAGAAAATACCTTTATTGTGATATTCATTCATATTTTATGATGTTATTTACTGATATATTATTTGATCAAATCTATACAATTAAAATCAACCAAATAAATATGGCATGAGCGATTTTGGGCCATTATTGGTTAATATTATTCAGTTTTTTTGGCTTTATCACTTGCACCCACATACCAACAAGACATGCTCAACTGGGTCGTCCACAAATAAAATGTCATCTTTTTAAGCCAACTATTATTCATCGTTTCACGAACCTGAAGAGCACACAGTTCTAATCTAGCCTAATGTTTGTGTACTTGTGCATCATGACATGTCTGTATGATTATGTGTCCGTGTTTCAGTGTCTCTGCTTGCCTGCTCACTTTTTTTCTTCTTATCTTCTAAGATCTGATCTGTTTGAGATGTATATAAGAGGTGTCAGGTTTTTTTTATAACCATGCATTTTAGATAAAGATCTGTGAAGGGTTTGATATTGAAATGTGCTCTTCAAGAGTTCATTGTTTCCATACACATCTACTCATTAGACCTCCTAACCAAACTGCTATGGGCAGACCTTTCATTTTGCACTATATTTTGAACCCATGTCATTTCTAGAAGTGCGTTATTGACTCATCTACAAACATACAACTGTGACGTCATCCATGAGCATTACAAAAAAAGCACCATGTCACAGATCAAGTAACCTACTGTACGGCCATCGTACGCAACACTAACAATCATGTGAATGCGGTGGAAATGTAGCCATGTATAGCCTCGGTCTGAGCTGAGCTCTCAGGTACAAACCCCTGGACTCTCTTTACTTTCCAGTTTGGGTCCTGAATTGTCCCGGTTCTGAGTGTTGCAGGACCTCCGTAAGTCACCTGCCTCCATCGCTGCTCAGCCAAAGCAATCATGCCCTTTCCTTTCATTTAGATTTTTTTTTTCGACTCTCATTCGCTGTGCGGCTTAAACAGGCAGTAGGGCTTCACAGCTGTTTCGTCTCATGCCGCCACCTGCCTCTCTGGTTGGTCCTTGGCTTTTTGTGTGTGAGCTGTAGTTCGTACCAGCCAGAGAGGTCATAGGTTGCCAGGAAATGGTGTTGGCGCTGGAGGTAACCCTGAATCTAACTCTTGCATGCATCTATCAATGCTGACAGAAGTAACTGTCTTGTTCCATTTGCATGCCTGCTCCAAACACCCTTCATAGACTCTTCTCCAGATACCTGTTCATAAGTATATGTCAAATGAATCACCGTATGCCTTTCAGCAGTACCTTTCTTCTATATCCCAAATCAAAGTGCAATAGAGCTGTGTATGTGTCGTAGAGTTCAGTGGGTCACTTGCGCGGGACGTGTTGTGGGCGTACTGACCTTGTTTGTTCTCCACCCCCTCTCCATCTAGTGACCGTTCCCTGGAGGTCTACCTCAGGCCAAGCATCATGGATGACCGATCCGCTCCTCTCTACTACTAGAGGGGCTATGCAGTGGCCTGTGCACTGTGTCGCCCTCTTCTGTTCTGTCTGTGTCATTGCAACAGCATGCGGAGGCAGAGCACATGCATTTACCCACAGGGCACGGAGGATAGAGCTGATTGTGTTCTTAAAGGATTAGAATAATGTCTTAACCCTGTAGCTACATAATTAATGGTATTCGTATCCACCAATTCACGTATTTCAAAAGTTAAAAGCTTTTTTAAATGGTTTTCTTCGTTAACAAATCAGGCCCAATTGAAATGACTCTACTTTTTTTTTTCTGTTTGTTTTTGAAGGGAAAGTATAAGGCTGATTGTTTAAACGTGAGATCTTTTATTTGAATGAATGTTAAAATGTAAAAAAGTGAGTAATTTGGTAGATATTATTTCTATAAATGCAGTTTTATTGGGAAGCCTTTCTTTTTCTGTCAGTTATGTATGTCTTGTGGCACTTGCCTCTTTGCAGGGATCTTGATGCTGTGGTCACTACGTATTATACAGACCACTGTGCTTTGCTAAAGTTCTAGTGATGCCTCTGTGAATCTCTGTCTTTGCAGAGAGCTGTACAGTTATATTAGATGCAATATACAGTGCAATTTTTCATGCAAGTGGCACTGACACAGGAATTGTGCCTTTTCCTGCTGTTTTGTGCTCAATGCGGTTCTGAATATCTGTAACTCCACTGGTGTAAGTAAAGGGAATTGCTTTGTGATAATTTTGTTGTTCCATTTGATTTTTGTACTATTATTTGCTTCTACTGTGCTTTTTTTGTTCTTTTCCTAGAAATGACTGTTATAGCTATATAAGGGGGTTCATTTGTCTTCACCTGCTGCTTTTGCTTTTCCACATACTGAGCAATACTGCTTATTAAATATCAAAAATAGACTTGCTGAATAATAGTGAAAGTATTAAATTGCAGGTTCTGTAAATATATCTTTTGGTTTGTTTCTGATTGAGGGACTGAAAAGCAGTATATATAACCACTGATTTTTGAAGTGTTACAGGGAAATACCATATCAGCTAGTTTAGATACTGCTATGAATTGCATGTTTTATAAATTAGGGCATCTACTGTGGATCGTGTGAGGAAGGTGGGATCGTTGTGTGATTCTTCAATAGAATGGAAGATTTTGTGTCTGATCAGCTTTAAAACCAATTTTATAATGTCTTATTTTTGTTTTGGCTTTTCTGTTTATTCTTATTTATGGAGAACTGCAAATGTATGTGAACATTCTTGTCTTTTCTGAAATAAAGCAAATGTAAACCGCACTTTCAAATTATATAGGTTCAAATGGCTGAGATCTCACTAAAAATCTGGGATTCCATTTAACCTCAAGCTGGATCTTTGGATCATCTCAAAACATGCTGTAGAACATCACCAGTAGGTCTTTTCACAAACTAGAAAAATGCAAAACAAGCATTTTCACTAAGAATAAGTTTGTGTGTGTCTGTGTGTGTGTGTATATATGTATATATATATGTGTATGTGTGTATATGTATGTGTGTATATTAGGGGTGGCACGGTACACAGATGTCACGGTTCGGTACGTACCTCGGTTCGGGGGTCACGGTTCGATACAATTTCGGTACAACAGGGAAAAAAAAAGACATCTACTTTGCTCAGTTTCTTTTATTTTGATGTGAAAAAGCTAAATATTATTACATGTTATATATATAAAATCTGTTTTGTTTTCATTGTGAGTGTACACAAATAAAAGCAGACCTTTAACTACAAGCAACAGCACAAATAAAAATACAATAGAGTAAAGATACAAATAAAATATCAGTGATTTTCAGGGGTTTTTTTAGGTACAGAAATTGAAGTACGATTAAAGTAATCAAAGGTAAAACAGCATTGCATATTCGACTGTATAAATTAAAGATTACTCTTTATTAAAGTTACAAAAGCGATTCAATCAAGAGCAGTGAGTGATTTCTTTGTTGTTGCTGTTTATTTAATATTAACTGTCACTTTAAGAGAAAGCACTGATACTTTTGACAGAATTTTGTGTGAATTTATCCATTAAAACACAATACTTCAGAGAGAGCTTCATATTTGCGCGCGTTCTGAGGCGCAGGTTTGTGCGCTTCTGATGAGCGCACGCACAAATCTTCTCACTGCGCGCGCGAGCTCGCGTCCTCTGGCTCTTAAATATTTGAGCTGGCAAAGCTTACATGACTTTAGTCTAAACGCCGATATCAACGTGTGCTGTTCAGGTCTCACCTGTGCGCGCGCTATCAGCACCCGGGTGACGATGGAATAAATGCTCATATTCCAGCATACGGCACTCGCATTGAACAAGAGTGAATGATTTGTCCACTTATTTTTTTTTTTTCCTTCTCAACGCTGTTGTTATAATGTACTGGGAAGCCAGAATGCGCATCCATTAACAGAAACATACATTAGCGAACCCTATTTGTTTTAGGTGTTATTTATAACAAACCACATGCGTTGTCAGAATTCAGTTGAACCGCGGTCCTAGCGCGTGCCGAACCGTGTGTGGAGAACCGTGCGGTTCGGTTTTTTTCCGCGAACCGTGCCACCCCTAGTGTATATGTATGTGTGTGTATGTATGTGTGTGTGTGTGTGTGTGTGTGTGTGTGTGTGTGTGTGTATATATGTGTATATATATATATATATACACTCACCTAAAGGATTATTAGGAACACCATACGAATACTGTGTTTGACCCCCTTTCGCCTTCAGAACTGCCTTAATTCTACGTGGCATTGATTCAACAAGGTGCTGAAAGCATTCTTTAGAAATGTTGGCCCATATTGATAGGATAGCATCTTGCAGTTGATGGAGATTTGTGGGATGCACATCCAGGGCACGAAGCTCCCGTTCCACCACATCCCAAAGATGCTCTATTGGGTTGAGATCTGGTGACTGTGGGGGCCATTTTAGTACAGTGAACTCATTGTCATGTTCAAGAAACCAATTTGAAATGATTCGAGCTTTGTGACATGGTGCATTATCCTGCTGGAAGTAGCCATCAGAGGATGGGTACATGGTGGTCATAAAGGGATGGACATGGTCAGAAACAATGCTCAGGCAGGCCGTGGCATTTAAACGATGCCCAATTGGCACTAAGGGGCCTAAAGTGTGCCAAGAAAACATCCCCCACACCATTACACCACCACCACCAGCTTGCACAGTGGTAACAAGGCATGATGGATCCATGTTCTCATTCTGTTTACGCTAAATTCTGACTCTACCATCTGAATGTCTCAACAGAAATTGAGACTCATCAGACCAGGCAACATTTTTCCAGTCTTCAACCGTCCAATTTTGGGGAGCTCGTGCAAATTGTAGCCTCTTTTTCCTATTTGTAGTGGAGATGAGTGGTACCCGGTGGGGTCTTCTGCTGTTGTAGCCCATCCGCCTCAAGGTTGTGCGTGTTGTGGCTTCACAAATGCTTTGCTGCATACCTCGGTTGTAACGAGTGGTTATTTCAGTCAAAGTTGCTCTTCTATCAGCTTGAATCAGTCGGCCCATTCTCCTCTGACCTCTAGCATCAACAAGGCATTTTCGCCCACAGGACTGCCGCATACTGGATGTTTTTCCCTTTTCACACCATTCTTTGTAAACCCTAGAAATGGTTGTGCGTGAAAATCCCAGTAACTGCGCAGATTGTGAAATACTCAGACCGGCCCGTCTGGCACCAACAACCATGCCACGCTCAAAATTGCTTTCTGACATTCAGTTTGGAGTTCAGGAGATTGTCTTGACCAGGACCACACCCCTAAATGCATTGAAGCAACTGCCATGTGATTGGTTGATTAGATAATTGCATTAATGAGAAATTGAACAGGTGTTCCTAATAATCCTTTAGGTGAGTGTATGTATATGTATGTATGTATATGTGTGTGTGTGTGTATGTGTATGTATGTGTGTGTATGTATGTGTGTGTGTGTGTGTGTGTGTGTGTGTGTGTAAATGTATATTAGTGTTGTCAAACGATTCATCGCATCCAAAAAAGTTTTGGAAACATTTTTCTGAAATATATACATGCATGTGTATATTTATATATACATAATAAATATTGTCTATATAGTACAGTACACACACAAATATTATGTAAACAAATCTTTTATTTTGGATGCGATTAATCGTTTGACAGCACTATATATATATATATATAATTGTCACAGGCACAAGGACAAACTATAGTTTGGTTTATTTTTAGAATAGTACAGTAGGACAAGTCGTGAGGACATACGGTTCGACATCTATGAGGCAGTAACAACAGACTTCTCCCCTCAACGCTACATTCAACATTCAGTTCACTTTAATGTGACCTTTCTTTGGCAACCACAACCAGCCTAATGAAGCACTGATGTTCTGAATGAGAAAAAGTACCTACTGCCGCAAGGTTTAGCACAGTATAAAACTCTTGAAAGGCATACAGCGAGAAAGCGAGGGTACAAGTGCAGTGATTGTGACTTACAGCATTGGCACAAATGTGTATGGGCTCCAGTGATTCAAGGCAGAGCATGACAGGTACAGCTGTACGTTACATTTAAATAGATCATCGTGTAAAACAGGTCATAAGTTTTCTCGGTGTTACACCTCAGATCATATAGGGACAAAATATACTGAGAGAAACTTGTAGAAACACATGAGGCCCACATGCCGTCTGGACCATCTGAATTGTTTTGTAGTATATTTTTGAACATCTATTTGTTATTGGATTTGACAAAAATAACACTTTTTACACAAGGCATCATCATAGACGGAGGATCAGATCTGCAGGAGCTGCCATTATTGTTTGTAACACATTTTGTTCACAGACGAGATGGTCACTCTTCTCTCTATAACTTGGTTGTGTCTTTGAGTGCCACAGTTGTGAAGTATACACCTGTGATAACCCGCTGGTTTATCCTGAAATCAGTTACTGTAGCTCTCGGATTCAAACCAAAAGTTATTCATGAGACTGATTACTGTGATGGACTTGCTAAAGACCTGATCCTGACAAGCACCAATAAACTTATCACCATCAGTACCACCAGGGTCATTCCTCTTATACTTCCTCTTATTTTCATGCCCCTATCATATACTGGATGATATATTAAATTCAAGTTTTGGAACACAAAGTGTTGAATGTCTGAGCTACAGCTCCATAGATGTATCATAAATGTAGTATTTAATTAATCCAAAGTCATACAGAAGCTTTGTGAAGAACAGACTGAAATTGAAATCGTTATTATAATCGCTTGATAATTATAAACATAACAGTGAAATCTTGCACTCATGTAAACAGTTGCAGTAAAGAAGCATTATGACTGTGCCATTCCAAAGTTTGGATGTATCTTAAATAACTTCAATTCTTCTATTTCTCACATAAAGTTACGGACCTCAGAGCACACAGAATGTAGCACATGAGCTTTTTTAAAGTGTTTAAGTGCCTTATATTTATGAAAGTTTGAATTGCTGCATAACAGGAATGACCCATATGTGAGCTATCATATTTATGCATGCTCCCATAATAGTTGAAGGAAAGATAGCTGGTTATTATCTGTTCTCCTGCAACACTGGCATTGCTTCTCAGTGCAAACAAGTACTGTAATACATCATTGTCATCCATAAATATTTTGGATATTGTGATTAGAGATTTAAAGATCTAACCAGAGAAGACGTGTTAATGAGTTAATGATTAAACTGCACTTTTAATAATATATAAATAAGATCTTGATTTTGATGAAGTACTTGATTATGGGGTAAGAGATGTATAAAGATATCTTAATTAATGAAAGTGCAGGGAGTTGTATGAAAGTTCTTCGGCATTAAAAATAAAGCAAAACACTGTTTAAGACTGTATGAAGACATTTAAGTGTGATGGTTTATATTGTTAATATATCTACTTTGTATGAGGGCAGAACATCTTGTAGCTCATTGGGTCAACCTGAAAAATGTGAAGCACTATGACAGATCTTTCAGACTCTAAACCACATATTGACAGTATGGGGCATGACAAGCAAATGAGGAGAGCAGCCTTGTATCTATATTGTTTCCTACAAGTTATGTGTAAAAAAAATGATGATTTCAGCATGATACTGATACTGAATTGTGCAAATAAGCTATAATCTTCATACTTCATGTCCTAATACATAGATAATAAATATGTTGTTATACAGAGCTCTTCTTCAGTTTTTATAACTGTTGTCCACAAAAAACTGTCACTTAACCACCATCTGTCTAGGAACACAAGGGAAGGGTTGGCTAATCCACTACAATATGAGGCACTGTGTCCAAACAGCATATCGGGTTGGCAGGACCCTTTTGTCCAGCACGTTTAAAAGAACAAAAATATAGCGATATGGGAGAGACCACAGCCTGATGAGACCAAATCAAACCATACGGGTTCTAAACACCTCTTCAATTAAATGGGTTAATGACCCCTTCACTCCTGGGCCCCATTCTCACTGTTACCTGTGTGACAAAAAGAGAGAGCTAGTTAACTTTCAATGTCAACCCTGCATACAGCAACAAACTCAAATGTAAAATCATTAGATCTAGCACCTAATGTTTCTGAACTGTATCAACCATGTCTTTATGTCTCACACTGCGAGCCTTAGTGCTCAATTCCGATTTTTGCTCAGATCCAATTTTTTTTGTATAGCTATTCACATTGTTGTTTTAAATGTGGCCAATATCATATTTCCAGTGTGAACAGATCATTGTTCTGAACTGACCCGCATTGCTTCTCAAAACTAGTCCAAAACTAGCCCAGTCATGTTCAGGGTCATGTTCACAATTGTGGGGTTGCATCAACCCACAAATTTGAAAAACACAGCAAAAGTGGAAAAAGTAGCCTAACTCCTCGGGGAAACTGTGGATTTGGCAACACTGTCATATGGAAGTAACAAACTGTCATATGGAAGTAAACACGGAGGACATAAAGTAAGCAATTATGTGTTTTATTTATAGTGTGATCTGCTGCAAAAGCCACTGAAATTTTGCGCAGGCAATATGAAAAATAAAGACAAGGATGTGACAAAAGAGTCACAGTTTCAGAGTTTTTAAACTTTTATGATACGAGCCCTCATGTTTTGCTTGTATAGAGTTGTCATTGTAATACTTATGAGTTCTGAACTGATCTTAGAAATGTCTCCCATCAGCACGGAATCATAACGAATGTCGATCTAGAGTGCCGTAAAAGTCGCATGAATTCCGTCATGACTGTTCACACTGCGGTCGCATTGCAAAACATCTGACCTGTATCGAATTTAGTACCACATAAGGAAGTGGCACAAATCGGAATTGAAAATATTAGATTCCATGTGGTTTGTGTCATGACAAAAACAGATCTGAGTCACATGCGAGCAAAAAAATCGGATTTGGGCCACATTTACCTGCAGTGTGAACGTAGCCTATGCAGAACTGACCTCCAATGGAGTCCATGTCAGAGTCAGACACATGCGTAATGGAAAAACGAGAGACACTAAATCGGGAAAGTGGTGGTGCTGGTTTTTCATCTGGAGACTTGACGGGAGAGTTGGGTGGTGTAGCAATCTCTTCAGAGCCAGGTTCTGATGTTGAAGGGCTTTGAATCAATGGAAAATCATCTTGCCACTGAAATGCCCCACCTGTTTAGGGTGAGAGGCTTGTGAAATGTCACTAAACGAGAGGTAATACCCAGGAATTGTTATTGAACTCACTTTCTTCTGAGACATTCCTTCCTGGTGAATCCTCAGGGTCAGTGACCCTATCCTGGGGTTGTGGCAGCTCCACTTCTGAAGCCTGGCCATTGGGTTCTTCCTCCACAGGAAAACTGTAGTCCCCAAGTTCACCTGTGGGGCTCTCCTGAATTGATACACAGCAAGACACAGGCTGTGAGTCAAATTAACACTGCACAAATCAATGTATTATTCTGAAAAGAAAATAACATGCTACTCAATGCACTAGCGCAATACTAAACAATATAATTCTACAAACCTGATCAAACAGAAACACGGTGACATCATCAAAGAATGACACCGCTTTTTTCTTGCTCTCCAGCTCATCGCAGAAAGACTGTGTAAGTATGGAGGGCATTTTGAGGAGGCTGCGTAGATGCCGTGCACTGCTACGATCGCTCACAATGACAGGCACCACAGGGAACTCTTCATCGCTCTCATCACTCTGCTCCTTTATGTTGTAGCTACGAAGTTCTTCATCAGACTCATCACTATCCTCTGAGTCCTCTTCATCCGCCTCCTCTCCATTCCCCAGTGGAGCTGGAACATCTAGGTCTTCTGGCAAGGCTGGAAGAATATTCTCCAAGGATTCATCACGCTTTGGTTTTGAAAGTGCTGAACCTATGCCACCTTCCTCCACTGAATCTTCCATTTCCTCGTTGCTTCCTTTCCTTGGAAGCTCCGGATTGTCCAATTTGTTACAGGCCTCTTGCTCCTCTGCTTGGATTATCTCACCACTGAAGTCTACTATGGTAGAGTCTGAGCCTAGTAACTCTGCTGAGGAAAAAACTCTGGTGTGTCCGTTAGCCTGCTCCTCCACACCTGAGGCCTCCTGTGTTGAGGAAGAACCTTCAGACACTGTGGAAGAGTAGCATTCAGAGTTTGGTTCCTCTCCAGAGTGATCAGATTCCAGCCCAATACCATCATCTGGAGTTGACTCCTTGGTCAAGCAACCCCCCATCTCTGGAGGAAAGGGCGAAAGCATAGATATCATTGGAAGCGATGCAGGTGATGGACAGAGATTTGGGTTTGTCTTTTTAAGACACAATTGTTTAGCATTAAGGGCAGCACTGTTGTCCTTTGTCACAGATATGTAATTTCCCTTCTCACTCTCCATGCTACGTCCTTCTCTCCCAAATGTCTTTTCTGGTCCCTCCTTTTCTGTTTTCAGATCAAAGGCATCATCCTCATCTTGGCGATTGAAGAACATGTGGACCCCTTCACTGGGACTCTTGTCATTCTCCATGTCATAGTCAGAAAAATAAGCAGAGTCTCTGTACTGATTCCTCTCACCAAGGCTGATCAGCGGTAGATGACTGCTGGATGGATGCAGGAGCATTACATTGACATCTTCATCTAGGTCCATCTGGAGAAACATGTCACACTCGTCTGATTCTACACTAGTGCTAAGGGCTGGATTCCCTTCAAGGTCTTTCAAGATAAACTCTGGGGATTCATTATTCTCCGTGTCATAGCCACTGTCTAAGGATTTCGGCTGAATGGACGTGTGGTAACTATCAGGGGTGAAGGCCTCACATGGACTGCTGCTAGAGGCAAGATTGTCCTCGCAGTGTCTGAACCCAGTCTCTCTCTGCAGTGTTCTTTGAGTTAGGTCAATATTGCCCACCTCTGCATAGTCCAAGGTATAATCTGCTAATACTCCAGAGGGAATGTCCATGCAGTCATCACTGCAGTCATTAATTTCCACTAGACTGACACTGGAGTTGTCGGGCACCATTCTGCTGTCTGTCAAATGGCTACACTCTGAGACGGTCTTAGATAGATCCGTAGGGCATGACACCATTTTTACACAAACTCCAGCAGAACCGTCTGTCCCAAGTTTCAGTTTTTGTGCAGGGGATATCCTTGTCTCAAGCAGCACGTTTTCTTTAGTCACTACAAGCTCTGATGAAAGAGTTGGTGGATTCATTCTGCTGCAACCTCCTACATGGAAGTCTGATGTATTATTTTTTATATGTTTATGAGCAATGTTCTTCTGCCGTGTATGAATAGGCTGACTTTCTGTGACAGAATGACATTTGGAAGATGATTCAACATCCTGAGTACTTTCAGGGCTTAAATGTAGGTATTCATCACCCTCTGAGTCAGCGTGAGGTTTACTAGCAGTGGGCATACTATCCGTGGCTTTCATGTATGAGTGGTCTTTGAGAGAATCGATGGAATTATATGCACAACTGTTGCTTGTCTCCAACACTCTTGATTTCAAATTCCCGACTTGAGAAGAAGGTGTCGGGTGACGTAAATCAAGGTATGCATCTCGAAAACCCACAGCTTGTGTACGATCGCTTAAACTGTTGTTGTTTGCTGAGTGGTTGGAGTTCCAATTTGTTAACATGTTCTGAGAAAACAGATCATCATCATCTTCTGAATCAGCACTCCCCCTGCCCAAATGAAGGCTATCACCCGCATCAATATCAATGCTCATGTAGTGGGGTCTGGGCACACTCTTTTGTAAGGGGCCCATCATGTCATAATAGGCCTTATTGGCCATACTTCTTTCTACAGTTCTCTGGTTAGACTCAAGGTATGGGTCACAATGTGCCAAGCTGGGACTACTAAGAGAGACTGAAACTCCAAGTGGGCTTTCCTTTACCACCTCCAGTCTATGGCAGAGGCTTCCCGACCCTCTTCTCCGCTGATAAGAGTCTGAACCATGCCCTCTTATCAAATGAACATCTAGCCCTGCTTGAGGTAATTGTTCACACTGTAAATTGTGCCTGTCATTGGAAGAAAAATAAACTTCTGACTGGTTTATCTCTACCGAGCTTGGAACTCCTCTTTGGAGTGGCTCCATGGTTAGGCTACTATCTGAATCATAATCATTACTGTTGGGTTCTTTAGCTGCTGACCAGTAGGTGATTGGCTGAGACCCAATGGGGCTCCTCCTGCCTGTAGAGGACGAGCTACTGTTGCTGGCTTCAAGTCTTGGGCTGTAATCAAGATTGGTGTCTTCTAAGTTGATGTTGCACTCAACTGGCTCCTCGATGCGGATGTAGTACTCACTACTTACTGAGGGGCTATGTGCACTTAGCACTGGAACCACACCTGGATGGTCTGACTCATAGTAGGATGGAGAAACCCCAAGAGGGAGGCTCTCACCCTTGCAGCTACCCGTGGAATTGCTAAGAGGGTAATACACCTCCTGGTAATGGGGATTATTCTTTCCCAATGGTCCACTAGCTGAAGAGGAGCAGTAGGGCTGCTCAGCTCGTGCCTGATCCCATTTATACTCAAAATTGAGCCCCTGGCTGGTCTCAGTTACTGTCAATATATCATCCCCATTCTCAGACTGGAAGCTGTCTGCCATAGAGAAGTGTTCAAGTAGAGGAAATGAAGAAGAAGTAGAAGAGGCTACTTCAGGTGCAGGTGTCCTGTGAGAGCTGCCGGAGCCCAGACTTGGCCTGAGAGAGTTCCAGCACTTCTCAAAGTCCTCCTTAGCCTCAGTCGCACCCTTAGCACACAGGTAGCTTAGCAGGAGATGGACTTCCTCCACAACAGGCCTCTGCTCAGGTTGCAGCCAACAGAACTGCATTACCTCATACCTGCTCACACACGCAACAGAAAAGCAAATATTTTAGATTATAAACTTTTATGAGAAACAAAATTGGTTGCCTGTAAAGGATTAGAAAAGAATAGGACCAAAAACTATGTTTTAGTATAATTTTACTAATGATTTATTAGTAGGGCCTCCAACCCTGCTCCTGGAGAGCTACCATCCTGTAGATTTCAGCTCCATCCACACCTGAACCAGCTAATAAAAGGGTTACATGATAATTACAGGCAGGTGTATTGGAGCAGGGTTGGAAATGAAGTCTGTAGGACAGTAGCTCTACAGGAGCAAGGTTGGAGACCCCTGCTCTATTATCTTGTTGTTATATGAGTACTTAAAAATGGATGCTAGTATGGACGATAGCCAGAACCCCATTTGTGATGATTTCAAATATGGACAGTTTAGCATGATAGTAGCCTTGCCGTCTTAAAGTAGGGTCATTGATTGTTTAGTATCCTGTGGGGAATGGAGTGGTATACTTGTACGCATGACTGCTCTTGATTAAATGGACAATGATTGGAGTGTTTGAGGGTAAAATTAATGAATGTGTGCTTCCAGGACTGGATAAATGTATGATTGGTGGCCTTACAGAGGGGGAAATTAATGATTGACCACACTGGATTTGAGGAGTATTGATTTGTTGGTCCTGCCAGAGGAACACTGTTCATCGCTGTTGGAGTTTATGTTCGTGAAGTGTCGACCGTTCTATCTGCCATGGGAGTTCACGGTCATTGTTATCGTTGCGGTCTACATTCCCCCGTGTGCAAACGCTAAGGACGCGCTTCGTGAACTGTACAGCGCTATCAGTGAACAACAAACAAAAAACCCCGACGGCTTTTTCATCATAGCCGGTGACTTAAACCACGCAAACTTAAAGACAGTTTTGCCAAAGTTCTACCAACATCTGAACTTTGCAACAAGGGGAAACAACACACTGGACTTTGTTTACACAACAGTAAAAAATTCTTACAAGGCTGTACCCCGCCCCCACCTCGGGTACTCAGACCACATCACTGTTATGCTAATCCCAGCATACAGACCACTTCTCAAACTCGCCAAACCGGTTCAAAAGCAGATCACAGTATGGCCAGACAATGCCACCTCAGCACTGCAGGACTGCTTCCAAGACACAGACTGGAACATGTTTAAAGAGGCAGCCACCTACAACAACCACACAGACCTGCATGAGTACACTGAAACTGTGACTGCTTACATCAAAAAGTGCACTGATGATGTGACAGTCACCAAGACAATCACCACACGTGCAAACCAGAAGCCATGGATGACAGCAGAGGTTCGTGGGCTGCTAAAGACCAGAGATGAAGCATTCAGATCAGGAGATAAAGCAGCCCTCAAAACAGCAAGAGCCAGTCTGTCCTGTGGCATCAAAAATGCAAAACGGTCATATGCTCAAAAAATCAACAACCACTTCACAGACAGCAGAGACACACGGAGCCTGTGGCAAGCCATTCAGACCATCACTGACTACAAGCCCCCGCCACAGGCCTGTGATGAGGACACATCCCTCCCCGATGCACTCAACCACTTTTATTCACGGTTTGAAATGCAGAATGACACACCTGCACAAAAACTGCCCACACCTCCCAACGACCGGGCGCTCTGTCTGTCTCCAGCCGACGTAAGGAAGACCCTATCTAGGATTAACCCACGCAAGGCTGCGGGTCCTGACAACATACCTGGCCGTGTTCTGAGAGACTGTGCTGCACAGCTGACAGATGTCCTAACAGATATCTTCAACACCTCCCTGAGCCAGGCAGTTGTCTCCACATGTCTCAAATCCACAACAATCATACCGGTACCAAAGAAATCACCTGTGTCCTGTCTAAATGACTACCATCCCATAGCACTGACTCCAATCATGATGAAGTGCTTTGAGAGGCTAGTCATGCACAACATCAAAACCAGCATCCCCAACACACTCGACCCGCTCCAGTTTGCATACCGTCCAAACCACTCTACGGACGATGCAATTTCCTCCACCCTCCACCTGGCTCTTACCCACCTAGAAAATAAAGACTCCTATGTTAGAATGCTGTTCATTGACTTCAGCTCGGCATTCAACACAATAATCCCACAACAGCTCATAAATAAACTAAACCTGCTGGGCCTTAACAATTCCCTGTGTAATTGGATCCTGGACTTTCTAACCGGAAGACCTCAGTCAGTCCGTGTCGGCCACAACACCTCGAGCACTACCGCAGAAGACAAAGGAGGTTGTGATGGACTTCAGAAGAAACTCCGTTGACCACCCCCCACTGACCATCGACAGCTCGACTGTGGAGAGAGTCAGCAGCACTAAATTCCTGGGGGTGCACATCACAGAGGATCTCACCTGGACCACCAACACCATGTAACTCTCCAAAAAGGCACAACAGCGCCTACACTTTCTCCGCCGGCTGAAAAGAGCAAGTCTCCCCCCACCCATCCTCACCACATTCTACAGAGGCACCATTGAGAGTGTGCTGACCAGCTGCATCACTGTCTGGTACGGGAACTGCAGTGCTGCTGACCGCAAGACCCCCCAGCGGACAGTGAACACAGCTGTAAAGATCATCTGTGCCCCTCTCCCCTCCATCCTGGACATTTTCCTTACACGATGCTCCAGCAAAACCAACAGCATCGTGAAGCACTCTACCCATCCCTCTCACAGTCTTTTCCAGCTCCTACCATCAAGAAGACGGTACCGGAGCATCAGAGCCCGCTCCGCCAGACTGCTCAACAGCTTTTTCCCCCAGGCTGTGAGAGCCCTGAACTCAAACCACCCCGCCCCCCTCTGAAACCCCATGCAAACCCCTACCTCCTGAAACATGGATATATGTATGTTTACATGCTCATGCACTACAAATCATCCCGCACTGTTCCCCAACCAGCTGCTTGACTCAAAATATCTCTCTCTGCACATGTACAGTATTTGTGAAGCATTCGTATAGTTTGTACTTTTATCTTCTATTTTTTAGTTTGTATAGGGTAAATATTTATGTGAAGCATTCGTATAGTTTGTATTTCTTATCCTTTATTCTCTTAGTTTGTATAGGGTAAATACTTATATATAGTATACTTATAGTTAAATCTGTCAGTAGGTTAGTTGTGTATAGGTTTATAGTGGTTTTTTTTTCCCCTCATTGTTGTATGTCTGTATTTATGTAGCACCGTGGTCCTGCGAGGCACGACATTTCGTTTCACTGTATGTATCCACGTAGCGGAATGACAATAAAGCTCAACTTGAACTTGAACTTGAAATAGCAGTGACTGGTGGAGGCACCTGTGGTTGGAAGATATTGATTGCTTTACATGTATTTAAAAAAAAAGTGATTGGTGGGTGTGTCTCTGGAGGGGAACACTGATCGGTTTGGATGTGGTGATTGCGATTGGCAGATGTAAGGGTATGGGTGGCTCATAATGATGATTTGGACTTGAGACGACTCACCAGCGTTCACACAGAGGTACTTTCAGCAGGGGCTTTGGCAGTTTGAGCTGCTGTTCCTTTACAGCATATGTTAAAACCTGCCTATCAGAATAGTGCCTATAAGGCTGGTTACCCAGTTCAAACAACTCCCATATCGTCACACCTAATGACCTGCAGAGTAAAAAAAAAATTAAAACAGAAACTATAACATAGAACGTAGAAAATTAGTTTAAAGTGCAAAAAGTCTGGAGAAAAGAATTTTTCTACATATAGCCTATAGTATGTCACAGGGCAGAGGTTCTAAAGCTTTTTTGTTGACTATACCTTTTTATACCAAAGTTTTTGGGAATTTGCAGAGAATTAAGGATATTGTATGCTGTGAATGGAAATTTTGATTATAAATGTTACCTTTTTTAAAGGTGCTGAGCTTGTGTTTTGTGCTGAAGCTTGTCAAAGCACAGCATTATCCTTGAAAGCATCTCCTCTTGGATAAGTTCTGCATGCTAGTTCTTCATTCACCATTTTCTAAATTTGCAACATCCTGATAGTTATACTGATTTAATCTTTGCGCTCAAGTTATATTTTAGTGCACACATCATGGCATATTTTATATATAAATTTGTCCTAAATTATGCAAAAAATCTTAATACAATAAAGATTGCAATTTAAAACAAAGGTTGAGAACCTCTGCCATAGTGTTTTTCTCTGAATTATTTCTCACCAGACATTGCTGGTCTTGGTTTGGTCCACCACTAAGAGATTGCCATGGACTTCATCAATAAGTTCTGGGGCAATCCATCGTAGAGGAACCCATATTTGATCTACTGTCACATAATAGTCATCCTAACAAAGGGAAAGGATGCACTGATATTCAGCAAGAAGAAATACTGAGACAACATCAAAATAATAGCATCAGCATGGCTGCAATCATAAAAGCCTTCATAGACTCGCCTTGTATTTGCTGTGGCTGAGGCCATAGTCCCCAATTTTAACTGCCAGATCTGAGGTCAACAGGCAGTTCCTTAGGGCCAGGTCACTGAGAACAGGACAGAAATGTTTGCATCATTTATAGTTCCTGTCATTGGCAAACTTTCATGACAAAGGAAGTCTGCAGTGTCATCTCACATTGTCTTCATGGGTGACTTACAAATAATTGATGATGTGTGTTGAGCAAGGGGTTTTCCCCCAGCAACAAAATCACTGATGCTGGAGTCTGTGACATGTACTCAGGCAGCACCAGGATATTGTTGCCAGGAGACACCAGAGCTGGACGTCCAGTGAGCGGTGGGGTGAAAAATAACCGAGAGAATCATTATGCGGGGAAAAGGCCAAAGGTTAGTGGATCCTCACCTGTGAATGTAATTGTGTTTGTGAAGGTACAGAAGACCAGAAGCAATCTCGCATGCCATCCGCTGAAGGATCGAAGGGTCAGGGGTCATTGAGTCTGCTGCCCAACAGCTACGGAGGTATCCTTTAACATCTCCCTGTTTAAAGGAAACAGTATTCTTAAGGAAAAACACAAGAATTATAATTTGTGTTATAGTGAGCAACTGTAATTCTGGTACCACTGTATTAGTTTGTAACTGTGCAAATGCACAATTTCTAATATGACCAGCAGAGGGAGCATTAAGCTGTTTAATTAACCCTATGCTAAACTCCACCCCCCCCCCCCCCCCCCCCCCCCCCCTGGATGATCAGACCAGCTTTACAGAAATGAATAGGACATGTCAGTTAACAGCTTGTTTTTCAGTTAAATGTGCTCATAAATTGGTAGAAATTGAGGGAATGTTATTCTTTTCTGTCTTGGAATGAAACAAAACAATGCTGTTTTTCTTATGTGAAATCAGAATCAAGACACACCACAATCTAAAAAAGCCTCAGTTATTTATAGTGCATATTAAACAATGAATAGATTAGATTGTGGGAAAGATATTAACATTACTTGGAAAAAATGTAGATGTTTTTATAGATGTTGCATGTTGATTTGTGAACGAGGTTGACCATCTAATACACAGCATGAACAGCATGAAAGTGGTAACATACTACATGCATTTTCTCTGTGTTCCTTATGTCTCTATTATACTGAAGGTGACCTGGCAACAGAGTTTAACATTAATTTTGTAATATTTCGGATTTAAAAACTACCCAAACCCACAGATTCTCCATAGACTTACATGAGAAAAGAACAAAAGTCTGATTATACTCTATGGCAAGAGTTTCTAAGATCAGATTGGAGTTTAGCAATTTTGAAGGCGTGGCTTAAAGGATTAGTTCACTTTTAAAAAAACTTTTGCTGATAATTTACTCACCCCCATGTCATCCAAGATGTCCATGTCTTTCTTTCTTCAGTCGAAAAGAAATTAAGGTTTTTGATGAAAACCTCTCCCCATATAATGGACTTCATTGGGACCCAAACGGTTCAAGGTCCAAATGACAGTTTCATTGCAGCTTCAAAGGGCTTTAAACGATACCAGACGATGAATAAGGGTGTTATCTAGCGAAACGATCGGTCATTTCAAAAAATAAATAAAACAGTTTAAGTTTTATAAGCACAAATGCTCGCCTTGCTCTGTTCTGTGATGCGCATTCATGACGTCACGTAATACGCAATTACGTGGAAAAGGTCACGGTTGAGGTAGGCGGAAGTACCGAGTCAGTAGGCTTTTTAATATTAAAACACCCAGGATTACGCACACGAAATGGGCATTTTAAACGATAAACTGACACAAAGACATTTGAATATGTGTATATGGTCCTCCTTCCGCACATTTGTAAACACTGACTCGGTACTTCCGCCTAAGTCAACCATGACATTTTTAACGTCATTGCGTATTACGTGACGTCATGAATGCGCATCACAGAACAGAGCAAGGCGCGCATTTGTGCTTATAAAACTTAAACTTTTTTATTTATTTTTTAAATGACCGATCGTTTCGCTAGATAAGACCCTTATTCATCGTCTGGTATCGTTTAAAGCCCTTTGAAGCTGCACTGAAACTGTCATTTGGACCTTGAACCGTTTGGGTCCCAATGAAGTCCATTTCATGGAGAAATGTTTTCATCAAAAACCTTAATTTCTTTTCGACTGAAGAAAGAAAGACATGGACATATTGGATTACATGGGGGTGAGTAAATTATCAGCAAAAGTTTTTTTAAAAGTGAACTAATACTTTAAAGAAGAGTCAACTGAACACCACACCACAGCCACTTGGACCACAGCGGTTTGTAGTTTCTTGTTCTCTATACTTATATAAATATGTGTCTCCTGGCAACAACTATACTTAGTTAATAAAGGGGATGCTACTTCAATACATTGTGTAATAATGGATATATTGTAAATATGGCACTTCATGACAAGAAGATTGCTGACTGCTAGTATAGATTATAAAGGGTCATTAGACCAACTCAGAGTATGTTCAGAAGACGGTGAGCGAAGCGGCTGGTACTAAGTTGCTTACCAGGGGGCAGTGCTCCAAAACAAGCAGGTAGGGCGTGACTTCTGAACACTGGGACAGACACTGCAGGAGGGCTGGATGCTGGAGCACCCTGTGGGATTTACACACTCAAACATCAAAACACTGCTCATATGAGAAACCGTTCAGTTGCACATTCCAAATAAGAGCTAATGTTAATGTTGTTTCAGTTTGTGCCTCAAAATTACATGTACTAACAAAAATGGCATATGTTGTAGCATAGAGCATAAGATGGGGGAGTAAAAAGAGTAAAAAAAAATGGGGTGAGAGAGATTAGAGGAAAGGTGTGTACCGGTAAGGCTGGACCTCTTCCAGGAACTGCATCTGCTCCTGTACACTGGCACTGGCCTTTAGCTCCTTAACCACCAACTGTGTGGTACTGAGGCCAGCATTCACCTCCCCCAGCAAAACCTGAAAGCCAGCCCAAACTGCACATTAACATGGCTCACACCTGCCACCTGTGAAACTGCCAGCACCGTTTTTAAAGAGAGTGAACACTTGGTGTGCAATTTATCTGTTAACTGTTTGTTTAACGGTAGCTCATAATGAAATTACAACAACATTTTGCGTACAGTGCACTGTGTGCAATATCAACCCCAAGAGTAGGGTACTCAAAAAACACTGCTTTTTTCTCAGCGCCACATTATGGTATTGTTTGAGTTATAAAAGGCCTCACCTTGCCAAACCAGCCCTGTCCCATTTCTTTGATGTAGAGGAGGCTGTGGCGTCCGAGATCCGTAGACTTCAGCAGCTGAACTGAGGGAAACAGAGAGAAAACATACATTCAGAGTTGGCATACAAATGGATGAACTGAACGCACAATGAGTGGTTTGAAAGAAACATCAAGAAAGAGTGAGCAATATCCAGGGAGGCACAACCATAAGAACCATGGTTATCTCAAACTACTTCATCAATGATTTAAAATGAAAGAAAGTTGACAAAAATTTAGACACTCTGATCCCACCTTGAACCATCATAATTCAGCAGATAAGCTCGGATGTTGAAGATACAGAAGAAGAGCGGCTTTCTTTGTCTGGCAAGAAACCATAGGATGAAGTTCCAGCGACGCAGTGGAATGAAGGTGCCGTTCTTCTCCGGTTCTCCATGTCTCCATTCACACGCCAGGGGTTTAACCCTCCAAGCCCTCGGACAGCTGAGAAAGCAGCGCTGTCTGTCTTCCTTCCCAGAGACGGAGCGCATCTCCTCGTGCTGAGATACAGCGTCCCACAACATTCCCATAATGCACCCGGCTGGAACTCACAGCTGGAGCCAACTCAACTTGAAGCTGGGGTAAACCTAGCGGCTCCTGCTGAGATCAGTGTTTAAAGTGCTAAATGTCCCACCAGGATCTGGACGTATGTCCGCAGCATAGCTCGGCACATGCCAAATGCGTCTGCTCACGCAAGCAATGCCATGAGCACATAATAACCCTCGCTCCTCTAGCCCCTTCCCTCTGTCTGTCTCAGCAAGACTATGGGGGCAATTGTAAACAAATAAAGCACTGTGAGCAGCAGAAAGACCTCTGTCATTAACACGAGCCCCCACACACCTCCTCCTGTGCTACCAGTAGGTCTCACAGTGTGCGTGTATGTGCCTCACAGACCCATCCCTGTATTAATGCACTAAACTGTTCTCCTCCTCTGCAGCGTTCCAGAAGCTTCTCATTCCAGCCCCTCACACTCCCCGCCACAGTTACATTGTGGCTTTTGTCCGCAGAGCAGCAGCGCCTGGTACCCCAGTACCAGCCCAGACACAAGGCCCATTCTTTGCCGCTCAGAGCCAGGATTGTCACAGCATTACCCCCCCCCCCCCCCCCCCCCCCCCCAAAAAAAAAAACACACAACTATCTCTCTTTTCTTCAGCAGACTTGAACTGGCCTTTTATATGATTTCTGTGGAATCTGTGAGTTGTGCATTCCCGTCCCACTCCTGGCATTCCCAGAGCAGCCCTGGGCCATGTTAAAAATGCATTAAAACACAGCACAATTGCACGAGAAAACCCAGGCTGGTCTACGATTGCACATTAACTAGAAGAGAAATTCTACTTAATATGTCGACATAAGACTTCAGACCGAGAAAAATTGCCAAATTAAATGGATACGGGGATTTAAGAAGTGCTAAGATGAATTATATTGTGTGAACTTCCAATATGGAAGAGGAAATATACCGTACATGCTGTACATCAAATTTTGTGATTTGGTGATTTATGCATGATGGTGTTGATTCTGGTATAGAACTAGCATGTTACCTAAACAGGGTTGCTAAATGACAGTATTTACCATGCAAAAGCAGAAATGTGTCAGATTTTACTACATCGTTTATATGTATTAGGAACGATGGCATGTATTATTGACATGTAAGAGAGGGAGATAAAGAACATGAGTGGATAAGTCAAGATGAGCATGAATTTATTATTAAAGAGTGCTGTTTGACAGAACGCTAAGCTATTTTAACAGCTTAAAATTTGTCCAATAAAATAGTGGGTTTGCTTTTTTGAGTCTTTTGTTTTTAGTTTAAGTGTATAATGTGAAGCTGTTTTTTGAACAGATGACAGACTTTATTTAATACACAGAATTTATTTATAATCATCTTTTGTCCAAGTTCTAGATAAAAAGATGACTTAATCTTATCAAATGTTGTAGCTTTAAAATATTAAAATTTCATGTCGACTTTATATTATAATTCATTTACAATTATATAAAGTGATATAGAGTGAAATAGGATTTGTTCCCATAGCTCAAGAACTGGTAGAGCATGGTGCTAGTAATGACAAGATTGTGGGTTCAATTCATGGTTTCTGAACTTTGTTTCTTGAGATCCACTGTGCTGCAGAGTTCAGCTTCAACCCTAAACGATCAGCAAATCAAGGTTATTACAGGTGAGTTTGATGAAGGTTAAAGCTAAACTCTGCAGGACAGTGGACTGTGAGGGCCAGAGTTGAGAAACCTGCATTAAACGCTCTGTAAGCTGCTTTGAATAAAAGTCTCCGCTACATGAATAAGCACAATGTAATGATTCTCCATGCTCGACCTCTTCCAGACTGAAGCTTATGTCGCAGTCAAAGAAAACCTGTAAATGTAGTTTGGGAGTGAAAAAACACAAGGGACATTCGTATGTGGTGTTTTTACTTCACTGCATTCAGTCAAGTGTTAATTTATGTCTCTTTGCATTAATATAACATGCAAAAGGATGAAGAGGGGGAGGACGGAAAGGGAGCGATTCAACCATGAGCCCTTCTCAATATCACAAGAGACTCGGTGCTACCCTCTCGCTCTGCAACACCTGGACCAATCACATGGCCGTAACCACGGGCAACGAACAGTCCAGAGGCTATTGGCTGGCTCCTAAATCTCTTTTGTCCAATCCGTGCCTGCGTTTCAAGCCAGCATCCCGCTGTCTCCCCCACCCTCCCCTGATGCTCTACACAGACAGAGTGCGTGAGTCATAGGGAGAAAACCTAACTTGTTCTCGGCTTCTCTCACAGCCAGCTTCCACGCAGTCTGGCATTGAGCGATTGGATATGACTTGATTCAAAATCAAACATAGTACATTCGGTAGATCTTTATCATTCCTGAAGAACATGTTAATGTTGTTTGCCTGTGTAAAACTCACTGCCATTATGGCATTTTGAGCAGTTGCCAGGGTGTTGCTATGTACTGTAGTTAGTTTTCTGCATTGGTTTGCCGTTTCTATGGTGGTTACTAGGTGGTAATTAAGTGGAAAATAACCCTATAAGGCTTTGTTCACATTCAATCTGTCAATCGTTGTCATTTTGAAAGTAATAAAACTGGATGCATTTGTTCAAACAATGTGGTCAGAATGGACTTGTTCACTTATTCTCTAAATGTCACATGGCATATGACAATACCTGTAGAGCCAAAATGAGTGTATTGGGAAAAAAATTTAATATGGGTCTGAATCAGGTTAATAAACATCATGTGTTTTTTTGTGTTTAGGCTTCAAAAATGCTAGAGGCATTGCTAATATTTTCAAAGTAGTCTCGTGCTCACCAAGGCTGAATTTATTTGACCAAAAATACAGTATAACCTGTAATATTGTGAAATATGACTACATTTCAAGTGTAAGTGTCTATTTGAATAGGTTTCAAAATGTAATTTATTACTTCAATGTCACATAATCCTTCAGAAGTCATACTAATATGCTGATTTTTCTGCCCAAGAAACATTTATTTTATTATCAGAGTTGAAAACAATGTTGAAAATTACTTAATATTTTCACATTCACATATGGTCATAGAGGTCATCTCTTCTGCTTCTGCTTCTTTTTTGCTGGGATATTTTTTAGGATATATTTAGAAAACTGTGATATATGATTTTAATCATTCTAATATGTTGATTTGCTGCTCAAGAAACATTTTTGATTATCATTGTTGAAACTGTGATGATTTCTTTTATGATTTTTTATGAACGTAAAGTTCAAAAGAAGAGCTATTTTTGGCTCTTTTTTGCCTTTATTACAACAGGACAGTATTTAGACAGGAAGCGAAGTGGGAGAGAGAGAGAGGGGGCGGGATCTGGAACTCTGAAGCACAACGGCGCTATATATTGGGGCTACTGGCAAATAGAAATAGAAATCTTCTATAACCTTATTGTCTTTACTGTCACTTTTGATCAATATCATGCAGTCTTGCTGAATAAAAGTATATTTCTTTCAGAAAACCCAAACTTTTGTATGGTAATGTGTTTACAAAACCTTCAACTTAAAATATGTGCATAAGCCATTGTTGGTTGCCGCAGCAAGAACTACTAAGAAATCAGTATCTTCTAAAGAGATGAAAATCTACAGTTGATTTGGTTTTCGGACGCATCTGTTTCATATCTGTTGTAATGTTATTAAAAACAGCTTAATTTCCATCTGTACTCTCCAGTGCTTCCATGCATTAATAACTTCCTTTCCTTTCTGCAGTCCAGTTCACATGCATCCATCATGCCAGGAGTCCTCTGGGCCAGTCTCACGCGCATTATGCAACTGACAGATGTGTGCTCTGCTTCCAGAGACGGTTCGCTCTCCACCCCTCTCTGCACTGTGAAACAAGGCCACTGCTCTTTTTCCGGAACCATCTGTTCACAATGGGCACAGTCCTATTCTTTACTCTTCCTGTCACAAGGCCGTTAGGAATGTAAGGGACAAATATCAGCATAGTGTGGCACTTCACTTCCAGTATTGTTTATTAATGAAAAAACCCTACCAGCGATCTTCTTTGCAATGTGTTACAGTGACAAGCAATAAACACCACAGTTAACACAGGTCACAGTCTAATCTAAATCATGTTTTCCATTAAAAACATGCCTCCTCATGATTGCCACCATGCACCAGCACTCATTCCATATCACTTGCACTGCATTGCATTTTCAGTACATGGAAAAGAACAGTGCATTATTCAAAACATTTCCTTTTGTGAATCATAAATAAATAACCAAAATGATACAGATTCTTACATGACTTGCTGGGCTGTTTGGACACAGGTAGTGAGACCTCCGTGAGGGGCAGGATATAAACCTCGGGGTCATTCTGAGCGCTGGGGGAGGCTAAAGTTGAAAGGTCAGCTTGGCCCTCCTCCCCCTCCGTATTTTCAAACTCCTGCAGGGAACAAAAGCACACAGAGACTTCAAATAAATGCTTTCTATTGTAATATATTTTAAAATGCAATTTATTCCTGTGACGCAGAGCTGAATTTTCAGCTCCAGTCTTCAGTGTCACATGATCCTTCAGAGATCATTCTAATATGCTGATTTTATGGTCAAGAAACATTTCTGATTATTATCAGTGATAAAACGGTAATACCTTTTTTCAGGATGCTTTGTTGAATAAAACAATTATTTGAGATGAAAAAAAAAAGAAATAGATGGCACAATTCAAACACAGGCAGAATATTCAGACTGGCATTCTTACATCATCTCTATTACTTTATGCATACTGTGAAATTAATATGGAATTTTAATGGTCTCTTTTGTCACAGTGTGCTGGCTCTCTTGTGTGATTTTCTTTGCTTTGAATGCTGGATGGCACATTTAAAAAATTGGGCAATCATCTGCTTGGACCCAATAACCTATCCAGCTCCCACATCTCCACATGTTGGCTCATACTCACACATTGTGACTATTGTTGAGCATCTGTGTTGGGGAATTGTAGTACTGAATCTGTGCCATAACCAGCATGAATTCAATTCCTGTATTTGATCTGAATTTGGATTGTGGTAGTAAACTATGGAATTATTTTTGTGTCAATAAAAATGAACATAACTTTATAAAAATGAACATAACTTTATAAACAAACGTAACTTTTCCAGAAACGATCAAAAATATGCCATTACAAAAGAAGAAAAACACAATGAAAATGAAAACAATTAACTCAGTCGCACAAATGTAACATGCTCTTCAAATAGGCTTAATTCTTTAATGATTTTCATAGATTCGTTTTCGCAAATCGTGGATTCTGAATGCGTTGCTACAGATTTCGCTTACACTTCGCAAATTTTCGTTTGCTGTTTTGGCACAAACCTCTCGTGGGGGCAGCTTAACAGCGATCCACTCTGATTGGCTAGTGAGCTTTTGATGGACAGCTGCTCCCTGACCTGGAAGTACAGACGTCAGTGGCGCACATATTGGAAAGCTGCCGCGGTGATTTGTGTGCAATACGTCGTGCCAAAGACTATAGAATACCTAAGACATGTCACTCGTATTGTTTTGAATGGGGAAAAATGCAACGACCCGCCTTCTGAATGAAAGAACCAATCGTTAATCAGTAAAGTCAGCACGTCACTGCAGCTGCCGTTAGAAGCATAGACATAGGCTGTGTCCAAATTCAGGGTCTGCATCCTTCGGAGTACTGATTTGAAGGATGTTGCGTCACAGCGCCGCGACGAAGGCTGTCCAAATTCGTAGGATCCTTCAAATGCGGCCCACAAATACGTCCTCCTTTTCCCCCGAATTGGAAGGATGGGTGTGGTGGATCCTTTCCCGTCCTACCTATCCCATAATTCTTTTCGGCAGAGCGTAATGGCGGACGAAGCGAGCGGTAGCGGAGTGGGAGAGGAGTTTCTCTGACAAAACAAGCTAAAGTTTATGCTTCGGCTCAATGAATTTGTAGGAGAAATTAGTAGAATACTTAAAAACAAATAAAAATAGGCTATAATGGCTTACCTGGATGTGACTGTCTTGTAGTCTGATATAAAAAACTCAACGAGCAAAGGTGAACGAGCAAAGAAAGTATTTAATTTATTTAATTGCTTTATTTCTTCCAAAAGAATTAAAATGAGGAGAATAACTCTTTGTTTGTCCATTTTCCCGCTTCTTGCTTGGCGCTGTCACGGTTGCTAGGCGACAGGATATGAGCAACGGGTAAGGGAGGGAACTGAAAGAAGGGTAGGCTGTCCAAATTCACAAACACCGACTTCCGGGTTTTGCGGACGTCGGAGGATCCCTCCTCCTTCAACCGGGTAGGAAGGATCCTAAGGAGGATGCAGACCCTGAATTTGGACACAGCCATAAAGAGTCTCTATTATGTCTATGGTTAGAAGTCCCAGTTGCTATAGAAACAGTCAGCGCTCTGAGACGTGCGCTCAGGACTGCGCATGCGCACTGGCTGATCTAGCCTGAGAAATAAGCTTTTTATAACGCTATTTGAGCAAAAGAAACAACATTTATGACACAGTTGTTGTCCGATTTCATTGGTGATTTCAGATATTAAATTTAATCGTAAGCTTAGTGAACCGTTTTGGAGAATTTGATGGTTCCCCATACAAAGAGATAGGAGCTGCACTTGGATGCCTGAGAGGCGTTTCAAAGATGGCCGCCGAGTGACAGGACTTGTCTTAAAGGGACTTTGGTCGTGCTTGGTTTATATTATTATTAAGATGAGCTCTCAGGAGAGACACAGAGTGGCATCATCGTCCTCCTCAGCTTGTCCCACTTAAGAAGCTGAGGAGGACGATGATGCCGCTCCGTGCTTCCAGGTCAGAGAGCAGCTGTCCATCAAAAGCTCACTAGCCAATCAGAGTTGATCGCTGTTAAGCTGCCCCCACGAGAGGTTTGTGCCAAAACAGCAAACGAAAATTTGCGAAGTGTAAGCGAAATCTGTAGCAACGCATTCAGAATCCACGATTTGCGAAAACGAATCTATGAAAATCATTAAAGAATTAAGCCTATTTGAAGAGCATGTTACATTTGTGCGACTGAGTTAATTGTTTTCATTTTCATTGTGTTTTTCTTCTTTTGTAATGGCATATTTTTGATCGTTTCTGGAAAAGTTACGTTTGTTTTTATAAAGTTATGTTCATTTTTATAAAGTTATGTTCATTTTTATTGACACAAAAATAATTCCATAGTAAACAGGATGCAGAACTAATTTGCATTTAAAGTAAGTAATATTATATATTAATAATCAATATTATAAATAACAGTATGTGTTGTACAGTTTGTGTAAAGCATTAAATTAAAGCTTCTAGGAATGCCCTTTTACAGTTTCTTACTCGCAGTTCATAGTTTTTACTTGCAAAAACCACACATTTCACAGTATTTTACATTTAATTTACATATAATGCAGGGGGAAAACATTTACATTTTTTCACTGTGCATGGTAAGGTGAAAAAAGCCTACTGTATCAAATTTAAAGCACAAATGTCATGATCAAAACTTAGCTAAAAAACCTGCAGTACGAGATCCACATATGATTGATAGTTTACACTTTTGAGCAAGTAAAATGCCTTTTATTGTCATTGTAAAAATGACAAATAACATTTTTCAATTCATCTCTCAATCATCATTGCACTGCATTAAACTATACCCACAATAAAAACTACAGAGCTTTGACCATAAAAGTAAGGATTTAAATTTCTTGCTGAGATATATTATTGGGAGATATGACAACTAATATTTATATGCATTTTATGTAAGTAGTCTGTTATACTTATAAAATCTCTTTGATTTACATTACCATTACAAACTGAAATCATAATCGCATACTTTTTGGCAATCTAAATATCAGCAACTGCACCAAATATTGCTCTGCTTGAGCCTATGAATAAAACTGAGGTGTCCTTTCGTTCCTTGGATTTTATCTCCATATTCTCCTATATCAGACAATATGAGCAAAAAAGGCCTGATGTATCAAATATGATTAAAAAAAGCATATATGCAAACCTTTTTTAGATTTTTTTTCAGATGCAAAAGCCTCTAAGTGCCATTTGAAATTTCCTTCTAAAATTATATATTTTTTTATCAGGCTCCTGTGTTTATATTCAATTATATATTAGTGGTGGGCATAGATTAATTTCTTTAATCTAGATTAATCTCACTGTAATCTTGGAATTAATCTAGATTAAAATGGCTCATTTGAATTCTGCCAAGGCATTCAGAATATGTGTGCTACCCAAATAATGACTAAAAGTAAGTCTTTGAGAACGGGTTTCTCAAGCCAGGTGGCGCATTAGACCAGGGGCTCATCTCCTGTTTCCAAAATGCATCACAAACTGCTTGAGAAAGCTGTTCTACTATGATAATTGGTAATGAAAATAAATCATGTTCAATAAGATGTACTTGTGTTTACTAACTGTTTATTCAGTTAAACATGAATTTTGAACTGTAGGCCTACATAAGAGGTCGTGATGAACTGTTTACAGTCAGTAGCTTTGTGTCAATCAGTCCACGTTCTATTTCTCCTTCTTCCACCAGTCACTCAGGCAGACCAGCTTGTTCACATTTTCTGGTGACAAACTAGATCTCCTCTTCTGCACAATATGGTCTGCTAAAGAAAAAAGTCTCTCGCATGGGACAGTTGTGGCAGGAGTCCCCAAGTATTTACGGGCAATGTGGGCCATCTTACCATAGACAGCAGTGTGCTCCGACCACCACTTCAGTGGACACTGATCTAGACTGGCACTGGGCTCTACCTTGTACCTCTCGACAGTATTGTCTTCTGGTGTCTCCTCATCTGATTCTGAGTCTGATCCCATCAGTAGCAGGGCTGTTTTCTTCTTGGGTGGCTCAGGGTTCTCCTCCCCGAGTGGCTGCAGAGCAGGTTCTTCTCCCTTCACCAACTCACTTAGCTTTGCCCACACTGGCTCCCTCTCTGCTCTGGGCAAGCACTTGAGGTCCTTAAATCGTGGATCTAGAGCAGTCGTCACCTTTGATGAATAAAAAATAATAATGATTGATTGATGAAAAGTTCGCTTTCCAAATCCAACCTCCATATTTCTTCATGACTCATTCATTTATTCATTGACTGATCTACTGGCTTAACAGTCTATAATGGTCAAACAATGCAGTTATCTTCTGGTCAGTCTGACATACCTTAAGCCATTCCAGGTTTATTTTCTCCCTCCGCTGGTTGAGGTCCTTGGTGAAGGCAGCCTTGAATCGCACAATATAGGCAGGATCATCATCTGAGATCTTCATCGCGTGCTGGAGGTGGCACAGGGCAGGTAGAACCACAGAGCAGGATACATACTTATCCCCACCAAGGAGCTCAGTGATGTACCTACACAGACAAACAGACAGACACACACACAGAGAGACAGAAACAGAGCAATAAATAATTAATGACTGATTCATTTAACTCAGATTACACATTTTTAAAGTTCTTAATCACATTACATTTAAGGGCACTTGTTTCTTAATACAAAGTGACATTTAAAAGAACTTGTATGCCAATTCATGAACACGCTATCTTTGTAGACCATACCTGCATGGCTCCAGCAGTTTCTCTAGCTTTGCCAACTTCTCATATTCAGCATTTGTTGGGAGGGCCAGATTGTGCTTCTGCTGAGACAGCGTTGTGTGCAGTGCGTCTCTGTTGCGCCTCACGCGCTTGATCATCTCAAGGGTGGAATTCCACCGTATTGGAACATCTTGCACGAGTGGCTCCTGAACTTGTCCAAGGGAGGCTTGCTGGACATTCAGCTCGTCTGAGTTGGCCGGACTGTGTTTGAAATGTCCGACCACTTTACGGCACTTGGCCAGTGCACCATCAAAACCACCTTCCCGAAGTGACATTACAATAGCTCTCTGTTACAACATGCGCAACACAGGGCAAATGCTCGAATGGCAGTATCCTCCCTGCTGCCACCATATTAGGAGCGCTGTCTGTTCCAATAGTGCTGATTTTGTCAGCTATCCCCCACTGATTAGCGACGTCGAGAAACTGCCTGGCACACGCTTCTGCAAAGTGACGCTCCTCTGTTTTCATCACACCTAACGGATAGACAAAGTAGATCTGAATAAGTTCACTACTAGTAGTAAACAACTAGCAATCATCAAGAAGCAAACATAATGTGGTGGTAATTCGTGGTGTCGTGGTAATTAATAGGGTAAGTAATTAAATTAAATTATGTAATTTAAAATTACATAACGTAGCCTACCTAAAACGAAGGAGTGAAGTTCTCAGCTGGCATCGATGAGGTGTACAGTAACGCCGAGGTAGTTTTCGTTCATGTCCAATGGTCCCCAGTCAGTGCTACACACCTCGCCTCTACCATCTTCTCATCTTTTGCGGCTTTCTCTGCGGCGTGCTGGTCATGTATTCTCCTCATGATAGTTCGCCTCGCAGGTAGTTTGTAAAATGGATCACCTGTGGCCGCCTGGAGAACAAGCTCGAGCCCATCATCTTCAACCACGCTGATGGGCCGGTGTTGTGCCGAAATCTGCACCCCTGCCAGATTATACATCCCCTCGTTGAAATCGCTACCTGATTGCCTAATCCCAACCCCACCCCTAATCCTAACCCCTCCCCCACACCTATTCCTAAACCTACCAATACTAGGGGATGCATAATCTGGCAGGGTGCAGAATTCGGCACGACACCGGCAGCTGGTGGCAATCCACTGAGCGAGGAGATTAGTTAGCTTGGCTGATAGAGCTGTGCTAACGGGCTTGCCTCGGTTGCACTCAAACATAGTAGTTTGACGACGACTCTTCCCCTGCGCTACATCAGTGCTTGGCCCGGCATCTTCTGCATTAGCTAAGGGATGCTTTGCGTTTAGGTGGTACTTGAGACTGGAAGAACTCCTACAGTAAACTAATTCCGCATTGCACAAGGTGCAAACAACCTTAGTCTTGTCGAGGTTTCCATTGGGAAGCTTCTTAAAAATAAAATTTCCCTTAAGCAAACCCGGCGGCTTCATAGCTGCATCCATGTTAGCACGTCACGTTTGATGTGGTAATTTCACAGTAGGCATACACACAGGTTCGAAGACTCGTTCTCGCCCCCTACAGTGCAATTCGGCTAGGTATACATCCGCGCTAAAATATCAAGGTGAAAGTCATCATAGCTTGCGTAGTATAGACCCAGCTCCCAACCCAACTTTGAGAATAGATTAACGGCGATATTTTTTATCGCCCGATAAGAGTCTCACGTTAACGCAGCACGTTAACGCCGATAACGGCCCACCACTAATATATATATATATATGTTGTGTCTGCAGATGTTAGTAGGTAACCAGTACTGTTGTTGACAGCAAGTTGTAGAAGCAGTTGTGAGCATCTTTTGTGTGACTGTAATGACTGTCTTGATCTCTCAGTCCAATTGAAATTCCAATTCCTATTAGCTTTGGCCAATTCAATTTACATTCTTACCTCACTTATGACTATTGTCCATGACTATAAGCCCTGTCTTTACCTATAAAAGAGCATTCTCTCTGCCTGCATTATTGTCTGCCTTTTTACAATGGACAACATCTTTTATCTGCTGCCGTAGTATCTCTCCTATTTTAAGAAGTACATTTCTTTATGTAATGTTACAATTGCTCTCTGAAGAAAATAGGATTTGGTGAGGAAGGAAAAAAACGCCATTTCTCTATTTTTCAGGAATGGGAAGACCTCTATTTCTTGCATTAAAATTTTTTTTTATAAATTTGACTGTGTGAATTTATTATGGGACCACTTATTTATTTAATTCTGGTACAGTCTTGGGCAGAAAGGTTAAATACGTAGTTGTGTGTATTTTCGATTTGGTTTATAAAATGCAGTCTTCTTTTTCCACTTTAAATGTAAAACAAGCTGTAAGAGCAAATCTATACTGAACCGCATCTGCTAATGTGGTGTTTATCATCAGGAGTGGATGTGGCTCGGAGGCAAATTAATGCAATATCATTTAGAACCACTTGAGGGTGCAAAGTAATTTACTTAATTCACACAGTCCATCTAAATATTTCATACTTCAATTTGTTATTCATGCATTATGTGTGCATTACTAAAGTGCTAACAGGACATATTTGAAGAGGAGGCAGCAATTTATCTTTATTCACCAGCAGTCGATAAAAACTTTGAAGTGAGCTACTGGTTTTCTCGCTTTATATTTTATAAGATAAGAGGCTGGGAAATGCTGATCTGCTGTTCTCTACCATACCATTTGTGCTCACAGATCTCCATTATATTTACTCTGAAACATAGTGTATAGGAGAGACATGGCAGCACCTATCATTACTCATTAAATTTGTGGAAAATAATACTTTTGTTCAGCAAGGATGCATTAATTTGATGCATTTTTTGACAGAAAAGACTTTCATAATGTAACAATTCACAGGTATTCTTAATGTTTTCTGTTTTAAATAAATGCTGTTCTTTTGAACTTCATACACTGTACAAAATGATTTTTCGAAATTATAAATAAAACAGATTATTGGTGTACATTTTAGAAGATAATGCTATTTTAGTCTCCCTACTTCCATTTTCATGTTTAATCCAATGCATTATTTGCCATTTCTTTGCAATTAATGGTGAAATTTGCCTAAACTAAACCCTAACCATATAGTGAGTTCATGTAGTTCATTAATATTACTCAGTAGTTAAATGTATAATTACTCTGTAACAAGGACACCTTAAAATAAAGTATAACTGTGTTTCAGTGTGTTAATCCTGAAAAAATATATATCATGGTTTACACAAAAATATTTACCAGCACAACTGTCTTCAACATTATAATTGTAATAATATTTCACAATGGTATGCTATGTATTATGTTACAATATTAGAAATATTGCACAATATTATGCTATAAATAAATGCAGCCTTGGTGAATTTAAAAACTTTTTAAGAAAATATACTTTTTTATTTTGGATGCCTGTATTAGGTATTCATCTTGGTGTTTTGTTTTATTTTATTTTTCATTTAAGCTTATCTTTTTAACAATACAGTAAGTAAATAATCTTATACAGTACATTTTAATACACTTTGTTTTAATACATGCCAGTGCAATTTTGATGAGTCTGACTCTGAGACAAGAACAATCTGTTCAGTCATACATCTAAAGATAGTATGACAGATTGAACAATGTACATTTCTATTCGACTTCGTCCAATAATAGACTATTTACAGTGTAGTTGTGGCATCCATCAACAGGGACTAACTGTTTGAGAGAACTAGTCAAATCTTCTCTGACAAATGTTTACTGACATACATAGTAGAAAGTGTTCAGTTTGATTTTGGCACAGGATGTTCGACCATCACTGCAGCCATACAGTCAGATTCTTCCCAACAAATGCACAATAAGAAGCCCAAACATCTTGATGAAAAGTACACCAGGGTGAAGCAGCCAACTCATTTCAATTAGACTCCAGCAATGGTTGTAGCTCACTCACTGCACTGCACTGGGGAGCGAGAGCTGTTTTCCATTCAGGAAGAGCAGCTGTCTCACTCCATCAGCAGCGTGTGCGAGAGGGGCTGGTGCTTGTTCACAATACACACAATCTCTAAAGAACTGTCAGTCACATTTAATACCAGAGACACATGTGAAATTTGGACGGAAAGTTGTGGTCTGGTCCCACATGCTGCAGCAAATGTCATCCACTCCTTAATAATGTCAGTTAAATCTACACCTTTGTGTTTCAGTTCAGTTTCTGAGCATTATTTAAGAGATTTATTCAGCATGTCTACCCTTACAAAAATATGCTATTGTTCTGCCATGGTACATTGCAAGGTTATGTGGTACATGCACCATTCAGAATTAAATTGCCTTTGAAATGTCAATTCATGTCCTGAATTTCAATTAGGGTAGAAAATCGTGGCCTAGGGGAAGTCGTGGCCTAATGGTTAGAGAGTCGGACTCGTAATCCAAAGGTTGTGGGTTCAAGTCTCGGGCCGGCAAGGATTGTAGGTGGGGGGAGTGAATGTCCAGCGCTCTCTCCACCCTCAATACCACGACTGAGGTGCCCTTGAGCAAGGCACCGAACCCCCAACTGCTCCCCGGGCGCCGCAGCATAAATGGCTGCCCACTGCTCCGGGTGTGTGTTCACGGTGTGTGTGTGTTCACTGTGTGTGTGCACTTTGGATGGGTTAAATGCAGTGCACGAATTCCGAGTATGGGTCACCATACTTGGCAGTATGTCACTTCTTCACTTCACTTCAAATAGAATGCATGATTTATTTATCTTTTTTTTTTTTGTCCTTATTTTGATATAATTGTAGAGAAAAGTAGAGTCATTAGATTAGATTAGATTTATTCAATATATTAGGCGCTGAGTTCAAACTGTATTAACAATTGACAATATATATATTTTTTTAAATAAAAATAAAAAAAATAAATAGATTTTTTAAATATTTAGATTAATTTATTAGTTACAATTAAGCACAACATTGATGTGTGTATATTATTATATTACATTATATCATATTATATTAGGTGCTGTGATTAAACTGTATCAGCAATTTCCAAAATAATTTCTTACTTATTCTACATTTCAGTTAATAAATTGATTCATTAATTAGCGAAAAAAATTAAATTAAGGACAATAGCCCCTTTAGCACCGCTTTAGTTCCAGAACTAAAAGTACAGTACTAAAGTACTGGGACGATTTTGCGCAAACTATTTCCCAATACCATTTAAAGGGATGCATTCGCACTGAAAGAGGGTACTAGGAAGTGACATGAGCCGGTCGACAGTGATGTCGTTTGTACGCGGCGTTCAACAACGTAAACAAACAACGATGTTAACAACAGGAGGATGGAGGACGCTGTGATCAGAGCTGTGTTTTTGTTGTGTCTCGCGGGTTTCACAATAATGGACATGGAATGTTTACACAGCGTTTTAAATCAAGACGGGTGAGGGCGTTTTTGTACACATTTATCCAATCAGCATACACTTACGTCACGATAGTTCCTATGGAACTGTTTTAGACCCTACTCTGAAGTAGGAGCTAATTTAGTTCCTCCAAATGCAGTTCCAGGAACTAAAACAGTTCCTAGTTCCCGCAGTGCGAACACGCAAAAAAGTGGATAGTTCCACAATTAGTTCGGGTACTATGAAAAGGTGCCCTGGAGGCTGGTGCAGGACCGATACAAGGAACGCCTCCATGGCGTATCAGGCAGTCCAGGTAGCCATGGCGGAGCAGGGAGCTCAGGTGGCCATGGCAGGGCAGGGAGCTCAGGGAGCCATGGCAGAATAACCCCGTGGCCTTGGCCTTGGCCTTGGCCTCGGCACTCGGCCCGGCCCCTACGGCCGGAGCCATATAGCCCCACCACCCAAAAAAATAATTGGGGGAAATCTCGGGTTCCCTGGCTGGAACCAGCTCTGGGCTTGACTCTGGATCTGAGGCCCTCCGTAGGCCTGACATAGGAACAGCAGCCCTCTCTGGGCCGGACTTGGGAACCGGAGTCTTCTCTGGGCTGGACGTAGGAGCAGGAGCCCTCTCTGGGCTAGACTGGGGAACAGAGTCTTTCTCTGGACTGGATGTGGGGACAGGAGCCCTCTCTGGGCTGGACATGGGAACTGGAGCCCTCTCTGGTCCGGACTTGGGAATAGGAGCCCTCTCTGGGCCAGACGTCACACCGACAAAGGCTGCTCCCACGATAGTTGATTGACCAATTGAGGTGTTTTGTTGCTGGATGTAATAATGAACATAGCAGTCGTCATTTACTCCCGACATCTGAGCCGCTGAAGACGCAGAAGATTAACGTTACTTTCATATTTGAAGAAAATGCGCCCGGCGATCTATATAAATGTGTCTATGTTCGCGTAATCCAGCTTCACCTACAGCAGAAGTGAGTATAAGGGTTTTTATGCATCTTTGCAAATCGCCTTTCTTAATGTGCTAGTTAGCAACTTTCGTGGCTAAATGCAGCTTAAGTAAACATTACGGCTCGTCAGCCCAAAGAAGAGAGGGCCTGGGTCAGCAGAGCTCATTAGCATTTAAAGGCAAATGCAACAGAATGGCTCACTCCAAAAAGGGCTGATTTTGACAAGGTAAAAAGGGTGTTTTTTACACTACCACTGATAAATTTTAACCAACGTATGTTATAGACTTCTCATTAAGACCCTAAACAATCATATCAACTTGTGGAAAATTGGCATCCGATTAAGTTTTTAAAAGGCATCCCTTTAAAGTTTACTATATAGGCACATACAGGCCTATAATACAGTCTTACTGACAGGTCTGGTTTTTGCTGTCACATTTAGGCTTAGAATGTACTAATGTACATTCTTCATGGAGACAGTTACAGGCTTATGCTATGGCTTAATGAGTTAGAAAGAGCAAGTAAGGCTAGAAATTCCTACACAACGACGAATATCATAGCAATCTCGACCATGTTTTCCATTGCCTTCCTCCAGGTCAGTCTATACAGGTCAGCTTGTTTTCTCTCTGAACGGCCATACAAACACAGACAGACTTTCCACAGGGTGGCATCCATGTGATTTCCACAGAACACCAAATGCCATGCTAATTAACTGTGCCACTGTGACGTCCTGGACTAGAAGCACGTTCACAGTCTGCCACAGACAGCCCAGTGTGGGACAGACATGGACAAACCATCCACCCACTCACACTCACTTAGAGCAGACGATCCTATTAAAAACAGACAGTCCAGACGCACGGCTGTACAGGCAGCATATTAACGGCCTGTAACTGTGTGCTGCGACGCTTCCTCTGATGTGCCACTCTCCAACTGCTGCAGTGCATGTGCACATAAACAGCTTGCTTATTCTGATACATTAATCCTCAGCTGTGTGTGCCAAACCAAATCTGATAACAACTTATCCCTCTGTCCCCATCTGTTCATATTCTCTGTCAAACATCTATGTTCCCTTCTAATTTTTGTTCTTGCAGAGTAAAACCTATTTCTATTAGGCAGAGGCTTCAGCCACCTGAGCAGAATTGCCCCATGCATCAGAGCCGTGCTGGGTTCCATGTGCCATACTTCAAAAAGAAATGCTATGGCTCTGTTCCTAAACCTAGTGAGCTGCAGTGCTGCCTAAATGGGCAGCTGTCTTATAATGCAGCATCCTGACTGAAATTAATGCCATGCATTTTGGTGACACTCTAGCAGTGGTATTGTGCGAAACTAAAATTGCAATACTCCAATGAACATACTGTAAATGTGACCATGGGCCACAAAACCAGTCAAAAGTGTCAATTTTTCAAAATTGAGATTTCTACACCATTTGAAAGCTGAATAAATAAGCTTTCCTTTGACGTATGGTTTGTTAGGATCAGACCATATTTGAAAAAATATTGAAAATCTGGAATCTGAGGGTGCAAATATATCTAAATATTGAGGAAATCACCTTTAAAATTGTCTAAATGAAGTTCTTAGCAATGCATATTACTGATCAAAAATTAAGTTTTGATATATTTATGGTAGGAAATTCAGTAAATATCTTCATGGAACATGGTCTTTTTTACTCAATATCCTAATGATTTTTGGCATAAAAGAAAAATGGATAATTTTGACCCATACAGTGTATTTTTGGCTATTGCTACAAATATACCCAGCGACTTAAGACTGGTTTTGTGGTCCAGGGTCACAAATATATTGCGATGCACTGTCAGCAACATACCAAGATTTTTTTATTATTATTATTCATTTGTATCCGTATATTGGATATACACTACAGTTTGGAAGGTTGGGATCAGTAAAATTTGTTAATGTTTTTGAACGAAGTCTCTTATGCTCAACAAGGCTGCATTTATTTGATCACAAATAGTGTGAATTATGATTACAGTTAAAAAAATAACTGTTCTTTTTTATTTTAATACATTTTAAAATGTAATTTATTCATGTAAAGCTGAATTTTCAGCATCATTACTCCAGTCTTCGGTGTCGCATGATCCTTCAGAAATAAGTGTAATATGCTGATTTGCTGCTCAAGAAACATTTATTATACTTGTTCTTATACTTGTGCTGCTTAAATTTTTTTTTTGGAAACTAATACATTTTCATAATTTTTTGATTAATACAAAGTTTAAAAGCATTTATTTGAAATATAAGTATTCTGTGACATTATAAATGTCTTTACTGTAACTTTTGAACAATTTAATGTGTACTTGCTGAATAAAAGTATTAATTTCTTTCAAAAAATCTTACTGACCTCAAACTTCTTTGGTAGTGTTTACTGGCCGACTTTTAATTGTACTTACTTAAAAATTATCTTTGAAAACATTAAACTTAATAACACTTTTGAATGTAATCTTTAGAACACCCCATTATGAATCCATTGTCATACTGTACATCGTGGCGTCATGCACTCATGATTTTTGAGGGGGCACGTGGCGGGGGGGGGTTTAGCTTGTCATGAAGAGGCACACAGCAGCCATGATAGCACTGCATAACTGATGTAGGCTCGTGTTTTATTTATTTTTTTATCATTTTTTCCCAACATGTTAACTAGCCCTATATCAGCAAATATCTAGATTCTCAAATATGTGCAAGTAAATGCGTTTTGCACCTTTATAGTTTATGTTAATTGATCAATAAATGGTGATGGGCAAAGTAGACTAATGGCGCAATCTATTAATTACACATAAAAACCCAACTTTTTACTTAAGTACCAGATATGGGTGTCATGCCATAAAATAGTTTTAATATGACTGACTTTGTATTTAATGTGAATATAATAACAATATTATAAGTTATAACTAATTAGAACACTTTAATTTTACAGAGAACAAAGAACATTTATTCATCAAGATGGCGCTGTGCATGGCAGCATTTGTGCTTGGCTCTCCAGTTGTTTTAGTGTTTTTGTTAGTTTTTCCTGTTTTTTGTTTGTCTAACACGATCAGTTTCACCAAGGAAGAACT
Source organism: Barbus barbus (assembly GCF_936440315.1). Taxonomy (NCBI): domain Eukaryota; kingdom Metazoa; phylum Chordata; class Actinopteri; order Cypriniformes; family Cyprinidae; genus Barbus; species Barbus barbus. The sequence continues at coordinate 20,454,247 of NC_136731.1, read as the reverse complement.
GCTGAACATTCGGCAGAACACTCCAGAAAATCTCCAACCGGTTTTTCGATTATTCGGATGTTTTGCTGAACATAGTAGTCGGTGGAGCTGCAGCGCTCTTTAGACGTTCAGGACGCGCAGAAGGGGGAAGCGAGCCGGCGCGCTTGTGAAGCTCAGACAGCACGGATTTTGAATACCGTTACCTAGCATCCATCTGGCTCTCTACCCAAAAAAACAAAACGGACGAACTCCTTCTGCTTTCCCGACTTTTCAAACTCTGCTGCTCTGTGTTTCACGGAAACCTGTCTGAACGACACCATTCCAGTCAGCGCGTTACATCTGCCTAATTTCACGCTGATCAGAGCAGATCGCGACGCAGAATCAACAGGGAAATCGTGCAGCGGCGGGACACAATCTTACATCAATGAGAGATGGTGTACAGATGTAACTGTGTTAAAGAAGATGTGCTGTTCAGATCTAGAAACGCTTTTCATCAACTGTAAACCTTTCTATTCGCCGCAGGAGTTCTGCTCGTTCATTCTCGTGAGTGCCTACATTCCACCGCAAGCGCACGTGAGCTCAGCATTACAGAAACTCACTGATCTGATCACAGACACAGAACAACAACACCCGGACTCTGTTTTAATCATTCTCGGGGACTTTAATAAAGCTAATTTTACGTTAAATGTTACATGTCCCACCAGAGACAGTAATATATTGTATCACTGCTACACAGCGATAAAGGATGCATATCACTCTGTTCCACGAGCAGCTTTAGGACACTCTGATCACTGTTTGGTTCATCTTATTCCAACCTACAGGCAGAAACTTAAACCTGTATTAAGGACTGTAAAGAGATGGACTAATGAGACAGAGCGGGTTTTACAAGCCTGTCTCGACCTTACTGATTAGAGTGTTTTTGAAGCTGCTGGACGAACTCACAGAGACTGTAACATCTTATATCAGTTTCTGTGAGGATATGTGCATTCCTACCAGGACTTATCTAAATTATAACAACGACAAACCGTGGTTCACTGCAAAACTCAGACAGCTCCGTCAGGCCAAAGAAGATGCTTACAGGAATGGGGACAGAGTCTTGTATAAACAGGCCAAATAGACACTGGAAAAGGAGATCAGAGTGGCAAAGAGGAGTTATTCCGATAAGCTAAGGATCCAATTCTCTTCCAGTGACACGGCTTCAGTGTGGAAAGGTCTGAAAGACATCATCAATTACAAGACACCATCCCCCAGCACTGTGGAGAATCAATAACTGGTAGACGATCAACAACTTAATGAGTTCTATTGTAGGTTTGAAAATACACCATTCAAACCTCCTGCAACCCCCCTCTCCCCCACACCTGAACTGCAGATAAGAGAAGATGATGAGCGCCAGGTCTTCAAACGAACAAGAGAAGGAAGGTACCAGGCCCAGACGGTGTGACACCAGACTGTCTGAAATCCTGTGCTGACCAGCTGGCCCCCATCTTCACACAGATCTTCAACAGATAACTGGAGCTGTGTGAAGTCCCCTCATGCTTCAAACGCTCCACCATAACCCCCATCCCAAAGAAGCCCAAGATAACAGGACTTAACGACTACAGACGTGGCTCTAACATCTGTGGTCATGAAGTCATTTGAAAAACTGGTTTTGGCTTATCTGAAGGACATCACTGGACCCCCTGCAGTTTGCCTACAGAGCAAACAGGTCTGTGGATGATGCAGTCAACATGGGACTGCATTACACACTGCAACACCTAGACAGACCAGGGACTTATGTGAGGATCCTGTTTGTGGACTTCAGCTCGGCCTTTAACACTATCATTCCAGACCTCCTCCTGCCCAAACTAACTCAGCTCTCCATCCCCACCTCTGTCTGTCAGTTGATCAACAGCTTCCTGACAGACAGGCAGCAGCTAGTGAGGCTGGGAAAATTCTCATCCAGCACCCACACCATCAGCACTGGAGCTCCTCAGGGCTGCGTTCTCTCCCCACTGCTCTTCTCCCTCTACACCAACGACTGCACCTCTAAAGACCCCTCTGTCAAGCTCCTGAAGTTTGCAGATGACACCACACTGATCGGCCTCATTCAGGACGGTGACGAGTCTGTTTACAGACAGGAGGTTAAGGAGCTGGCTGTCTGGTGCAGTTTCAACAACCTGGAGCTCAACACGCTCAAAACTGTGGAGATGATCATGGACTTCAGGAGAAACCCCCCTGCTCTCCCCCCACTCACCATCATGGACAGCACTGTGACTGCAGTGGAGTCATTCAGGTTCCTGGGCACCACAATTTCTCAGGACCTGAAGTGGGACATTCACATTGACTCTATTGTGAAAAAGGCCCAGCAGAGGTTGTACTTCCTTCGCCAGCTGAGGAAGTTCAACCTGCCACAGGAGCTGCTGGAACAGTTCTACTCTGCCATCATTGAATCTGTCCTCTGCACTTCAATAACTGTCTGGTTCAGCTCAGCTACCAAATCTGATCTCAGTAGACTACGGAGAGTAGTCCGGACTGTTGAGCGAATCATTGGTGCAACCCTTCTCACTCTCCAAGAACTGTACTTATCCAGAGTGAGCAAAAGGTCTGGTAAAATCACTCTGGACCCCTCACATCCAGCACACTCCCTCTTTGAACTGTTACCATCTGGTCGATGCTACAGGGCTCGGAGCACCAGAACGACCAGACACAGGAACAGTTTCTTCCCTCAGGCAATCCATCTCATGAACACTTGAACTCTTAACAATAAACATGAAACACACAACACTATCATACTTTTTATTTTTATTTTACACACATACATTTCAAAATTGCACCTCTAACATACCTGTACATACTGAATTGTCTATTTTGTATATTGTGTTTGTGCTATTTGGCACATTGTCCATTTTTGTATATTTGTATATTGTTTATTTTATTTTAATTTTTTTTTTTTAATTTTTTTTTTTTACTATCTGTGTCCTGTCCTGTTGCTGTCATTCTGTCGCACTGTGGAGCTTCTGTCACTAAAACAAATTCCTTGTATGTGCAAACATACCTGGCAATAAAACTAATTCGGATTCTGATTCTCACAACATATACATTATCAGAGAACATTTTCATTTAGTCTAGCCAGAGTTCAGGCACTCTCAAAAACTCCCATTAAAATCATTGAAACTGTTTACATTGTGAAATTAATATCTTACTTACATTCGTACGCACATCTGCACTTTGTTGTTTCTGATGAGAGAATTTGCCAGATAATTCAGTCAGCGAGTGAGTGAAGAAAACACTGCGTTTCAGCGATGACTCATCTGAAGGTCTCTGATTGGTCATTGCATTCATAAGCTCAACAGAATCATGTGTGATTGTTTATAATTAGGGCTGGGCGATATGGCCAAAAAAATAATCACAATAATTTTTTTCATATCAGTCGATATCGATAATTATCACGATAAATGTCAAATCTTTATTTCTTTCAAGTTTAAAGCCAGAATTTTGCTCCATTTGCTAATTTTCCATAACAAAATAAATATCTAAATTAATTAAAAAAAATAATTTCTTAGTTTCTGCATGTTCTAATGAGTGATATTGTTTCAAATCAAGAAACGGGTTTTGGTTGCCTGATAATACTAATAATAATATCCCTTTTTTTGTCTCTTAGAAATCCACATTTGATAGTAGCTTGAGTTAGGATGCAGAGGTACATTTTTTTCATTTTTAAAATCAGTGACATCTGTAAAAATTGTACCAACCTCAGTTTTATATGGTTAAATTTATTCTGGCAAAGTTTTTTTTTTTTTTTTTTTAATTAAGCTTGATCTCCCATAGTAGCATACATTTAAATCATGATAAACACAATTAAAATCACACATATAGCACCTCAATACCATGGTAAAAATATAACTATATGGTTTTTAGGTAGCCTGTTTGTATGAAAAACAGTAGTCTAAAAACATTCTGTATAAATGCACACATACTATAGCTCTGTGCTTCCCAAACGTGTCCTGGAGGCCCCCCTGCCCTGCACATTTTGTATGTCTCCCTAATCAGTCTATAAAAAACAGTTACTAGTCAGACTAATTATGCAATGATGCTTCAGTCTCATAGATTGTTTCATTTGTCTTCAGGTTATCACATGTTTGAAGAATACACAGTTCGGTAGTACATAAAATAAAAAAATGGGCAAAAGAAAATGGAGGCTTTAATCCTTGAAGTAAAAAGGAACTCAAAGACATTTGTGTTTTGCACAGAAAAAAATTGCTGAAGATTGGCGTTTTCTTTGTGAGGCTGTGTTGGTACATGCGTACATGACTAGAAAGACAAATCAAACCTAACAGGCTGAATGACATGATGTACTTCTAGAAAAAATCAATTATATTATATATCAATTTTACAACAATTATAGGTTGTTGTAAAAAAGACTGAACTGAGTGACATGTCTATAAAAAATTAGGATAGGTGCCGGAGAAGACATTAATTTCTCATCTTCATTTAATTTGGAGGGCCATTTTGATGGATGAAATGACTAATGAGGACTGAGATCTCACCTTGAAGCTGATGTCCCCTTTCTTGCAGCACAGGCAAGCGAGCATGAGGAAGACAAACGTGAAGAGGCCGGAGAAGGAGACAGCAACCACCGCCAGAGAGGACGGCCATGACAGCTCAGTTAACGGGGAGCCACCTGGGGTGCACAAACAGACATTTAGTCTCAAACTCTGCTCTCCAAACCTCAGATATAAAGAGTAAAAGACTATGTTAAAGGTGAAGCTTAAATCACATAAACAGATTCCTAAACAATCCTTCCATCTGTCATTTATAGGATACATTTAAAGTCTGTGTGAAATCCAAATTGTCCCTATTCACTTTGTTAGCGGACATTACTAGTCTTGAGGTAAAAAAAAATTCATTTGTGCAAGTTAATCCACAGAAAATCAGAAAATTTCCAACTTCATAAATAAAAACTTTAAAACACAAAACCATTACAGAGTAAATTACATAATCATAATCTCCTTGTCTTTATGAATGAAGAGACTATTGTGAGCTATTAAAAGCTGATAAGAGAATAACACAGGTTTTATCTAAATGTTTCATAACAGCATCAGAAGAAGCATGCGGTTGCTGTCTGTAATTTGATTTAGTGGGCATCACATTTGACTAGATCACTTGTTCATGAAGGAACATAATGAAACCAGGGCTAATGGAAGCAAAATCTGCTTTTCTTGTTGTGGTGAATCACTCAGCGGTGGAGCCAGGGGTGGCCGTGGCCACCACTGATCTAAGCTTGGCCACCCTGCTCAAAACTGTATTTTTTTGCATCCACATCAAATGGGAGACTTTTCAGATGTGCACTTCAGCTTTGCCTCAGCGCGAGGCGCGAGTCAAATGAGCTCGGAAAAGGTACACCAGCCAAATGAGCTTCAGTAGAACAATGAGATGCTGTTAGGCTATATGTCAGTAAAACAAACTTTCCTGTCCTGTCAGCCGTCACAGTGCTCACAGCGCACGCTCTGATCGCGTCATCATAAATAAGCGCACAAGAAACTATGAGCATACGACGTTAAGTCATGTTAAGTAATGAAATTACCAAAAAGACAATTAAAGCTGCAAACTGTGCATACATGTATGTATGCATTACATTTCAGAATGTCTCTCAAATGCATACTAAAATATAGGCTATCGTGCAATTGCAGATCACAATAAGGTGCAAGCTGATATGTATTTTAATTTGTAATTTAATGCACAAGTAAATGTGAGCACAGTGCACTTATACTAGAAAATATGCTCTATTTTTTCATTAATTTTAAAAGTACAAATGAAAATGAAACCATTTAAATGCATAACATAACTCATTTTACATTCTGGCATTTATGTACTGTTGTCCTCAGGCCTTTTCACATTCTAATCACTAACTGCATGTTTGTCATATTCACTCAGTATTACTTGATATGATCATTCACAAATATCTCAATTACAATTAAGTAGACATGAATTGTATTCACCTGTGTTTTAGACACTAAAATATAGTCAACCACATTTTTATATTGAAATAATGAAGATTTCTGTGCCACCCCAGGCTGGTTGCTGGCCCCTCCCTCCCTGGCCACCCCTATAAAAACATCCTGGCTCCACCACTGGAATCACTGAGACACAGTCTGCATGATGATAGAGTATAGGGTTAAAAAAACCTAGATATGAGATGATGACTCACTTGTTATTCAGAATGAAGCGCAAGTTGCACTGTTTTATCAATTAATGAAGTGAGAGACAGTGAAATATAATGTGATCTTAAAGGGATATTCTATAGAAATGCAAGAATTTTTTCATCCTCCTGTGGCAATCAAAACCTTAGAAAAATAGAAAAGGTATTTTGCAGAATGCCCATGCTGCTCTTCTTCTCACACTGAAATGGATGGTGATTCAAATTCAAATTCAAATTCAAATTTTATTTGTCACATACATATACATACATAGTACGACATGTAGTGAAATGTATTGTACGACTGTCCAACAAAATTAAGAAAAAAACCTCAAGTTTACAAAAATACAAATAGCAAATAGAAAAAGTACAGTAAATATGAAAATGTGCAAAGTGGAAGTGTGGGGTGATGTGCTTAGAGTGGAGAGAGGTTAAGACTCCGAATGGCCTGCGGGAAGAAGCTCCTCCTCATTCTCTCTGTGTTCGCCTTCATGGAGCAGAAGCGCCTCCCTGAACGCAGCAGAGAAAAGAGTCCATTGTTGGGATGGCTGAGGTCCTTCACTATCTTCCTGGCCCTGGTCAGGCACCGCTTGCTGTAGATGTCCTGCAGGTCAGGGAGCTCGGTGTGAATGGTACGTTCCGCTGAACGCACCACCCTCTGGAGGGCTCGTCTGTCCTGCATAGTGCAGTTCCCGAACCAGGAAGTGATGCTGCCCGTCAGGACGCTCTCGATGGTGCAGGTGTAAAAAGTCTTAAGCACCCGAGAGGGAAGTCTAAAGTCCTTTAAGCGTCTCAGATGGTACAGACGCTGCCTGGCCTTCTTCACCAGGGTGCTGGTATGACAGGACCAAGTCAAGTCCTGCGTGATGTGAACACCCAGGTATCTGAAGCTGTCCACTCTCTCCACTGGAGTCCCGCTGATCGTGATCGGCTGGTATGACCGCTCCTGCTTCGTACTGAAGTCCACTATCAGCTCCTTAGTTTTGCTGATGTTCAGGTGTAGACTATTCACCTGGCACCAACTCTCCAGGTTCTTAATCTCCTGTATGTAGGCCGTCTCGTCGTTGTCTGAGATCAGGCCCAACACAACAGTGTCATCAGCAAACTTGATGATGGTGGTGGAGTTGGAAGTGGCCACACAGTCATAGGTGTACAGTGAGTACAGCAGGGGGCTCAGAACACAACCTTGAGGGGCTCCAGTGCTTAGGGTGATGGAGGATGAGGTGTGTTTACCGATCCGTACGGCTTGCTGTCTGTCCTTCAGGAAGCTGGAGATCCATTGGCACAAGTATGTGCTGAGACCAAGGACCTCCAACTTGGAGGTGAGTGTGGAGGGAATTATGGTGTTAAACGCTGAACTGTAGTCCACAAACAGCATTTTTACATAATTCCCTTTTCTGCAGTCCAGGTGACTTGTTGTGGCGTGGAGGAGGTGTGAGATGGCATCCTCCGTGGAGCGGTTATGTCTGTATGCAAACTGTAGTGGATCCAGTGTGTCTGGTAGTGATGCAATGATGAAGTCTCTGACCAGTCTCTCAAAGCACTTCATCACCACTGATGTGAGGGCTACAGGGCGATAGTCATTTAGGCAGGTGGGCTGCGGTTTCTTGGGGACAGGAACAATGGTGGACTGCTTAAAGCATGAGGGGACTATGGACTGTTCCAGGGAGAGGTTGAAGATCTCGGTGAACACCGGTGCTAGCTGGTCAGCGCAGGCCTTCAGAACCCGACCTGTGATACCATCTGGTCCTGCTGCCTTCCTGATGTTCACTCTCCTGAATGCCCTCCTCACGTCATGCTCCGTGATGGTGAACACGTTGTCCTCACCGGCTTCCTCAGCGTGCATGCAGTTAGCACTGCTAGCGCCGTTAGCGTGATTAGCTGCAGCCTCGAAGCGAGCATAAAAAGTGTTCAGCTCGTCAGCCAGAGAAGCGTCCGCATTCCCCGATCTGGAGGGTGGTGTTTTATAGTCCGTGATGGTTCTAAGTCCCTGCCACAGGCTCCTAGAGTCGCCATGTTGGAATTGCGACTCTAGTTTCCTCCCGTAGCGCTGCTTCGCCTCCTTCACCGATCTGCGCACGCTGTAAGATGCAGCCTTGTAATCATCCATGTTCCCGGTGATGAGCCCTGTGTTGTAGGCAGCGGAGCAGGATCTCAGGGCGTCGCGGATGGTTTTATCCACCCACGGCTTCTGGTTGGGAAACGTCCTGATGATGGTTTTCTGCACCGTATCATCCATTAGTTTCTCTATAAATCCCACAACCGCTTCCGTAAACAAGCTGACGTCATCAGAGCTGCGCCGGAACATGTCCCAGTCTGCGTCATCTAGCGCGTCCTGCAGAGCGGCCACCGATTGGTCCGTCCAGCGTTGGACCTCCCTCTGCACCGGGGCTTCCTGTTTCAGCCTCTGTTTGTAAACAGGCATGAGGAAGATGGCGGCGTGGTCCGATTTCCCAAACGGTGGTTGTGACTGTGCCTTGTAGCTGTTCTTGTATGGGGTGTAACAGTGATCTAATGTCCTTTCGCCCCTGGTGGGGCAGCTGATGTGCTGATGGAAGTTCGGCAGTGCACGCTTGAGGTTGGCACTGTTGAAATCTCCCAAAACAATGAATGCGGCGTCCCGGTGCTGTGTCTGGTGAAGGTGTAGTGTTTCATGTAAATCCCATATCGCAGTGTCCGTGTCCGCTTGAGGTGGAATATAAACGGCACTGACGATGACCGAGCTAAATTCCCGAGGGAGATAAAAAGGGCGACATTTGATGGTCAGAAGTTCAAGATTCGGTGTGCAGGAGCGTGAGAGGGGAACAATGCTCGCGCTGTCGCACCAGTGGTTGTTCACCATCAGACATACTCCACCTCCCCTAGTCTTCCCCGAGTCCAGCGTTCTGTCCATGCGGTAAACCGAGAAGAACTCGGCCGGCTGGATGGCGTGGTCTGGTACCGCTGGGTTCAGCCATGTCTCGGTGAAGCAGAGAAGGTTGCAGTCCCGAATGTCCCTCTGGAACTTGACTCTTGCCCTGAGGTCATCGAGTTTGTTATCCAGCGACTGGACATTGGCGAGCAGGACACTTGGTAAGGGAGCGCGGTGTGCGCGTGCCCTCAGCCTGTTCCTGACGCCGGCTCGTTTCCCTCGAGGACGCCGGTACGGGTCGGGTCCTTTGTTCCTCCTCAGGATCTCGCTCGGCCAGGTTGGGTCCGGGTTCAAAAACGGCGAAAGGTTAGTGCATTGTGCACCAATAGAAATAAGAGTGGCCCTGTCGTATGTAAGAATGGCCATCTTACAAAAAGAAACCGGTGTTTATAGTTAACAATACGAAAAAATAACAAAAGAAGACAAAGTTTGGTCGGAGCAGTCGTGACGGCAGCCGATCTCACCGGCGCCATCTTAGAACCACACTGCCAAACTCCAAAAATTACAAAAAAAGCACCACAAAGGTACCATAAAAGTTAGTCAATACAACTTGTGCCCTAAGTCTTCTAAAGACATACAATAGAGAGCTGCAGTGATGGTGTATTTGTGTAAACCAATCCAGAAGTTTTCAACACCCTGATTCCCTTAACAATAGGATTTTCTGTTGGCTTTTAGACTAAGAAAATAAGTTCTGTGGCCAACAAACATTTATGATCCTTACATGTTCATCAAAATAATTTCCATACATAAAAACAACTTTTATTCATTTTAAATACCTAAACACAATTGTCCAAAGTAAAAATCTAAAGTTAGTTCATAAACAAGCTACACCACGGTTGCATGACTTCAGTGTCACCAACAGGAAGCTTCGGACAAATCTTTCGACCTTTATTTAAACTCTACAAACTGGTAAATTTGAGTTAGAGTAGTTTGACAAGAGCGTGAAATTATAGCATGAATTATTTAGTAAAACATGAAAACATTTGAGCTTGTGTTAATCAAAGCTTAATCATTTCAAGGTTTTAAGACTCATTCATAAAACACTCTAGCTTTATGTGAGAAAAAGACCTGCAAAAAAACATGAAATTTAAATTGAAAAGATCATTCATGAATATAATAATCCAGAGGCATAGGAACGACCTGAAGAGCGGGAGAACACATAAACCTATTAGCATGGTTCATGAATAAGAATTACACTGACAAACCCACTAGTCCTACCTGACAGAGCAGAGATTGTTAAAATGGCGCCAGATAATTATTATCTCCCAAAAAGTAGGAAATGTCCTCTCAATGTAAAATTGAGGCTGTTTAAACATGCCTCCCAGCTGCCCAGTTTGATTGCTTGTATGCAAATGAAGGAGAAGAGATGGGACTCGGGCCAAAAGCATTTAGGCCTTTTCACACTCTGTCATTACAAGGACACCACAGGGGCAGGTGTCACATTTTGGACCAGTGAGATTTAATCTGACTTTCACTGTAATCCTGCTGTCAGCAGGAGACACACAAAGACAAATGCAAGTGCTCTCTCTCAGTTGAAAAAGGACATGAACATACTGATCTGCAGAACTCTGCACCACAATGGCAATGTGTCCTGAAATGGAGGAAGTGGCTTGTTTTGCTGATATGCTGACACATGTCGCTGTGAACACCGTGTTCCACGCATGACGTCTGTCAGGGGTCATATGGGTTGAAAATTAGACATGGGATGAAAGGTATAAACACAAATACAAGAAAACCGAAATCTTATGGGCTCTGTTTCAAAACCTAATGTGCCCTGCAGTATACTACCTCCAAAGGCAGCTGTCTTTTAAGGGAGCATCCTAACTTAAACAGATTGTCATCCAATACCATTTTAAAGTTTGGGATTAGTAGAGGTTTTAATGTTTTTATGCTATGTTTTAATATTGTGAAAAATTAGAGTTGTCAACGTTAATCTAAAAATTTTAATGCGTTAATATTTTTTAATGCAAATTAATCGTTTGATAAGGTTTGACCCTTTCACAACGCGGAAGGTTATCTATCATTGTGTGTTAAGGGTACAGTGAACCAGTGTGTAACAGGGCTAGCTGTTACTAGTCTTTTTAGACTCTCAACTAAGGGGCGATAGAAAGCTGAAACCCCAAGTAATTTAACCAGGTAGTAGAGTAGAAGAAGGGAGAGTTGTTTGGAAGAGGGAAGCATGGGCTGTGTTTGAAATGGCATACTTGCTTACTGCTCAGTACACAGTGCATACTGCCGACTATTTTTTAAAGAATAGTGTGTCAACGAATGTTTCAGAGTAGTATGCTTAATTGTTACATGACAAACACAAACATTAATTCAGCACAGCTGTCAAGGTTGTTACCTTACAAACAAATGTGCTAACCATTCTTTTTACAAAGGCTTGTTAATAAGACTTCATATTAGTAAACAATGCTATATTGCCCAATTGAACTCATTTCATAATTGATCAACTTTACATAGGCTATTGGACTGAACTGAATGAGCTGTCTTTAAATGAACTATGATATTTTTGGCAGTTACACTAATTGGAAAGAGTAATATATTCTAGTTACACTAAGTACAAATAATGATAAATTCTGTTTACACTAAAATAGCAGCATTTTCTTTAGCAACAGGTGTGTAAATAGTAGTTAGGTGGCAGATATTTAGCCTATAGGCACCTTCAGTACTGTAGTACATTATAAAACAGCATGCAATAACATTGAGTGCAAATTATCATATATTTTATTTGATGAACGCCACTTGCCACTTTATTGGGGAAAAAACCTACCTACAGCTAAGCACACTGTATTATTAATGAGGCGTTTAGTCTCCACTTTTCAAATATTTACTTTTATTGAAAATAAATGCCTTTCTGATTTGGTATATGATGGGAAAAGGAGTTGCACAAGTTTGACAAAAGGCAGAATTGAACTAGCACGCATCAACAGCACACATCTCGTGTCTTTTACTCACTGCGCCACTGATTCTACAGAAATACGCGTGTCTTTTGCAGTGCTGTTAATTGCAACCAGGCATTGGTGGCCGGAGTTCATGTAAATAGCCTCTGTTAACAAATTGGTCTATTTGTCCTTAGAGTAAATACATTCCATTTCTTTTTAGAGCTGCTTGACTGTGGAATTTAATTCTGTTTGCTTAATTGAAATATTCAGTTTATTTATACATTTTATTTATATATTATACTACTGCTGTCACGACCCGGGCTTGAACTCGGGTCTCTGGTGTGATGGTTGAGAGATCTACCACTGAGCCACGGAAGTGGTGAAGTTGGACCCAAATGAAACACTTAAGGCATTACTCCAGGAAACGAAGATTTAATAAAAAAAATCTTTGCAAGGATAACTCAACAAAAGTTCTTCTCGGATTGAGGAATTACAACATCAAAAACGATGGAAAACCAAAGAGAAAATAAAAACTCCACGAGGGAAAAGGAGAAGACAAGACAGGTTTTAGCAATGAGACATGAAACGTGAGGTTAATTCTAAGTGAACGGGGAAGAAACAAACGGTAGGAAACAGGGTTAACTTTCCTTGCTATGCGAAAAGGCCCAATGTATTTCTGGGAGAGCTTCCTCGATTCGACCCGAAGGGGCAGGTTCTTGGTGGCTAACCAGACTCTTTGACCAGCTCGGAAATTAGGCGCCGTCCGACGGCGGCGATTAGCCTGACGTTGGTATCTCTGGGAAGTCTGAAGAAGGGCACGTCTAACCTTTCTCCAGGTCTGCCGACAACGTTGGACAAAACGCCGGGCCGAGTGAACGTCAACCTGTGACTCTTCCTCAGGGAACAATGGGGGGGTATACCCGAACTGGCATTCAAAGGGGGATAGCCCAGTGGCCGATGACTGGAGGGTGTTGTGGGCATATTCTGCCCATATGATGTAGGTAGCCCAAGAGGTGGGGTTATTGGCTGCCATACACCGCAGAGTGGTCTCCAGATCCTGGTTAACCCGTTCCGTCTGGCCATTAGACTCAGGATGGAACCCAGACGATAGGCTGGCTGTGGCCCCAACCAGTTTGCAGAAGGCCCCCCAGAACCGGGACGAGAACTGGGGCCCTCGGTCGGAGACCATATCCCGGGGAATTCCAAACACCCGGAAGACATGGTTCATGAGGAGCTCTGCTGTCTCTTTGGCCGAAGGCAATTTGGGCAGGGGAATGAACCGTGCGGCCTTCAAAAACCGGTCCACAACCACCAGGATGACAGTGTTGCCTTGGGATGGTGGGAGTCCCATGACAAAGTCAAGAGAAAGGTGCGACCATGGCCTACGGGGAACGGGTAAGGGATGGAGCAGTCCCTGAGGTCGCCGACGTGTAGTCTTTCCCTGGCTGCACACGGAGCAGGCCTCCACATAGACCTTAACGCCATCCTTGATGGATGGCCACCAAAACCGCCGCTGGAGGAAGTCAAGAGTGCGGGTAATTCCCGGGTGGCACGTCAAGGGAGACTCATGACCCCACTGCGAGACCCGGGCACGGGCTGATCGAGGAACGTATAGGCGTCCCGCTGGACCACCTCCTGGGTCTGGCTCTTGGGCTTGAGCCTCTCGTACCACCCTTTCCAGTTCCCACTGAAGGGGCGCGACAATCCTAGACCTCGGGATGATTGATGCCAAAGGCTTCTCCTGTGTCTCGGGAGAGTAGGCTCGGGACAGGGCATCCGGCTTGACATTTTTGGTGCCGGGTCTGTAAGACAGGAGAAACTGGAATCGATTAAAAAACAAGGACCATCGGGCCTGCCGAGGGTTCAGCCGCTTAGCCTGCTGGAGATATTCCAGATTCTTGTGGTCCGTGAGAACCTGGAAATGGTGCTGAGCCCCTTCAAGCCAATGCGCCACTCCTCCAAGGCGAGTTTAACCGCGAGCAACTCTCGATCCCCCACATGGTAGTTGCGCTCCGCATCCGAAAGGCGACGAGACATGAAGGCGCAAGGGTGTACTTTTCCATCCTCACCCCTTTGTGACAGGATGGCTCCTACACCCACCTCCGAGGTGTCCACCTCCACCACGAAAGGTCTTTCTGGGTCAGGGATCGAGAGAATGGGAGCAGACGTGAAGCGGCGCTTGAGCTCCTCGAAGGCCCTCGCTGCCGCCGGACCCCAGTGAATCTTGATTCCTCCCCCCTTGGTCAGTGCCGTCAAGGGGGCCACCACAGAGCTGAAGTTAGTAATGAACCTCCTATAGAAGTTCGCAAAGCCGATGAAACGTTGAACCTCCTTAACTGTGGTGGGAATAGGCCAGTTGAGGACAGCCTCAACCTTCTTAGGGTCCATCTTCACGTGGCCAGGAGTGATGATGAACCCGAGAAACTGAGCCTGGGTAACATGAAACTCACATTTCTCGGGCTTCACGTAGAGATGATTGTCAAGGAGTCTCTGAAGGACCCTGCTGACGTGCCCCTCGTGCTCCTTCAATGACCCCGAGAAAATGAGAATGTCGTCAAGATATACAAAGACGAACTGATTAAGCATGTCCCGAAGAACGTCATTTATCAGTGCTTGGAACACAGCAGGGGCATTGGTGAGCCCGAACGGCATCACCAGATACTCATAGTGGCCCGTGGGGGTGTTGAAGGCCGTCTTCCATTCGTCCCCCTGTCGGATCCGCACGAGATGGTAAGCGTTGCGTAGATCCAGTTTAGTAAAAATGGAAGCCCCTTGTAGTAGCTCGAAAGCAGTGGCCATGAGAGGAAAGGGGATATCGATTCCGAACCGTGATCTTGTTGAGGCCCCGGTAATCAATACATGGCCTAAGACCCCCGTCTTTCTTTCCCACAAAGAAGAAACCTGCCCCAGCCGGGGATGTAGAGGGGCGGATTATGCCGGCTGCTACGGATTCCTTAATGTAGGTATCCATTGCTGTGCGCTCGGGGGAAGACAAGGAGAAGATCCGACCCCTGGGAGGGCAAGAGCCAGGGAGTAGCTCAATGGCACAGTCGTAAGGGTGGTGAGGTGGTAAGGAGGTGGCCCGGGACTTGCTGAACACAGCTTTGAACTCATGATAGGAACTGGGGACTCGAGACAGGTCGACAGACTCTTGAAACTCGGAACTAGGGGCTGAGTGACTCAGGCAGGTGAGATGGCAAGTGGAATCACAACTATGAATGGTGCCGGCGGACCAGTCGATCCGGGGATTATGTTTGCGTAGCCAGGGGTGGCCCAGGATAACAGGGTACTCGGGAGAGTCAATCAGATACAAGGTCTCCTCCTGCTGGTGTTGATGGATGGTAAGTTGCAGGGACTGAGTGGCCTCTGTTATTCTGCCCGGTTCCAGAGGTCTACCATCCAACGCCGTAACTGCCTGGGGATGAGGAAGAGGTTGGGTAGGGATTCCAAGTTCCTTAGCCAAGGATAGATCCAGGAAGTTGCCTGCGGCACCGGAATCGATCATGGCCTGGACCAGATGCTGGTGGCCTTCCCAGGACAGAGTGGCCGGAACCGCTAGAACGGCGTTAGTAGGAGGAGCTCCAATTTTCCCCATCACGGCCCTCCTGTAGCCGGGTGGGGATAAGCGTTTCCCGAGAGCTCGGAACAAGTGGAGCGAAAGTGGCCGGAAGCACCGCAGTAGAGGCAACGTCGCTCCCTCATGCAACGTTCCCTCTCGTTGGGAGAGAGCCTGGAACGACCCAACTGCATGTCCTCCGGGGAGTCATGGAGCTGTTCAGGGACCGGAGAAGCCCTGGATGCAGGAATACGAACTGGGGAAACAGATCTGCTCTCACGAACCTGGGACTGAGGCGCTTTACAACGAGCCACCCTCCGCTCTCTCAGGCGGATGGCCATCGCAATGAGGGACTCAAGATCAGCAGCTGGTTCTCAGATGGCTAACTCATCTTGAAGGGGCTCGGACAGCCCTCCCTGAAAGCAGACCATCAACGCCTCATTGTTCCATCCACTTCCTGCCGCGATGGTCCGAAACTCGATAGCGAAATCTGCTGTGCTGCGGGAGCCTTGACTGAGAGTAAGCAGGCGCTTTGAAGCTTCCCGACCACTGACTGGATGATCAAATACTCGCTTGAACTCTTCTTTAAAGGCCACTTAGGACTCACAACAGGCATCTTGGGATTGCCACACCGCGGAGGCCCAGGAGAGCGCTTTGTCTGAAAGAAGGGTAATTATGTAAGCAATCTTGGAGCGATCTGTAGGAAAGCTTGAGGACTGGAGCTCGAATGTCAGGGAACACTGGGTGAGAAACCCCTGGCAGGAATTTGGATCCCCAGCAAAGGACTTGGAAGGTGGTAATCGAGGCTCTGCAACTGAAGTAGGCCTGTTGCCACTCGGAGCTGAAGCAGAGGGAGGTGAAGCGCCTGGGAGCCGTTCAAAGAGCTGGCGGATGGAATCCATCACAGTGTTTGGTCATTAGCTCCTCCTGATGGCTGAGAACGGCTTCATGGCGCTGGAATAATGACTCGTGTTGGGCAAACCTTGGAGGTGATTGTTTCTGGGTCCATGTGTGACTCGGTTTTTCTGTCACGACCTGCGCTTGAACTCGGGTCTCTGGTGTGATGGTTGAGAGATCTACCACTGAGCCACGGAAGTGGTGAAGTTGGACCCAAATGAAACACTTAAGGCATTACTCCAGGAAACGAAGATTTAATAAAAAAATCTTTGCAAGGATAACTCAACAAAAGTTCTTCTCGGATTGAGGAATTACAACATCAAAAACGATGGAAAACCAAAGAGAAAATAAAAACTCCACGAGGAGAGAAAACACAGTCAGATAGCAAATACAATCAAAGTCAGGAACTCAGGATACCTTACTTGGGGTAGCAAGAGAGGCTTAGCGCGACCAGGCAGGAAACACAGGGCGAAGACTCAAAAACCGAGTGGTGAAACAAGGGAAAAATACACAACTTAAATACACTGGGGGAAAACAAGACACAGGTGAGCTGGATAATGCTAACAAGGCCACACGAAGACGAACTAAGGCAAAGGAGAACACAGGGGACCTCTAGAGGCACGGAGACAAACTACAGGAGGAAAGATGCTGACAACTGCAGTATTAATATTATTATGCAATTTCTTTGAAACAATGTATAAAGCGCTATAGAGATAAAGGAGACGTCATTTGACTTGATCGGAAAAGTGCCGTAGAGATTAAAGTATAATTTATGTACAACAAATGGTATTCTTTTTAGATGCACAGTGATAGTTTGTAGTTTACATGTATGTGTATATACGTACATATACAAGTGTAACATTTATGATTATTATTCCTGTTCGCTCACGCGTTTGAAGATGAAACATCACATGGAGTGCATTGAGTTCTGGGAAACAGTATCCCACGCAGCGTCTTCAGATATATACATCAAATTTCAGCCAATGTAGTAGGTAATCCGGGCATACTATTCACAGTTAAATTTCACTGGACTTACCACAATGCACTATGGATTGACTTCACAAACAATACATGCATTGCTGTTTTAGAATTTGCCAAAATGAGGTAAAAAATGCATAACAATGCTGCATTCCAAAGCAGTCTTCACATCGGGAAAATAGCTATGACACCTTAATAAAGCTGTCTATGTAGGCATCTCAGTGGATTTTGGAACAGATGTGACCCAGGAGCAGTGGAGCATGTCTGTATACACAACACCACATGCAGAGACACGGTCAGCAACGTGTTGGGTGTACGAAAGCATTTCTCCCCCCCACCCTTGCGTCTCCATGGCAACAGGCTGGCTGACGCGTCATGTTGTATTGCACTTTGCTTTTTGTCAAATCTCTCCTCAGCCCCCACATTTCATAATGATGACACATTTCTGCTGATGCATTAACAGCTGCTCTTTCAGGTTTCCCTCTCGCACCCAAGCATTCTCACAGTGTCCTAAACACAGCCTGTATTCGAAATCGCCCCCTTTACCCTCAAATAGTGCACTAGTTGAGGGGACGGCCATTTTAAGTGGTGTTCGAAACCATAGTGGACATTCTCGAGTGCACTCATTCAATCCCACAATGCACCGCGAAAACGAGTGTACAACCTATGTACACTCAACCGCTAGAGATGACCCAGAATGCACTGTGAGAGTGACGCGCAGAGTGAATTTCCGCGTCTCACCAGAAGATGGTGCCTGCAGCTGAATTCATTGATTTTAGAAGCGCTCGTCCACGGCGAAATACAGGTAATACAACACAGGTACAAAATTAATTGTAAACTGACTATTAGGGTTTATAAATAATTTCCGTGAAAGAGTTCAAGTTAAATCCTTCAATCTTACTATTGGAGATGCCCGGTTCAAATGATTACTAAACAGCAAGCAATGCAAAAGCGGCAGTCCTTCCGATGCACAGTGTCTGAATTCACTCACTCGTTTTCATTCACTCCTTCAATGAGTGGACTAATGTAGGGAATAGTGAATGAGGGTATAGGCGGCGATTTCGGATACAGCCACACAGTTTGGTTCACTGGGTTCTGTGATACAACATTTCCCTGTCGTTTTGAAATACGAGAAGGATGTCGCATGTAGACATAGGTGTTCAGGATCGCATACAATCAGAGTACTTCTGCAAAATGCGGTATGCATAGTATCTACATGCATATTCGCAGCAACACCAAAACCAGTTGTCTTAATGAATGTTAATTTAAACAATAAACTGGTATATTAATAAACATAAATTTGCATTGCAGAAAATAAGCTCTGACCAACAAATCTTTATGATTCTTATACATTTATTTCATCAAGGCAATCTTCACTAATTAACACAACTTTTATGAATTTTGAAGCCCAATTACAATCGCAAGAAGTAAAAAGCTAACATTAATACAATTAATGTCATATTATTTTGGATTTATTGCATTCATCCTTGAGATTTGAATGGTAAATGGGGTGTTTTGGAAACATGTCTGACTATGCATACTATATAATAACAAAAAAAGGCAGTATGTTAAAGGCATAGCTCACCCAAAAATGAAAATTCTGTTATCATTTACTCACCCTCAAACCCATAATATTTTTGTAAATCTTTGAAACACAAATTCAATTTTTTTAATGAAACCCGAGATTTCTCTACCCTGTTAAAATTCTACAAAATGTTCAAGTTTAGGCTTTTATTCATATATAAACATTGATCAACGTACATCAAACATGATAAAGGGAAGTTCGACCATGTTTTGGTAAGGCATGAGAATAAACCTGTTTTAGGCATCAAGCAAATATATGTCCCTGCTTCCATTTATCGTATTTGACGAGTTCTTTGTAGTTTAATTCATCAATTAATCTGTTCAAACAGTGTGTTTATAAAGTGATAATTTCCCCCAAGAAAACATTGTTTAAAAGACTCATAATATTGGGTAATATCTTTGATTTGTCTGCACTATTGACCTCTACAGTCAACTATAACATTTCATGACTGATGAAGTTTGCAGCATTGACATTGTGACTGAACTAAACTGAATCAACACTGAACCAAATTGATCTGAATAATGATACTATTGTCTTGTGTTCTTCACAACACTACCACCATTATTTTCCTGTTTACAAATGTGAATCTGCTTTGAAACAGGCAGTTTTATATAAAGCACTTTGGAAATACATGTGAAGTCTTGACTTGAATTTGACTAAATCCCTCACTTCATATGATTAGCATTTAGGATGTCTTTATTAACTTTTTGAATCTTTGGAAATTTGGTGGAACAGACTTTTAGTAAGTTAATTAATTGTGTTTTCGAAGATAAACCAAATGACGTTTGGAACGGCATGAGGGTGATGAGCATATGTATTCACATTAACGCTAGTGGAACACAAAATACTTTCAGCTTTAAAGACGAGCAGACAACAGCTGATAAAGTTGGAGTTGTGGCGTGTATGGAGAAAAATAATAAGTTGATAGTTGAGGGTGAGTGAATAGATGGAAGGAAGGAGGGGGCAGCAGTCGCTGGGGAGATGAGACATCTTGTTCACTCCATCATAAAGCAGTGTGACTCACTCCTCTCACATAGGATTTCATTAGACAGGGTTCCCTCGAAACCTAATTCTCTTACTAGTTTAGCCTCTTTTGTGGGTCTTGCCACTGAACCAAAGAACAAAACTTCTCTAGTTTTGCCGCTGGTTTCATTCATGTTTCAAAAAAAAAAAAAAACGACTTCACAAATAGTAAGGGGAAATTAACTGGAAATAGTGTGTATTAAACCAGCATTTTTACACACATTTTATTGTACAGTAACTGTGGAACCTGGCAGTGTTTCCCCTCCACTAATATTTGATGATCATACCCATTCTAAAATATCTTGCTCCAATATTAAAAACACAGGAACATCACCATAAATGATTGATACGTACTCAAAATTGTGAAGACTTACACTACTAACCAGGGTTGGTCTTGCAACTTTGAGCTAGAAACTTGGATGTCAGCAGGTTCATGTTCAGCCACATGGTGTTAGTTAGCTTTAGACCAACATGATATTACCAACCAAAGACTTATAATATATAGGCTTATGTCTGTCAGCTGCCATCTATAAAGAATGTTTTTGTACATTAAGTGTTCTGGATAGTAATGGACCAAGATATATTCTTCACAAGTACTTGTAAAATATTCTGTCTACGCAAGCTTGATATGTCTGTTTTCTGTCACTCCAGCTATTTTCATGGTTTGAAGAAAAAAATTATGAAGCAAATGAATTGCAATATTGCATCCTTTATGAACGACCCCTATTGCCAACACAAACAACTAACTGGAATTCATTAATTTCCAATAGAGAGTAATACGGGAGCTATATGGAGGTCCAACAATATTCATATTGTCACGAATCCTGGCCATGCACTTCCACTCATTCACCACCAGAGGTCACCCGTTCACCACATGGACTTTTCACACTACACAGCACATTGGACTCCATTTCCCATTATCCATTGCACTGACGACACGCACAGCTGTTCACAATTATCACGCCCACACCTGATATCCATCTCGCAATCACCATCACCCAATAACTCACTATTTAAGCCTGGGACTTGCTCTTGCTCTCGGCCGAGTATTGTTTAGCATTTATCACTCTCCTAGGGATTGCTACTTTACAGAGCCATTGCCTTAGTCATAGTCATAGTCATAGTCTTAGTCATAGTCTTGTCTTGTTTTCCTGCCGTGTTTGACCCTGCTCGTGTTTCCTGGATTCACCCTTCGCCTCTGCCGTTTGGACTCTGTTTGCTCCCCGTTTGGACTATTGCTTTCGCTACTGGATTATCTCTCTGCCTTGCCCCTTTGGATACTGTTTGTTGATCGTTGACCCACGCTTGCTCCACGGATTGCTTTTTCTTGCCCTTGCCATACCTGTTTGCCACTGTTTGACCCTGCCTGTCTCACCATGTTTTATAATAAAGCTTTGCACATGGATCCGCACGTCTCACGTCTCGTCAGCCCCGTAACAGAATACTCGGCCCCACATGGATCCAGCGGCTTTTCAAAAGGACATTGGCCAGGTATGGAGTCTGCATGGATGCTATTAACCCTCGAGCAGGGCTCGCGACCGCTCGAGGTTTATGTACAGGAGTACTTAGACCTCGCCTATTTTTCTGATCTGCCGGACTATGCACTTATAGATTTTTTTTGCGAGGGCATTAATCAGCCGCTCCGGTCAAAGTTGATCCGCGAGGGTCCCCGTTCATCTCTCAGTCAATTTATGAACTATGCTTTGCTGTGTGTGGGCTCTTCTTTCACTGTGGGTGTCGCGGAGGAACGCGACACCGCACTCACTCACAAAATGGCGGCAGCAACAGCACCCCTTCACGTCTCCGCCGTCAAGCCAGAGTCTGCTCACGTCAAGCCAGAGTCTGCTCACGTCAAGTCAGAGTCTGCTCACGTCAAGCCAGAGTCTGCTCACGTCATGCCTGCCAAGCCAGAGTCTGCTCACGTCATGCCTGCCAAGCCAGAGTCTGCTCACGTCATGCCTGCCAAGCCAGAGTCTGCTCACGTCATGCCTGCCAAGCCAGAGTCACACCACGTCTCAGTGCTCCAGCCAGAGTCACACCACGTCTCAGTGCTCCAGCCAGAGTCACACCACGTCTCAGTGCTCCAGCCAGAGTCACGTCACGCCTCAGCTCCTCAGCCAGAGTCTCTTCACGCCTCCGCCGAACTGCCAGAGGCTGTTACCACAGATTCAAGGTCAGTCCTTCGAGTGCTGATATCCAGTGTGATGGACCCACCACTGATGTCAGTGCGAGTAGCTGGCATTCCCAGGGCCTCAACCCTGGCTGTTACAGAGACTGTTCCCCTGACCTCAGTGCTTCCCGTTATGGCGGTTGCCATTTTGAGTGTGTGGGCTGCACACTGTGCTCCTGAGGCCTCTCCTGTCCACGAGTCTGCTCCAGTGCCTCCAGAGGTGGCGGCTTTCGCTGCAGAACCTCTCGAAGTGGTGGCACCCGTTCCTGAACTCACTGTCTGCCCTGTTATGGCCACGGAGGCCATTCCCGAACTCCCTGTTTACCATGTCACGGCCAGGAGTGCCGATCCCGAGTCCCGAGAATCCAGTTCTCAAACTACGGCCAGGAGTGCCGATCCCGAGTCCCGAGAATCCAGTTCTCAAACTACGGCCAGGAGTGCCGATCCCGAGTCCCGAGAATCCAGTTCTCAAACTACGGCCAGGAGTGCCGATCCCGAATCCCGAGAATCCAGTTCTCAAGTCACGGCCAGGAGTGCCGTTCCCGAGCCTCAAGTGTCCGCGCTGCAAGAGCGCCCTCAAGTGTCCGCGCTGCAAGAGCGCCCTCAAGTGCCCGCTCCTCCGGAGCGCCCCAAGGAGGCCGTCTGCGAACTCACGCCCTGTCCTGTCACGGCCAAGGAGGCCGTCTGCGAACTCACGCCCTGTCCTGTCACGGCCAAGGAGGCCGTCTGCGAACTCACGCCCTGTCCTGTCACGGCCAAGGAGGCCGTCTGCGAACTCACGCCCTGTCCTGTCACGGCCATGGAGGCCGTCTGTGAATCCTCGTCATGCCCAGTCACGGCCATGGAGGCCGTCTGCCTATCCTCCTTCTGTCCTGCCACGGCCATGGAGACCGTTTACGAGCTCTCGACCTGCCCGGTCCCAGCTCCTGAGACCATGAGGACTCTCTCTGTGTTGTCTGTCTCTGTTCTCCCTGTGGTGTCTGTCTCTGCTCTCCCCAGATCCCTGATCCTGCCCTGGCTTCCTGACCAGTCCACTCTACAGTGGAGATTCTCTACCCAGTCTACGCCACACTGGTGGGCTCCGGCTTTGTCTGCTCAGCGGTGGTGGTCAGCTGTCTGGTTCTGGGGGTTTCCTGCTTCGCCCAGGTGCACTCTGGTCCCGTCCTGCCCTGCAACAAGGACTCTCTCAGTGTTGTCTGTCCCTGCTCTCTCTGTGTTGTCTGTCCTTGTTCTGCCCAGATCCCAGTCTCCGTCATGGGTTCCTGCCCTGTCTGCCTCCCTGTGGTGGTCCTCTGCCCTGCCATGGTGGTCTTCTGCTCGGGTCTGGTGGTTGTCTGCCCCGCCGTGGTGGTCTTATGCTCGTGTCTGGTGGTCATCTGCTCCGCCGTGGCGGTCCTCTGCTCCGGTCTGGTCACCTGCTCCGCCCTGGTGGGCTCTGGTCTCGCCTGCTCCGCCCTGGTGGGCTCTGGTCTCGCCTGCTCCGCCCTGGTGGGCTCTGGTCTCGCCTGCTCCGCCCTGGTGGGCTCTGGTCTCGCCTGTTCCGCCCTGGTGGGCTCTGGTCTCGCCTGCTCCGCCCTGGTGGGCTCTGGTCTCGCCTGCTCCGCCCTGGTGGGCTCCGGTCCCGTCTGCTCCGCCCTGGTGGGCTCTGGTCCCGTCTGCTCAGCCCTGGTGGGCTCTGGTCCCGTCTGCTCCGCCCTGGTGGGCTCCACTGGTCCCGTCTGCTCCGCCCTGGTGGGCTCCGGTCCCGTCTACTTCGCCCTGGTGGGCTCCCGTGCCGTCTGCTCCGCCCTGGTGGGCCTCTGCTCTGTCGGCCCTGACCTGGCCTCTGGCTCCGCCCTGGTTTCCTGCTCTGCCAGTTCTGCCTCTATCCCCGGTCTTCCCACGTCCTCAAGGACCTGGCCCTCCTTCCCTCCCCCTGCTCCGCCACCGCCCTCCTGGATTGTTTAGGAGCGTCTGGAAGCCGCTCCTTGGGGGGGGGCTATGTCACGAATCCTGGCCATGCACTTCCACTCATTCACCACCAGAGGTCACCCGTTCACCACATGGACTTTTCACACTACACAGCACATTGGACTCCATTTCCCATTATCCATTGCACTGACGACACGCACAGCTGTTCACAATTATCACGCCCACACCTGATATCCATCTCGCAATCACCATCACCCAATCACTCACTATTTAAGCCTGGGACTTGCTCTTGCTCTCGGCCGAGTATTGTTTAGCATTTATCACTCTCCCAGGGATTGCTACTTTACAGAGCCATTGCCTTAGTCATAGTCTTAGTCTTAGTCATAGTCTTGCCTTGTTTTCCTGCCGTGTTTGACCCTGCTCGTGTTTCCTGGATTCACCCTTCGCCTCTGCCGTTTGGACTCTGTTTGCTCCCCGTTTGGACTATTGCTTTCGCTACTGGATTATCTCTCTGCCTTGCCCCTTTGGATACTGTTTGTTGATCGTTGACCCACGCTTGCTCCACGGATTGCTTTGTCTTGCCCTTGCCATACCTGTTTGCCACTGTTTGACCCTGCCTGTCTCACCATGTTTTATAATAAAGCTTTGCACATGGATCCGCACGTCTCACGTCTCGTCAGCCCCGTAACACATATGCAGAATTTCCAGATCTGTTTTGAGCTTCAGGCACGTTGAATAATGTAGAAAGACTGGATGTGATGTATTCTTATGAAATCCATGAGCTCAAGGTAAGAATTAGCAATATTTTTATTAATACCAATAAATAAAAAGCTATTCTTTTAATACTATTTCTGTAAAATGGGTGGTAATAAATAATTATGTCCAAAATAACTTTTACTCAATCTCTTTTTATTTAAAGATTCCATGTTTAATTCGATGATACTTGTGATATTTTTCTATTTTTTTTACTTTTAACTACTAGCAATTTTTTTTAGTAAAAATTGTTTTTCAGGATGTCAATCTGAATTTTTGGGAGTAAAAAATACTGAAACTATAAAATGCAGCTGTCACTCCTGTAAACAAACAAAGCTTTAAGAGTCACAAGTGTATATAACTGTAGTAAGTATGTGACTTAAGGAACTTGATTTTATGAGCACCCAGATCCAGTTTATTACAAAGCTGTTGCATTTTCAGCACTCTCTGCTATTGAAAAGGGGCAACAAGAGAAAACGGGGGAAATAACAGATAGATAACAGATAGATATTGTGAGAAGAAGCTCTAAATCTTCAGCCGTCCTAACAAACCCATGTCAGGGCCTCTATAGTAAGCTCGTGACTTCACAAGAGAGGTTCATGACTAGACATATTGCGGCAACAAAGCCCTTGTGGTGTTTGTGGTACCACTGCTGTATTCTGATGAAAGACAATGCAAGAGGTGCTGATAATAACACACAGTGACTGCAGAGAGCCTCAGGTGCAGAGCCGCTCAGCTTAACCTGTGCTGTGAGAACGTCCTCTAACCGCACAGGACACTAACAGTGGTGCAGTTTTGGCTGCTTTACATTTAATCTATCATCACAGATGAAGGGTTACTTAGAAAAGCTTTTATGTTACTAATATCAGTAGCTTATTATCTTAATATGATGATAATAACATAACAATCTAAATTCTTTAGGTTAGTTTTGGATTACCCCAAGGTCACAAATGTATGAGCCTATTTTCACCTATATAAAAGTTAACTTTTTTATATTTTATTATGGCTATGTATATTACTGAATCTCTTATGCTTACCAAGGTTTGTGAGATAGTATTAAGATTTAAATTTACTTTTTCTATTTGAATATATTTAAAAAGAAAACCATTTATTTCTGTGTTGCTAATCTGAATTTTCTACAACATTACTCCAGTCTTCAGTGTCACATGATCCTTCAAAAATCATTATGATATGCCGATTTAATGCTCAAGAACATTTCTTTTTATCATCAATGTTTTGACTAATCCTCAATTTATTTGTTTGTTTATTTGTTCATAAGCAGAAGTGTAATTGTAACATTATTTTACTGTGGCTATATTTATACATGATTATAAGTTTATATCTACCATTTGACTGCAACCTTATATTTTCCAACTGTGACTTTAAATCTCACAATATGACTTTTATTTTCATTTTTTTCCTACATTTTCTATGTGCGAACACCAAAACAATGTCACTATTACATGGTCATATTTTATCTTAGAAAAAAGTTAGGGTAGGAAGCAAAGCGAGGCAAAGTCAAGTAAGATGGAAAAAGAGGAAATAAGCAAGTAAAGCTGATTTATTGAAACTGGGAATGAAGCGGAAAGTGACTTTAAGTACAAAACCGCACATCAAAAATAGGAAGAAAAAGTACACTGTCATCCATTTTCCATAACATTATCAAACAAAAAGTTAGCTAGATGAAGCAGAGAGAATATAATGGGTAAACGTGAATAAACAAGAAAGCTGATGGAGCAGTGCCCTGCAGGTCATGACTGCAAAGTGTTGTTATATTCAACAAGGCAGGGGCGTAATTACTCGGGGGACGTGTCCTCCCCACTTTTTATTAAAAGTAAATTCGTCCCCCGCACTTTTTAATTGAACAGTTGTGTTCTCGACATGTTGAGGTTTTAATGGAGCAATGTATATAAATGCAGAATGATTTAAAATTCAAAGAGACAAGATCATTTATACATGGCGTTTTCGTTTCCATGGCAATCAGTCACTCAGTTTGTGACGTCACGACATGCCCAGTCTCGTGCCCGCGGTCCCGTGCTGTATCCATCATTCATTAGAGGTCGCGATGAGTTCAACTCTTCACTTCTCTTTTACGAAGAAGTCAAGCAGCGTAAGTTGTCATGTGAGATCCGAATAGTGTTGCACAATGTTGAGTGACTCTGCCTATTGCTCTTGTTGAATAATTAGCAAGTTTTGATGTTCATTATATGGAGAAAAAAAAGCTGCCTGGACAAACATGCACTTATTTATTTTCAGTGTATTTTTCCGTAACTCTTTTGTAACGTATTTTATTTTAACACGTATGTATGTTATTAGAACCCTTCAAATAAGAATAAAGATAATGTTGAACTGAGATTTTACAGCGTTTGCAGCATTGTGACATATTTAACTCTGCCAATACTATACATGATGTATTTCAATCAAGTATGCAAGCACTGATCTGATACAGGACCGATCTTCATTTAGGGGTGCTCTGTCATTATTGCACTAATTTGACGTTTTTATGTGTTGTCAAGAATGAACAAGAAACAGTCAGCCTAGGTTTGTTAGGACGACACGCAAGAAATACAAACTTCACAGCTGAGAAGAACTGATGGCTTTTAACACCTGGCTGGTTTTACATTGTATAAAATATATTAATACACAATCGTTTGTAGGATTATATATGGACCAATCATAGAAAACACATAATTAGTCAAATATAGAAAAATAAAAAATAACATTAGTATGATGAACAACTTCTCAGCTATCATTTTTAACTACAGTAGGTAATTATTAGCTTACATATTGGTTGTTTATTAGCACATAAGCACATATTAATTCTGTATTCTTCATGACCATATTCTGCATCCCATAATCCTAAACTTAACAACTACAGCGACTACCTTACAAGCTATTAATAAGCAGTAAATGAAGAGTTTATTGAGGCAAAAGTCATAGTTAATAGTGAATGTGTGTTTATCATTCTAAAGTGTTAAAAAATTATTTAGGATACAAATGATTGGTTATTGTCCAGCAGTGTACTTAAAGTGTTATTTTCTTCTGTATGTCACTATTCCCTGTATGTACATGTTTCAAACACTACTTTATTTGCTGTAGACAGAGGCAGAAGTGAATTCACAGTTGAGAGTGAATGAGGCAGAAAGTTTCAGTGAGGCTTCAGAGGTAAGATTATTTACAGCATTGTCTATGATAAGATATTTCTTTTAACAGACTAATCAGACTAATGTATAATAGAACAGAACAGAATAAAGAAGCATGTGAATGTGCAAGTATCCATTACTGTGTGCCATGTACTCTACATACAACACACACAAAATACAATCTGAAATATGTAAACAATACAACAACTTATACTCAAAAAGGTGCATATTAGTACATTAGAGTACCAATATGTACCGTAATGTACAACTATGAAACTTTTTGGGGTAAATAAGGTACAAAGATGTGCTTTTAAAGGTACTGTCCCAGTGACAAGCTGTTGTATTTCTTTCTTCCTTTTTCTTTTTTCTATCTTTCTTTCCTTCTATTTTATAATCATATATAATAATATAATCATAAAGCATATTAAGCAAAAAGGTATGATTAAAAATAAAACCTGTCAATTAGACAAGGGTTAACTGAAAAAAACAACAAAAAAGAACAGGTATAACACTAGACATTCCGTCCCCCCCACTTTTGAAATGATGGCTATGCCCCTGCAACAAGGCATACAAAAGCATTGAGATTTGTCTTTTTATGACACATACTGTTTCACTTTACAACACAATGCCCCACCAGAACTTTAATTTTATTTCAGTTACCAAAAACATTTTTTTTAATTCTAGTTTTAGGTTGTTGTTGTTTTTTTACCACAACAACAACCAAACTCTTTCAGACAGGGAACATTATTCATCAGACAATGTTGCTTAGGGTCATCTGGACGAGCAGCACATTTTTCCCCTCTCTCACACAAAAAACAAGACCCAGCTCCATTTACTTCAGTGGATAAGCCTGTATCAGTGGGAATCAGAGAATAAACGATGAGCACTAGAATGCTGGTGGAGGTACTCGTTCAGCTCCACGACAGTATTGACCTTTACACACTGATATAGAGCAGAGTGCACCACACTCTAGCTGAGACAACAGGAAAATAGGGCAAGTGACATTTAGGGAAGAATATTGGGCCTAGTATGGGGTGGGATTGGGGGAATGATTCACATTTGTCCCAGTTTGGCCTTCTTGGAGTTTAAGGAACATCAAGAGGGAAAATCTGGCTCTGCTATAAATCATGGTGAACTGCCTACACCGAAAATAATGGGTTTTAAAAATTTTCACAAAGGAATTGGTAGCAAGTTTCAAAACTATGTTAAATATTACATTTTAGTATAAATGTCAACATTTTTCATGAAATTTTGGTAACGCTTTTGTCACGTGTCGGTTTCCTTTCAGTTCTGTTGCCCTTATTTGGTAGGTCCTGTCCTTGTTTAGTTAATGATTCATCCTATTCACCTGTCTTGTGTTAATTATCTCGTTTACTCCTTTGTTCCTGTTCCTTTATAAGCATTCAGTTTTGTTCTAGCCTTCGTCGAGTCTAAAATTAAAGTTATGTTTATGCTGTTATTTCTGTTGTTAATACATTTGCACGATTAAAAGAACCTCATTATCCTGAATCCCTCGTCTTCCTGCCTCCTACGATCAGCAACGCATAACAGAAGACTAGACCGACACAGAAGATGAGGAGGCGGCTGATTTTGATTCCCCGCAAGGGAGGTCCGGGGATCATCAGCCTGCTTCCGTCTGCCCGCAAAGATGATAGTTTAGCCGCCCGCGGCGAAGAGTGTGCCACCGATTGCGGCGAAGATGGTTCCGTCGCCCGCAACGATGATGATGATTCCGCCCGCAGCAATGATAATGATTCCACCCGCGGCAATGATGGAAGGGATCCTCCGGTGTCTAGAGAGTGTCCTGCCCCGATGCAGAACCAACTTGCCAACCGCAGCTCGCTCCAGCTCGCCGTCCGCAGGGAAGCCAATACCGCCGCCATTCGCGGCCGAGATAGTGCCTCCGCCGTCCGCGCGAAAAATAATTCCGCCGCCATCCGCGGCGAAGTCAGTGCCCGCGCCGTCCGTGGGGAAGCCAAGCCCGCCGTTCGCAGGTATATCAAGGCCGCCATTCGCGGCACATACAAGCCCGCCGTCAGAGAATATGGCTCACCGGCACTTGGTCCAGCGATTCTGGATTTGGCGTTACCCCTGGAGTTCTCTGTGCCAATCCTAGATCCTAATAACATAAAATATATGATGCAGTAAATTTTTCACTACATACTGGGTACTTATTGTATTATTACAACATAAAGTAAAGTAAAGTCGTGACGTATTGTCAAGTATGGTGACCCATACTCGAAATTGGTGCTCTGCGTTTAACCCATCCAAGTGCACACACACAGCAGTGAGTAGTGAACAAATGCACACACACACACACACACACACACACACCGTGAACACACACCCGGAGCAGTGGGCAGCCCGGGGAGCAATTGGGGATTCGGTGCCTTGCTCAAGGGCACCTCAGTCGTGGTATTGAGGGTGGAGAGAGCGCTGTACATTCACTCCCCCCACCTACAATCCCTGCCGGCCGGGGACTCGAACTCGCAACCTTTCGATTACGAGTCCGACTCTCTAACCATTAGGCCACGACTTCCCCCAAACATATATCTTACATGACATTGATACAAATAGTAGGCCTATACTATAGTATAATTTTGTAATTATAGCAAAGTTAAAAACCACCATAGTCGAGATTACTAAAGTATGGTGAAATTTTGTAATGAGTTTCTGCTCTGATTTGGTTTAAATATTGATATGAAAATTCACCTGATAGAAGAACATTGCATATGGTCATCTCAGCAGAGAATCATGTCCGTCGAGGTGCAGTAGTGGAAAACTAGATTACCTGTTTCCAACTCCCCCGAGGATATAGCATATAAATATACCATCATAATACACATTTACCGAATTGATGTTTTTTTGATAGCTGTAGTGCTGTTGGTGCACTTGAGCTTCCGTATGTGGTTTGAGGCAAGTAGTATAAAATATACTACAACATTTTTCTCAACTACTATGCAAACATATACCCTTGTTACGTGTAGTTACTGTGTAAGTGTAACATCCGCGGGCTGTAATCTAAAGTGAAGCCTTGTTACCCTCTTGTTACGTGTAGCTACTGTGTAAGTGTAACATCTCAGGCTGTAACAGCACTACAGTGATCAAAAAACATCAATTATACAGTAATTATACATGTTGTGTATTATGCTGTTATTTATCCTGGGAGGAGCTGGAAACAGGTTATCTACTTTTTCACTGTATTTCACCTCGACAGTTCAATGCTGGTGACCTGACTTGCTGCTCAGATGACCATAAGCAATACTCTTTCATCAGGTAAATTTTCATATGGGAATTTCTAAACCAAATCATATCAGAAGCTCATCACATAATTACCCAATACTTACAGCTCAGTTCAGTAATCTCCATGATCCCACATAAATAACACTAGTTAATAATATAGCTTATATTCTTTAGTAAACTGTGGTAAAATGTATAAAGACTATGGTGTTTTTTTATTTCACTATAATTACTCAATTATACTAGGCTATAGTATACAGTTTACTATTTATATCAATGTCATGTAAGATATACATGTTGTAATAATACAATAAGAAGGCTACCCAGTACGTAGTGTAAAAATATGTTGAATCATATATTTTGTGTTATTACAATAAGGCAATTGGTTACACTTTATTTCGATAGTCCACTTTAGACATTCTACTAACTATAAGTAACTTTGTAACTGCATGTCAACTACATATCAACTAATTCTCATTAATTTGCAACTACATTTTATCACGGACAAGCTCACGGCTTTGCAAAGGAAAATTGATGGATTTGGAAATCAGAATGGACAAAGAGAATAGCCGTGAAATTGGAATTAGGCTATTCGCACCAAGACCAAACAATTGCAATCTTATCTTCTTTTCGGTTCCCCCAGACCAGCGCGGGCCTCAGACAAGGTCGCTGTTGGGAATAACAAGCCCGGGAAGAACACTGCAGTGAGACGCTCTTGCGTTCCTCCCCCCTTCCACAGACACTTGTTGATTGTTGACTCTGTCTGGGTCCTGATCAAGGCTGTCTCCATGGCAACTTGCTGTGTCGCTATCACATTCTGCAGACTGAGACAACTTGATTTGAATGCCATTGAATTGAATTGAATTGAATTGAATTCGCTTGGCGGGTCTCCAGGCCTACAAATACACAAACTCTACATACATACAGACACACATACGCACATATATACAGATATGCATTCACCGCCCCACCCCCGATCCATCGCCTTCGCCATTTTGTACCGCCAGTCTGACAAGCGGGTCTGTGACCAGCGCTGAGAATGGCTGCCGGACCGGATGGCTGCTTGCCGGAGCTGGATTAATTCCCCTGTTGCAAAGTCTATGTTTGTGTCTATGTTGTATTGATTGATTATGTGCTTTTGTTGCTGGGGTGTTTTTCCTGTTCTCACACTGTACTTCCAAAGGAGTATAGTTTCGGGGGTTATTTTTTTCTCCCCCCTTTCCTTATGTTATGCTGTATTTCTTCCTAAATTCCCTGTCTTCCTGTCCTGTCTACCCCCTTGTCATATTGTATGTATGTTGTGTATGTATGGACAGGTTGATGGCTAATTTCGCTGGTACTTGTGACAATAAAGGGCTACTACTACATGTCTACTAACTCTCAGTAGGGTAGGTTTAGGGTTAGTAGAATAAGTTGACATACTTGCAAAGTTTCTCATAGTATGTTGTATGTTGTGGACCCATCAAAATAAAGATATTAAGCAGACAGTCTACTAATACTCTAATGACTGCTAGTTAACATGTAGTTGCAAAGTTACTTACTGTTATTAGAATGTCTAAAGTGGACTATCAAAATAAAGTGTTACCAGGCAAATTGTTCTAAATCATAATATTGTAGCCTAACACAGTAGGATATAAATACCATGTAATCCTAGAATAGTTACACCTTGCTTATGAAATACTAACAGTGTAAATACTTTAATTTTCCAAGTCATTACCCCCTTATTCCCCAATTGTTTCCGTTTACCTAAATGTACGTTCATCTTTAAGTTATGCTGACGTGGAAAATCGCAGACTCTACATACACGTAATTTCAGAATAGGTACCCTTTAGTTATAAAATACTTACAGTATAAATGCTTTATAATTCCGCAAATTCTGTAAATTCTGTTTAATTACACGGTACATTGCGGGCTGTAATCTAAAGCGTTACTGAAATTCTAGTGTACACTTAGCATAAAAAACATACACTGTTTGTAATTTAAAGTTAATCTTTAAAAAAGCACTAATAATTTAATAACACTTGTAAATGTAATCTAGCAGACCTCAAATTAATGAACTTTTTCTTTTTAGTATAGTTCATTTATCAGTCTTCAGCCTTAAAGCTGCAATACATGAAAATACAAGAATTTTCATGAATTAATCGCTCATTAATTGACAATGTGTAAACAGTTTGTAACAAAAAAAATTCACTCTGTGAAAGCCTGTATAGGCTGGTATTTATGTAAAGGACTCGGGACGTTTTGGCCGGGAAAATCAAAAGTATGTGACATTTACACACTCTCAAGAGCCTCTCTTCTGTTCTTTGACACATGAAATTAATGCTTATGTTAAGATTAATGCCAAAATTACTATTCTGTACTGTAAATGTGTCATGCAAAGAAAAGGGATTAATTCAATCTATAATTAATCTATATAGTCCACAGTCTCAAATGCACATCAGAATCAAACTATCAAAGCAGTGTAATGATGTTGGTGAACTGCAGAGCTGGCGCAAACATATCCACATCGCTTTGATCAGAAGGTTTCTTAACTGCTGCTTTCTCACCGTTGTCATTTTTGTTGTGTGTTTATTTTTAGAGGAAACTTCATAGCACATATCTATATATTCATCATTTATATGTGCTGTACTTTCATAAATTTCTCATGTAGTTACCTTAGCAACATGCTATTTGAGAGCACTATTGAAAAAAATTGTGAGATGAGTTTCCTAAGCAGTGCAATTTCTATGACAAAGATTCGCTAATGCGTTCAGTTATCAATTATGTTTTACTCTCCGCACCGTTTAACACATTTTATCATATTTGCACAGATTTCTCACCACAATCACAGCAGAACATGTGAAAAAGTGTAGAGATCCCAACAGAGCCTTATCATGGCCTATGCAGAAATACACACAAACACACGAGTAAACAAAAAACATCCTTTCATTAAACAGTCAATGCTGAATCAGTGGAAAAGTGCTGTGGTCTGTTCACTGCCCTAGAGAAGATTTGATGCTGACAGCTGCCTTCTGTCAACCACTGAGTGAGTGAGACGACAAAACCACAGAGAGAGGGAGAGAGTGATATATTGCCAAATTGCTATTGGGTGTTGCAGCGGCTGAAAGAATGAAGACATTGAACCATTTGGTGATTCAGAGAAGGAATGTTTCTTGGTGAAGTTTCAATGAGGGTGGAGGGTAAACAGCAAGTGGCTCTTTTCATTGCATGTAAAGCGCAGAACCACTAGTTCAGCACAGATGGCAACCCATAGTTTTCGTAACCACAGTAATCAACGGGGCTTGATGGGTGATGGGGAGCAAGCAATCTTAAATGCCTCTTCTCAGAAGCTTTACTTCTGGAGCTGTTTACATCTACTGACCGTGAATGAATTCTTGTAAACAAGGCAAACAGACAGTCACTGAAAGGATAGAATGAGCACTATGGAAGTCAATGGCTACCACCAACCATTGGTTACCAAAGTTCTTCAAAATATCTTTGTTTGTGTTTCGGATAAGAAACACACTTGACTCAAATTGATTTTAACAGAATTTGACATTAGCATGATCCTGAGTTAACAGTGCAATACAAGAGTCCCTTTCAAGGAAAATCAGTTCACTCTGCAGCCATATTTTGCAATGCCTCTGAGGCAGCTATTTTAGACATGCAAGATCAGCTCCTTTCTACTAAAATGAGGAAATATTAAAATCTCAAAAACTGATAGCCAATCTCAGTTTTAAATAACAATCTCGATTTAAATAACATATTTCGAACCTGATCTCATAAATGTTCTCTCTTCAGCATTAAAAAAGCATGACTTTACCAACTGGCCAATTGGCTTTTTTGTTTAGAAGGCAGGACTTATTACAGCATATTGCACATTGCACTTCCTTCTATTCAAATTAATACCAATGAACTATTTGCATATACAGCCTTTGAGCATAAAACTGCATAGAAAAC
The DNA here is from genome assembly GCF_936440315.1 of Barbus barbus. Taxonomy (NCBI): domain Eukaryota; kingdom Metazoa; phylum Chordata; class Actinopteri; order Cypriniformes; family Cyprinidae; genus Barbus; species Barbus barbus. The sequence continues at coordinate 20,419,102 of NC_136731.1, read as the reverse complement.
AAATACTGGATAAAATAGTATATTTTTACATTAATTAGATTGATTAGTATTTTTATCAATAAGTTTTTTGTATTGAGTTCATTGTAAATATATATTTTTTCTCTTTTTGGTTGGATTTCCTTCACTGAGTTCACTGAATTGCATTATCTTCTCCATGAATGATACATGCCATGCTGCCTTATAATTTGGTAAAAGTTATCTTGAATGGCAATGTAATTATTTTTATTATCGTTTGAAACTGACTTTGTGTTGGGAGCGCACCTATGATGCCTTAAAATGCTGTTTATGTTCCAACTCACTAGGTTTTGGAATAGATCCTTTGACCAGAACCCCAGCTTTGTTGGGTTGTCTCCATCCCTAGATAATTCATAATTAATTACTCAAAGTAATTTATTTTTAGTGCAGGGTATCTTTGCATTGATGCTCTTTTCATGCCCCCACAGAAACACTTATGAGAAAACTAATTTGTTTCTGTCTGTGTGTGTGTGTGTGTGTGTTTGTGTGTGTGTGTGTGTGTGTGTGTGTGTGCGCGTGCATGTTTATGTGGTTTATGAGGACACAAATTTGTATAATGACATGGGTATGACAGAGGTATTACAATATGAAGGTGGTTTATGAGGACACTGCCTATGTCCCCGTAATTCAAAACATACTAAATGGTGTTTTTTTGAAAATCTAAAAATGCACAAAGTCTCCTGTGAGGGCTAAGTTTAGGTGTAGAGTAGGTGTAGGGCAATAGCACACACAGTTTGTACAGTATAAAAACCATTACGCCTATGGGATGTTCCCACTTTTCACAAAAACAAACGTGTGTGTGTGTGTGTGTGTCTGTGTGTCTGTGTGTAGACACATTCAGGAAGGAGGCAGGCAATATGTGTGACACAGATAAGAAAACAACATCCAAAAACAAAACACACACACACACATAATTAGAAACATTTAAAACTGAAACTCACATTTATATCTCAACACAAACAAATGCACACACAGGCCAATAAATATACTTAAACTATATTCCATCAAAAAGATTAAATAAACACATAATTTTCCTCTAAAAGCCTGAAGATCATACCAGCATCATACAAGGAAACCCTCACCACAGATATGACTATTCACTGAATAAGAACATAATGATCTTTCTCATCCGGCTTAAAAGCTTTCCTGTGTCGTTCCTTATTTTGACGATATATGCTCACATATGATCACATATGCTCAGCGCACACTACAAGACTAAATGTTGAATTGACTGAAAGGCAGATTCTGTTTCTTCCAAAGTACTTGAACAAATTTACCTTGACTAACCTCGTATGTAATTAAATGTTACACCTACACTGTACCTGATCATACAGTAGATGTTTCATTTGTTCTTGTTCTGAATGCTCTACATAAATCTCTCCAAATCCTCTCAAAGACATCAACACACTGCAGTCTTCTTCCAGGCTGCCTCACATGGCACGCAGCATTCGTGGCATTCACCCAGATGAGGTCAGGATGAGGTGGTGCTTCTTTTGTAATGGAAATTACTTAGTGGACTAAGAAAAATCTTAACAGAAATGAAATCTGAGAATGGTGTCTGGGTCAGAATAAAGTGGTGCCCCTGACGCTTCGCTCCAAGTGTTGTTTTTTTACTAGCACCTCAGAGGCTTGTGTTACTTGGCTTAAAGTTTGATTTATGAAATCTATTCTGCACTGTCAGGAAACAATATCGGCATAAGCCAGAAGGACAACAAAGGCAGCATCTTCTCTAATCCAAAGAAAGTACAGATTTACTGATATTACTTCTGGCAGATACCAATAAGCTGAGAATTATTTCATGGTTATGCCTGATAACCATTAAATGTCTGATATAAAAATTCTAGACTTTGTTGTCAAAGTAGATTAAAACTAAATCTGAAATCAATCATTTTAACTGCTCCTTAGTAGGGCTGTGTATTGGCAAGAATCTGGCGATACGATACGTATCACGATACAGGGGTTGTGATACGATATATTGCGATACTGTAAGCAAGGCGATATATTGGGATATTTGTTATTTTAGGAATAGGATATATATTTTTTAGGAAAGCTGTCACTAAGAACACACCACCATATGCATACCTTAGCAAAAAAATAAATAAATAAAATAGTTTAACCAGAACACACTGCAGAACACACTGGGATCTGCATTTGCAATAATACATTTTTTAAACCACTTTTTGTGCAGCACGAGTAAAGGGGGAAATATACAAGTGCTTGCATGATTCTTTAGTTAAATGTATGTATAAAATGTATTTTATAAAAAGATAAAAATATACATATTTATAGACTCTACTTTAAAGGTTCACAGTTTAAGTTTACAATTGTGACATGCAATGTCAAAACATTTAATCTGAACAAAAAATGACATCTTTAATATCAATGAAAAATAAAGTGCTTGCAGGATTCCTAAAGAAAACTAAACAATTGTAAAACAATCAAACAAATACAGATGTTAAACATTCTCAGAACCTTTCAACTTGGATTTCACAGGTTTTTCAGTTTGTACTGTATGTATGTTTCGCGTGGAATCGCCGAGACCGCGACGCGAGCACCGCTCCAACTGCACAAAACACCCCCGAATTACGAGAGAAAGCTGCAGCTGCGCGGCGACTCTACCGCCCGCCGCGCCCCGCGCAAAGGCTCTTCAACACGGGATGCGACAAGCGGCAGAACCGAGGTTGCGCTCGCGACGCGGTCCCGGGGCGGACATTACCACAAAAGCCCAAATGGCGCCACACTTCAGCTTTGTACAACGAAACGAGAACTGGAACAATTCTTTCATCCTGGCAGCGAACTATATTAACGCTAACATTAGTGGAGTGCCCTGATGCTAGTTTTTCCTGTCACTGTTTAAGTTCAGAGATGAAGACTGATATCTAGTGGTCGGGATATGAACTGAAAACGAAACAACTGCCATGAATCTTGTATGATTTTTTTTTTTTTTTTTAAATATCGATATTCCGTTTTGGAGAATCGATACAGTATCGCCAAATAAAATATCGCGATACTCACGTGTATCGATATTTTCTAACACCCCTACTCCTTAGGCATCACAACATTATAATGTACAGTAGTGTTGTCAAAAGTACCTACTTCAGTACCAGTCACTTTTTAACATTTTAGATTAGGGAACACATATTCTCTATTAACCATGAGTTTTCCCTCAATAAACTCCTAATTTGCTGCTTATTAATAGTATTAGTAGTAATATTACTAATAGTAGTTGTTAAGTATGGGGCAGGATTAAGAGATTTAAAATATAGTCGTGCAAATTAAGGCATTAATATGTGCTTTAAAAGTATTTATAAACAGTCAATATGCTAGTAATATGCATGCTAATAAATAACTAGTTAATAGTGAGAATTAGTCCATAAAATAAAGTGTTACCGAAGTTTCCATAGTCTTTTTTTTTATATACATATATATGTGAATAAAGCAGCTTCCCTAATACAAAAAAAGTAGAGTGAGACTTGATTTTGTCCATCAGAAATTGATTGGATTGATTGTTGTCCTTTGCTACTGCTGCGATCTCATGTGGATGACAGGTTGTCCCAGCGAACAAGACATCAGAGAAAAGAGCGAGGGGAATTTTTTGGATTAAAAATTACAAGAGCACATGCATTTTTAATAAAATGATGTGCACAGATAAATCACTTATAATAAATACGGCAATACTCCATTTAAAAATAAGAATTGTCAATTTAGATTTTTGGTGACTTTAACAAACCTGCACTTTTAAATGTGTTGAGAGAAGCAGCTCATGTACTTCAGGCCCTGGTTGTAAATCTTGTTATGGTTCTGAAGAGGCCTGAAATACAGCTTTGAGCTTTTGAATTGCATTCTGTTGACTTTCTGATCTTCAGCAATTCGCCATGATTTTGAATCCAGACATGACCCTATCCATGGTGCTGATTCTGATCAGGTACAAAAGCCATGTTACTGAAGCCTGCATAGGTATTTCATCAGCAAAGCAACAGAAGATGTAGGCTGTAGTCTAAAGAGTGTGCTTAAACAGCTTCCTGATGCACACGATTAATAGCTCTATCAACTCAGCATCGATCTGTCGGCAAAGCAGCATGTTCATAACAGAGAACACTCAAACCTAAACATCATCAGACAAAAGAGAACAAAATATACAGACGAAATCCACAGCATTTCCAAATAGCATCCATCTTAAAAATAAAAATACAATTCTGATTGAATGAGCACCGGTTGAAGTCCGCTTTACACATTCTATATTAATGCACTTGCATATGTAAGTCACTCTACAAACAAGCAGCTTTTCACTACATAAGACATTAATTTATGGACTGGAGTGTGGATTACTGTGATGCTTTTATCAGCTGTTTGAACTCTCATTCTGACGGCACCCATTCACTGCAGACGATCCATCGGTGATAAAGAAACAAACTCATCTATATCTGGGATGCCCTGAGGGTGAGTAAATTCTCAGCAAATCTTATTTTTATCTTAATTATTCCTTTGAGACTTTCATGAGACACTTCACATAAGTGCTGTTTGTCCTACACAACCGCTTATAACCATTCAGGTGTCTAAGGGGTATTTATTTGTTAATCATCTAAAAAAAGCTAAACTTCAAAGCAAATTGGAATCAGAGAAAGTCTGGGATGAAACAAAACCCTCATAAATTTACAGAAAGCTTTAGTAAACAGTCACAACCACAGACAGGCCTTGAAGTATTGTGCAATCATCCTCTAACTGAGGATGAGGATTGTGTTGTGGTGACCAGGGAACAGTAAAGCCCAGTTCACAGACAGTTCCAGGCCAACCACATCCGTGATGTATGTGGTTTTATAGGACACATGCATAGAGCCTGGCCTTGAGAGCCTTTTGAATGCTTTAATGTGGTTCTTTCCAAGTCATCTATGAACCATCTTAGCGCAACAACCCTAAACACAGGGATGGGTATAGTAAGTAATGTATAGGCTGTAGTTCTGATTTCAATTCAACATAACCATTATGGTTCTATAATCCTTTTATAAATAAATAATAATTTACTATAACAAATTCAGTTGTGACTATCTAATTGTAATATAATTGGACTGATTCTATACTACAATTCAAAAGTCTCTAATGCTCACTAAGACTGCATTTATTTGCTAAAAATATACAACAGCAACATTGTGAAATATTATTACAATTTAAAATTATTTTTTTTAATATATTTTAAAATGTAATTTTTTCCTGTGCTCGTAAAGCTGAATTTTCAGCATCATTACTCCAGTCTTTATTGTCACATGATCTTTCAGAAATCATTCAAAAACATACCGGTTTGCTGCTTAAGAAAAAAAACATCTCTTATTCTTTTTTTTTTTTGAGGATGAATAGAAAGTTCAAACAAAGAGCATTTATTTGAAGTAAAAATATTTAGTAACATTATAAATGTTACAATGTAACATTATAAAACATTCACTTCTGATCAATTTAATACATTCTTGCTAAATAAAAGGGTTTTGTTTTGTTTTGGGGTTTTTTCCCAAATATGACTGACTCCAAACTAAATGGTAGTGTAAGTTTCTCATTTCTCAGGTCAAGCCTAGATGGCAAAGGTAATGACTTATGGTTCAGAGAACAAATCGCTTCAATTCAGTGAGGGAGTGAATCATTACAGTGAATCAAAGTAAAAACTAAAGATTTATTTTGAGAGTTATTCTTAAAAATCTGCTTATATTTAATTTGCAGATGAATCAGATAAGAGCCTGTTTTTAATCTTTTTAAGAAATTCCAGAACACAATAATTTAGATTTTTCGCTGTTGTTCTTTTTTTAAAAGATGGAACCAGTTCTTATACAATTCCCTACCCCATACATTACACTAAAAAAGTCCTAACCTTAAAACAGCACTTGACATTCAAACTGCTGTAATGTGATGAAGCAAACTGCCCTGTGCCATTATAATCCACATGACTTTGCCACGTCCTTGTGTACGTCCAAGATACTGAGGGTGGGAGACTGATTAGTATCCTGTCACTCGCCACACCATCCATTGCCACTGAAACATTGATTCTCAATCCCATTACTTGGCCAGTCAGAGTAACAGATTGCTGCTGACTCCAGCCCGTTATAGGGCATGCATATCACCAAGGCAGCCTCTAGTCAGTCACCCTAAATATGTCCTCATAAAGCATGAGGGAATCTTTGCAGGCTTAGCCAATGCCCTTCCCGCACTACTATCATCTCAAACCAGGGTGTAATTTTGTGAATCAAATATGGAAACTCATATCCTCATTTCATCTTTATTCTTAAATATAAAGGTTATTTATTGACATCAATGGTTCCATAAAGAACCTTTAACATCCATTGCACAAAAGGTTCTTTATAGTGGAAAAAATTTTATTTAGATCATTAAATTGTTCTTCACACTATAGTTCTTTAAAGAACAGTCCACTTAAATGTTCTTTGGGGAACCTAAAAAGCTTTTTTCAAGCCTTTATTTTAAAGAGTATTGAGCTTGATCTGATTTTCTGTCATTGCACACAAGAGAAATGAGGGACATTATATGGTTAGCGGAAGTTCCCTTAGAAAGCAGGAATGCAAGCGTGCAATTGAATCAAGCACAGGACTGTGCACCGGTCAAGGCATCTTTTCATCTATAATTCCTTGGTCGTGATTGGGAGTGTCCGTGGCCCTCATATTGCTCAATCTAATTACAGCAGTGGGCGTTACATAATGGTTTGTTACAGCTTCCCAATCAGTGAGCCATTCAAATGCGAAGGGCATATCTCGTATGCCTGTTAAAAACACAGACAGTGAAAACCACAAGCATTGGTGAAGAAGCTGACCCCCTCCGCACCCCAGATTCAGAGGCAGCTGAACAGTACTAATTCATTAGTATGCTGCACGTCACCTCAGCCAGGGATGCTTTTGGCTCTGTTTAGAGCACTACATATTTCTTTCCTCACCTATGTCACTTTAATTCATGCCGCTTGGCTTTCTAAGGTCTATGCACACACTCTGATGCATCGCATGCTGTATACACTGCTCTTAATGAACGGTGTGAGCCGACTGCAGACATGCAGCCTCTCTCACCAGGCTGCAGGACACGCATGAAGAGCGAGCTTGATGCCACAAGAGAGGGTGTGAATCTCAGTGTCACAGGTCAGCCTCCAACCACAAAGGGCGTTCTGCCCTCACGGTCACTGAGTGAGACACCACAGGCTGCTGACTTCTCGAGGAAGTAAACAGCAGTGCTCAGATATGTCAAGCACACAGACGTTATGCAACGAAACTGCCTTGGGAACACAGGACACACAAGAAGAGGAAGACAACAGTTCTGGCTAACACACTATAAAGGCATACAAATATATGTAGCAATTTCATTTAACCACATTATTAAAAATAAATAGCCTAAACGTTTGCAAAAACATACATTTAGGCCTTCATTGTGTATTTTTAAAATGTTTTAACCAAATGTATGTGGCTGTTTCAACATGACAAATATAAAGTCTAAATTGTTTCATCCCATTGGTAGCATGTACATCAGCACATATTTAATGAATAATAAACGGTTGCGGGTCAGAATATGTTATGTTTTTACTCACCTGGGTCGAAATGCGAATTGAAGGCAAAACTGAGATTAAATAAAACCGAGGACATGACCGCTACAAATACCGACGCTTTCATCCTCCTCATAAGGCTTCAGATTTACTGCACGACACAGCGATTGTACATTAAATAAAGAAAAATTGCTTCATAAAAGAAAATTAGACATGAGGGTGCTCAGACGCATCATGAAACACAGCAGCGCTCACTTCAGATGCGTCGGATTAAGAAACAGATGCTGGGAAACATTTCCGCTCGTCTCCGTGCTCTGTTTAGCGCGTTTCAGTGTAAACAGCGCGGTGTCTCCTCGTCCATCAGGCTGTTTACTGAAGGCTCCTCGGGGTAGACCACCTATCAGCGTCGCTTTTTCTCCATGTGCAGGCTATGCACCAAGATTTTGGTGTCTGGCAGCAGTCCAGTATCATTCCTGCAAATGTTTTGCTCTACCTGCAGCTGTGCCCTTCGGACACGCAGTGTTTGATATATACTTAGAGCTCTGGGCAGTTTATTTCGGCGTGTATGATGGAGTGTGTAGAGGAGGATTATTAATGCTGCAGTGGCACTGAAAGACAGGAGAGCGCGCTCGAGCGAGCGCAGTCACACAGCAGCACCGTGACGGGTTTGGTCGAGAAAAAAAAAACAGTCGGTGCTCAGAATCTGATCTGTCGGAAGTAAAGACTCTTGCCTGTCTGACGGAATGCTTACACTACAATATAGGTCTTCCCTGTTGAAAATAACAGCTTGAACCATCTTAAACTGATTTGCTGGTCTGGTTTAAGATAAAGGCTGACCAACAGAAAGTGACCGAAGTCCCTCTAAAACTAGCAACATACAACATATAAGACTGGGAGATAAACAAAACATCAAGAAATACCACCATATTGTTTAATAAACAAGATAGATAGAAAAAAACTATAATAGAAAAAATAGAAAAAACTATAACCCTAAATGGCACATAGGCTCTGTAATGTTGGTAGAACAAAATTGGAGAAACAGATTTGTCAAACTCTGCAATGTGAATTTGTGTTCACATTCATGACAGTTTCAAAGGTTTCTGTTTCCAACATGTTTCCAAATGTTTTTTCAGGGTTGAGCATTGTAGCCAATCAGAGACATATCTGTTGATTTCTTGAACGCAATGGCCAATCAGAGGTTTGTAATTTAGTCAGAATCCACTCATCACTCAGAACACCAGAGTTTTGTTTAGTGCTGAGTTAAGGCCCATTCACACCAAGAATGGTAACTATAAAGATGACACTCTCGGTTACTCACGTAACCTCGGTTCCCTGAAATGAGGGAACGAGACATTGCTTTGGGAAATACATTTTCCTCGAATACTACTGAAGCCTTATTGAATCACGTCAGGGAAACTGGCCAATGGCATTCAAGCGCGCAAAATATGAGCGGGAATCCCACTCTATATAAGGCAGTGCTTGTACGTTATTCATTCAGAATCTTTGACTGAAGCAACTTGCATTCTAAGATCCTGAGCTCGATGACATGGCAATGACACGTCTCGTTCCCTCATTTCGGGGAACCGAGGTTACGTGAGTAACCGAGAGCTTTCCCCTTCAATTCGGTCACTCTACATTCTACATGCTTTGGGAACGTATAAAATCCCGCCGTGTCACAGCGATGGAGCCTGGCTCGACTAAGTATGTCAAGTTTCACATTCAGAACCGTAATGAGAGCGGCAATGATATTTGCCGCTCTTGGTAAACACAGCTCAGGTCTACAGCACCTAGTCGAAGCCATGTAAAAGTCAAGGGGGCGCGGCAACTACACGATGCCGCGTCACACCAGGGGCCGCATTAACTCCAGTGAAACAGAGAATGTGAAATGACGGCGGCTTCGGCGCTTTCACATATATATTAGTTGAAATTGTTTAATTTCAATGAAATCATGTGTTATGATGCACGGCCATAGCGGTGCTCAATGATGGTGATCAAGTCCTAGAAGAGGTGGTGAACTATATCAAAACATTGTGATAAACTGTTAGCATTGAATTGGTGGTGCGTCAATACATGGTGTATACGCCGAAGAGCAGCAGAAGAGGCGTGCGGTCCTCCCGCATGCTGCGCTGAGGAGGAGTGGGAACGCACAGGAGGTTTCACGTTGGCGTGCTTTGGCAGGAAGTGGCTAATGGCCTTCGATTGCTTCTGTAAATGTCTCCACCACCACGGATTCACGGGAACGTCCAGAAGGGCCATTTTCTCTGAGTCCTTCAATTCGGTCAGAGTAAGCCACAGGTGACGATCTAGCACCACAAGATTCCCCATATTGCGGCCGATTGCTCGAGCTGTTACCTTCGTCGCTCTGAGGGCCAGATCCGTGGCGCGTCGGCTTAGAGATGGGCAGCGATGGCTTCTTCCAAGGGGGGGAGGAGTTTGACATACCCCACTTGGTCAGCTCCATCCACAGAAGACAGGAGGGAGGATCCCAGGTTATGCAAGTTCCACGACTTTTTTATCTCGTCGTGCACCTTGGGGACAAAGGTGTAGGTCTCCGCGGGGTGTCTTTTCGGCCGCGATCCGACTGGAGGTACCACTCGTCCGGACGGCTTCTGGCCGGCTCGGCAGGAGGCGCCCCCTCCAACCCGAGCTCATCCACTGCCTTGGACAGGACGCTTAGGAGCTCGACATCACTGTGATGGAGGTCACCCGCGTCGTTGACGTGGGGTGCAGTGTAATCCAGCGGGCTGTTAGACCACTCTTCTCTCGCAGACGCTGCCACCGAAATGGCATCCTCCTCCTCTTCAGTGCACTCCATGGCACCGAAAGACAACACATCTTGAGTGTTGGGGGAGGGACGGAGATCAGCGGTCATGAAGCGCACTGGAAGGGGACCTGCAGCAAGGGGGTGAGGAGAATGTGGGCACTGAGACGGCGCGGGTTTGTCACCTGATCCTGACAGATCCGCATCAGAAACTCGCGGCACTTTCCTCCTTGGCTCGAAAGAGGCTGCAGAGAAAGAGCGCGCCAAAGCTAGTTGGGCGAGTTCATCGCCTTGGACGATGGCCACACGGAGCCTGAGAGTCAGGAGACTCATATCTCCACAGTGGGGGCAGTCCGACCCCCCAAACGCCGCCTCTGCATGGGCGCGACCCAGGCAGAAGACGCACGATTCGTGGCCATCAGAAGATTCGATTGGCTCCGCACAGGAGAGGGTCATCTTTGCTTCTGAAGCTCACCGGAACACAGCAAGGAAAGAGAAGGCGTGTCCGCTGCAGCGTGTTGATCACGCTGAGTAGTTTTTTCGTGTTGATAGGTTTCTTGCTTCTAGTAGAAGGTTGGCTGAAGGAAAAGATTCTGAATGAATGACGTACAAGCAATGCCTTATATAGAGTGGCATTCCCGCTCATATTTTGCGCGCTTGAACGCCATTGGCCAGTTTCACTGGCGCGATTCAATAAGGCTTCAGTAGTATTCGAGGAAAAGGTATTTCCCATAGCATTGTAGAGTGACCAAATTGAAGGGGAACGACGGTTACATTGGTAAGTGAGAAAATGTATTAATTTTAGCTTATTTTAGTTACTTTTACCTAAACCCTTTTATTTCAAGAAGCTAAAAGAAGAAAGGCAGTTTATCGCGTTGTCCAGGCCTGCGCAATTCTCCGCCGGGAGGTTTGTCATTTTTAATTTGAATCCCTAAAGTATCTTGACAAAAACTGTTGTGAATTGATTAATAATGCTGGCTAGAGTTCATGTTATGTAATATTTTTTTGCCCTGTAGATTGTATTGGACCTATACGTAACGTTATAGGAAAAGATGAAACAAAGTTTCGGTCAGATCACTGTCAGACCATAAACATGAATTCAAACCAAGAAAAACAAAGAGAGAAGCTGATGGAGATGTTTCCATTTTTCTGTGGATAACTGTGAGTATTTGGTGTTTGCAGTTATAGTATAGTCAAATATAATTATTTGTTGTGCTGAAGTAATTGTATATTATTCTAAGCACGCTGTATTTGGTTGTTGTATATGTTCATCTAACTCAGAGAGCAATTTTAAAGTCTTACCACCAGCTTATCAGAGGGCTGAAAAGTGGAAGTCAGTAATAACACAAAAGGTACATTATTTATTTTTCCTGACAGTACCAACTGAAACTCATCAATCAGATAATCTGAAGTTACTGATATCTTTTTTTTTCTTCTATTTTCCACCTTTTATCATGCAGGTTCTTATGATAGATAGATAAATAAATAAATATTTTGCACTGTCACTGCAGGTCTGGACTCTGGAGTGCAGCATTACTACTTGTTTGGTCATCAGCATTCAGATGAAAACACTACACTCCTCTCTAATTCAAGTAAATTTTAAGATTTTATTTAATTGTGAGAGATTATTTTCGTTTTCCTGTTGTACTATACTCTCATAGGTCTAATAAATGTTTCTCTGACTTGTATCCCCATCTTAGGATGTCAAGCTTACTCATCGCAAGGAGTGTTAGCATCAAAATGGATGTGTCACTGACCAATAACACAGAGATGCCAGAAGTATCTGTTTGCTGTCTACTTTTTGTTCAGTATGGAGCATCCAAAAGCCATCACTCAGTTCATTTCAATCAGCACTATTTAGCCCTTCCCAGTGCTGAAATTGTCATGGGTCCTTTGGTTTTATTGTTTAAATGCTTATCTGAATGTAAAATTAATATTTAATGCTTATAAATATAATGACAATACTATAGTTAGTCTTTTAGCTCCCTTTTTAGAAACATGTGGTTCACCATCTTTCATGTGTTACAGAATTGGGGAAAGTTGCAGCATCCAAAACAAAATCAAAAGTCAGACTACTTGGTTTATAGGTTTAAGGAGAATGTGGAGTAAATACTTGACATTTATTAAAGGTAAAAGGTAATGACCTGGTGGTGAGATGCAAAATAAGAGTGTTATTAATATACTATTTGAAGACAAACTTTACACATTCTAATTTGATGTGTTTATTTAATTTTTTTATCTTTTTGCATGTTAACATTCCATTCAATTGTTGTTGTTTTTTTGTGTGTGGTTTCTTAGCAATCAACGTATATTTGTGACTGACATGTTGGATGGGTGAGTAAGGTGGAGGGGGTTGAAAAAAAAATATTTCTAAAACCGAGAGTGCTATTTTAGACAGGTAAAAACGAAAAATGAAGTATGACTAAATAAAGAAACATGGATTTATGTTAATCTCTGTAACTGTTGCACTATGAACGGCTGTGTTATATATTGCTTGTCATTGTAAATGCTAATAAAACTGTCTTAAATGATCACACAAAACCTTGATGTGTTATGCTTATGGATATTTCAGTTTTTCTAGTGATAAATTAGCCATATGAGCTGTTTAAGTCTTTAATAAAATTTTATTAAAATAAAACAAAAATTGAACCTCTTTTGATTGAACCCTTAAAAAGGGTTCTATATGGAATTTTTTAAGGGTTCCATATATGAAGCGCCTGATAGAACCTTTTTAGGTTCTATATAGAACCTTTTCTTCTAAGAGTGTGGAATAGATTTTCTGTTGATATGATTTCGAACAAAGTGGTTATTGAATTTGTCCTCAACAATCAAAATCCCTTCTACTGAAATAGAATTGTTAGGCCTATAGAAACAGGATTAAAGGTTTGCTCTCCTTTTCATCACGTTACAACCCCATAAACTTAACCAATGCAGTCAGAGCCGGAAAAAGAATTGATTAGTTCACCTCCCGAGTCTTCGGGTTTGAGTCGTTCATTCTTTTGTCATGTGACGTGACAGCATTGGATAGAGAAATTAGTTAATTTGAATTCCTTACAAACGGGTGCATAGTTATTATTATTATTATTATTTACTCTTACAGTTACGTGATGCGTTTCTGGTCTCAAATTGTAGCTTGTAAGTAAAAGTATAAAGTAAAGTCGTGATGTATTGTCAAGTATGGTGACCCATACTCGAAATTGGTGCTCTGCGTTTAACCCATCCAAGTGCACACACACAGCAGTGAGTAGTGAACAAATGCACGCACACACACACACACACACACACACCCGGAGCAGTGGGCAGCCATGCTGCAGCACCCGGGGAGCAGTTGGGGGTTCGGTGCCTTGCTCAAGGGCACCTCAGTCGTGATATTGAGGGTGGAGAGAGCGCTGTACATTCACTCCCCCCACCTACAATCCCTGTCGGCCGGGGACTCGAACCCGTAACCTTTCGATTACGAGTCCGACTCTCTAACCATTAGGCCACGACTTTTTATTTCTTACAGTTTATAAATGTGTGAATTTCTGTCATGATGGTTCTTTTCCATAACACTGAATGTGGTAACCAAGGTAATAAACTAAAGAGTTGGTTATTATTATTATTATTAAGTCTTTTCCCCTCAGACTGCATAGGTTTAGTTTATGGGGGTGTCACGTGATGAACAAACGACTCAAACCCGAAGACTCGAAACAGCCCTGCTGAAAAAAGCATCCATGCAAAAGCAGAGAGGTCAGTGTGGTGTACTGTAGAGACATCTGTCCAGGCCAACATCTGATGTACTGATGTCTTCAACTGGAAACCAAGAAAACATGCAATAAATATAGTACAGTTCAAAATCCATCATACACAGCCACTATAACATGGCTGCCTAATCCTGTTCCTGGATATATGCCTTCCTGCAGAATTCAGATCTGGACACCCCTGCATTATGAAGTATCACATCTGGTATCTGGTATTATAAAGTATCAATCCAAGTTTAATTTAAGATTAGGATTAGATTATAATTTTCGTACAAGATTAATGATGCAAAATATAAAACCCCCAAACATTTACAAACCTGATATGGATAAATACAAGACAGGAAAAGCGTGTTTGTTACATAGGAAAGCCTTTCACTGATGCACTGTGAAGTGAATTTGTTGAGAAGTTCCTCCCTAAAGTAGAGAAAAATACATCGATAACACAGTAAAACTGTATTTTCATAATGGGTCATTTAATAAAGTCACTATATTATACTTTTTAAAAGGTTTCATTAATAACGAAAGGCATGTAACTGCATTTTAGGTTCATTTACAGTCATTTACATTTGCATCATAAATACATACTCAGTCCCAAAGTGCTCTTTAGTAAACATGGTAAAAAGATGCCCAAACTGATTAATAATTTAATAGTTGTAGTATATAAAAATTACAAAAATGTCATCATGAGATGTTTGAGTGTAAACAAACAGAGAAAATATAGAGGGAGAAAACAAAGCTAAACCCTCCATCTAAATTTTCTCAAACAAGTCAAAGGAGTACAGTGGCGGCTGCTGGTCTTTCAAAGAGGGGAAGCTTATTTTCGGCCTACATCATAAAAATTGTCCATTTATTTATACGTAAATTATTTTCAAGAAAATGCTCTGTGACCCTGTCGTACCAACTAGGCGTCTTTTCCAGTGACTTGACCAGTGTCCTCTCAATGGCCAGCAGAGCTAGGCTGCTTAAACGGCCTTGGCCCATTGTGTTACGGGTGTAGGACTTGAGCCGCTTTAAACAGGAGAAGCTCCTTTCTACACCTGCAGATGTAGCTCCAATTGTTGCCACTAATGAGAACAGTTTGTAAAGCTGAGGCATTGCACTGTCCAACTCCATGTCTTTAACCCTCTGGGGTCTGAGGGTGTTTTGGGGGCCTGGAGAAGTTTTGACATGCCCTGACATTTTTTTCAGTTGCTTATAAATATATAAATGGCTAAAGTCTAATAACACTGTAAACAGCACAAACTGGGCTAAAACTGGGTGAAAGCAGCATTTATGTGTGGTTAGTGAAAAACTAAATTTTTGAAGTCACTAAAATAAGGCCATAAGATTCACTTGTGAGTGCAGTTAAACATTTTATTAGGAACAATCAAAGCTGTCTTTCAAAGCTGACTTTTTAGCATCATTACTCCAGTCACATGATGCTTCAGAAATCATTCTATTCTGATTTGCTGCTAAAAAAAATATTATTATTCTTATTATTATTGTTGTTGAAAAGAGCTAAGAAGATTTTTTTTTTTTAATGAATAGAAAGTCCAGAAGAACAGCATCAAAACTGCACATTTTGGTATCGATCCGATACCGAGTAAATACAGGGCCAGTATTGCCGATACTGATACCGATTCCGATACTTGTCATTTAAAAAAAAAACAACATAAATTTAAATGACCAACAACAATTCAAAAAATTAACAATACTAATGTTGATATGACTAATATTATATTTACCTTAAAGCTACGTGGATATTATTTGCCTTTCTAAAAGGACTTTGCAGGTAGGGGAGCCCAGAACATGAAAACAATAAACAGTTTAATGTTAAGTATTTTCCTCCCATAGAAAAGAGTTATAAAAATAATTAACGTGGCTTAATAAATTAAGAACGTAATATTAAAAGACAAAACTCAATATACACCTTATTAATGTTTCAAACTAGATATACAAGTAAACAGATGTGCCCAGACTATGAAAGCAACGCTCAAAGTTTTCACATTATGCATTTTCCTCCCATAGAAAACCATTATAAAGAAAAGTTTAATGTAAGTGGCTTATTGAATGAAGACATCGATATGAAAAAGAACTATTAAACCATAACTCGTTTATTATTGAAAGGATTTTAGTATGTTATGTACATACTGTATTTTCTGTTTGTTTTATACATACTGTAATATTTGTTTGTTATTATCGCAATAAAAATACTGTGATATGAAAAGGCCAAATTCGGTATGGTTTATACAAATATATAGGTCTACTATGTATGTACAGGTAAGCAGATGAACCCAGAACATGAATGCAACACGCTGAATTTAATTTTCTCTAATTGCAATATAAAAACATTTAATATGGTGCAATTAATGAATGGAGGAAGACCAAATAAATAAATAAAGACTAAATTCGGTATACAACTTGTTATTAAAATATAATATGTTGCAAGCAGCTGAGCCCACAATATATATGCAAACATGCTAAACAACATGTTAAGCATTTTACTCCCATAAAAAAACATTATTATGAAAATTTAAAGTGTCTTAATGCATTAACAAATAATTTAAAAAGGCTAGACTCAGTACACACCTTACAGTGATAATGTATAAAAAGGACAAACTCGGTATACAGGTATAATATGCACTATGTGCACTATCCCCTTTTCATTATTTTTTGTTGCTCGGAGCTCCGCTCCATCTCTCACTGTATCCGCTCGCGCTCGGAGCCGCTGAGTCAAGTGATGACAACCAAACATAGCGTAGCCAGTGTTGCCAGATTGTGCTGGTTTAAAGGACAAGATTTAAATTAGCAGCTATATTCATTCATTCATTTTATTTAAGTGATTGCGATGGCAAAGTGGCCTAAAGAGTCTAAGAGTGACTCAAATCTGAATGAATAGAAGACTTCTAAATGTAATTGTAACTGAAATAAGAGAACAGTTGAATGGTTTAATCAAAACTGAATATGGGACTATACGATGCTGTTCTGCTTCAGAACATCTTTTAAACCGTCCAGACTCTCCTCTGGTATGCATTGACAGCTGCTGGACTTGAACAGTTTTGACTGCAAAGTTCTGCATTATGTTCTAAAATGTGTACTTCATGAAATGCGTGCTGTAGTTGAAGCACAAGACAAAGGTAAGCGCGTTATTGTTGTTGATTGTTATTATTATTATTATTATTATTATTATTATTTATGTTTGCTCTCAGATTATCATACAGTATGTATCAATGAATAACACATTTTTTGGCTGTCATGGGTGTGTGCATGAGTGCATGAGAGTAAATGCCAGCTAATTTATTGCGTTCTGATCACTTTATTGTGCACTTTTTGCTCAAAAAAAAATATTATTCTTACTGTGGACATTGAAAATAATCCATGTGTTTTTCCGAGGGTTAAAGTCATCGGTTAATTTCTTGATTGCCACTTTGAAAAGATTTTTGGACATTTTAATTTTCTGTCTCCCTTTAACGCATTTGCCCTGTTTTGATCCATATTCCTGTGAAATTGATTTAACCTATCTTTATTTTATTTTGTCATTATTTTATTTTAAGGAGATAAATGGTCCTTATCAACCTTTATTGACGTAAAATTAAAACATAAGATAAAATTATATCACATTATTTTGGCAGTTAAAAATTTGGGCTGGTTTTTGTTGAAGTGGGCGGGTTTTGGTGAGCCTTTGGGATGGAAATCGTCAACCCGATCTCGCAACACTGAGCGTAGGGAGGAGATGTGAAAAGAGCGGAATATACACCGAATGGCTACACTTTGTTGTATTTAAATACAACAAAGTATTATTTAAGTACTTTAGGTTAAAAAATAACCTAAAGTATCGATCTTATCAGGCTATCGATATTAGGATCTAATACTAATCGTTTGTCTGAGGCACTTTTTTGGCTACTTCAGCAGCAAAATAATTCGTTTTTCTGAGGTGAGTTTTAGAATTGATAACAAATAAATAAGTTTATAAATGTATAAAATACAGTTCTTGAACTCTAGAAAGACGCTAAAACCCTAATGAATAAAATACATATAGTATATAAAATCAAATAAATAAATTGTAAAATTCACAAACTTTCAAAGTTCAGCTTTCTTATTCAGAGTCTCTGATACTGTCAATATAAAAACATATTTCAGTTAACAAAACCATAAAATTTAGTTTTTTTTATTGGTAAATTTACACTTATGTGAAATTTGGTCAACAGAATAAGTAAATTAATTAAGTAAAAGTACTGTTTCTCTTGGTCAGGATAGTCAGTAAAGCCAAAAAAGTACATTTTCCCATAAGAGTGAAGGTTTTAAACACTGAATATTCTCACTAATAAACTTCTGGCCCTTACACCATCGGGTAACTGAGTATGTACAGTGCCAAAATAAGTGCAGTTTCCTCATATTCATTACAAAAAGTACAATTTACATTTATTCCTTTTTTTTGTAAATAATATTTTGAGTGTGCCACATGCATCAGACGTTTAGCCAACAGCCCGCGTGACGACTGAGACTAGTTATTATTATAGTCCATTTATTATTGTCCATTTTATTTAATTTCTGTATTTTCTTAAATGTGTGTGTATAGAGTATTTACAGAGTGTTAACTTGTAGTTTTAGTTACTTTTTCTTATTTGTAAGTCGCTTTGGATAAAAGCGTCTGTTAAATGACTAAAAGTAGCCTAAGTAAAGTATTATTAGCTTATTTTATTTGTTGCTACAAGTTGAAAATGCTGCCAGACTTCCGAACGGCCTTTCTTCTTGTCTGGTTCCATGCTGACCATTCAAAAGAGGTCAGTCTGTTCAGAGGTGCTTGACACGCGAAACCTTTTACGAAGCAGTCACGCGGTTGTACACGAAAGTGAAACTTCGGACGTCACTGATCATGTGATTATGGCAAAACGAATCAAGGGCCGTTTCTCAATACCAAGGACGAACTGAATTCTGGGTTATGGCCCGTATCAAGTCCGCAAAAGTCACCTCTCGGTGCATCCTCGGTAAAAGGGGCGGATCAAGAACACATCCGGGGATTTGAACTGGACTTGGCTAGATGTGAACTTTGAATTGGAACAGTACTTGGCAGCGACTGATGACGTTTCACAAGTCCACAAGAACACAAGTACAGACAGGTACGCATATTGAGAAACGGCCTAAGCTCCGGTTCACGGCGCAGAATGTCCGACCAGACGTTACCGGATATTCCGTCATGATGTTTCGAAGCGAGCGTATAAAAGGGCATTAAAGTGTGCGAGACGTGAATTTAAATTGTATTTATTTACAGAGGTATATATATTATTTCACGCTTCTCCTAGTAAGTTTTGCCTGTGGCGCAACGCAAATCCGTGAATGAATATTACGCATGTCGATCGAGCTCACTTCTAACGAGCTGATGATCTGAATCAGGTGTGTTAACTAAATATGAAGAGCTGGGGTACACGAGGACTGGAAATGATAGCTCATTAATTCAACCTAACTCATATTTAAACAACTCTCGCTTCTTGTTGTTGGCCAGATACAACGACAAAGGAAAGAAATAAGGACATAAGATCGTTTTCAGTGCACCAAAACGTCAAGTAAGTACGGATGTAAAAATGTATTGACCGATTGTATATAGTGCTGTTTCTCACTTCTTTTAAACGATTGACAACTTTGTCTTGTTCGCAGCTAATCACTGATCTTCACTGTATATTGGTGTCTGCTGGGCCAAGCTGTGTTCCTCAAAAGAACAATGTTGAGTGAGTTTTCTTTGGAAATGATGCAACTGTTGAGTAACTACACAATAATTTATAATGTCATGAACACGCTTCTTCTGGAAAACAACAGTGTGGTGTGATTTACTTTCCGTCCTCATTGATGTATCCGAAACTTATTTTCTCACAGTTTTGATAAAAACGAATTTATGTTGATAATGCATTTTGATTAACAAAAATGTGTGTATATTGATCTACACAAATATATTCTGTATACAGCTACATCTGAAGGGCAGGACTTTAAACAAAGAATACTTTATACTGAATATCCCGTTTTCACCCCCACACTTAATGCATCGTGTTGAGTAACTACTAGGGATGTGACAAAATACTACTCACAAAATACTGTCTCACGAGAACGTGAAAATATCCTTGCAAAACATTTTTGCAGTGTTTATATTAGAGCTGCACCATTAGTCATTAAAAAAATGCTAGCTTCAAACACCCATGCGATATTATTCCTGAATGACAATGATTCAGCTATGACTATTAGGACTGTTTAACATCGCGAGTGTCAGTGGAGCGTGAGAAGCACTTTTTTTTTGTGCGAAGTGCGAAGTCCTTCAACAAAGCCTCTTATTGCTTTCAAGTTCGTAGAGCATTCAATAGATTTAAAATACATTTTCAATTCAAGTTTGAATCTTACAAAAAGAGGTGTGCTATGTGATATGGGTGGCGACTAACACTGTACTCCACTAACACCTATTTCACATCGTAAGCGTCTTAAAGACGTCTGCATTCATGCTGCTGCTGATCCAGAAAAAGCAACACAAACACACATCATTATTTCTGTTACAGACATTTAAATAACAGAAGTAGGCCTACTGGGATAAAAGCTTATAGTTTGGGGATAAACACGTGTTGTCTACAGTAGCGATCAAAACGAAAGTATCTTAACACTTGTATTGTAACACTTACCTTCCGCCAGGAGGTGGCGACAACCTGTTTAAAAAAATGTATTTGACATTGAATCATTAATTCAGGAGATTTCAATAGTGAAACGAGTCGTTATGAACTGAGACACTGACTCCTTCATTGAATTTTTGTTCAAATTAATGTATATTTTTAGAAGACTTAAGCAATGAACATTTTGTCAGAACCACTAATAAATTACGTTACTTTGTTAGTTATTATATATATATATATATATATATAAAAAAATTATATATATTTCTCAGAATCATGATCTGCAATTTATTTTAAACTGATTTCTCAATTTATCCAGAATCGTGCAGCTCTAGTTTATTACTGCATATAATTAATTAAAATAGAAGTTTAATTTCATAAAGTACAAGTTGACTTCAAAATGCACCTACTTTTTTTTTTTTTTTTGCATTGTTTTTTCAGTTGAATAAAAGACAATTTTTCCATATTTCATTGAAGATTTATAATAATAAAAAAAAGGCTAAAAATCTCGTCTCGTGAGAAGTGTCTTGTCACACCCCTATGAACTACACGACGTTGAGTAACACTGCTTTTTATAAGACATAACGCTGCTGGAGTAGGGGAGAGCGGGGTAAGTTGTCACACTGTTCATAACTCCAAGCCTCTATCTCAAATCAAATAGCCACTTTGTGTGACTACTTCTATAGTCAACTTCCTGTTCACATGTGGTCAAGAGCACACTAATCTGAGGTTAGCACAATTTTCTTATTTTTTGGCTTAAAAAGTAAGAAAATTGCGCTTTAAATTTTATGCAATACAACTTTGTTAGGTATGAATGTTAAAAATTATTATTTTGCACAAAATAGAGGAGACAATAACGTGTCTTTTGATACTTTAGCTGACGTGCTATGTTGAGCTAACCTTGAGATTTAGCCAACATTAGCACACATGTCAGTTTGGGGCAAGTTGTCTCAATGACTTTGGGGCAAGTTGTCACATGTGACAACTTGCCCCAGTACAAATAAACACATAGAACTGCAACCCCCTTGAACATTCAAGCTGGCTTTACGGTGGCTGGGGTTCAACCTTACAACAGAGATGTATTTACAACAGAGATGTATTTCTGGAAACCGAGTTTGCACCATCCTACGTCACAGATCGCCCCATTCAGGCAGCTAAAAGAAGAAAAATCATACAAGATTCATCATCAGATGATGAAGAATGCTTCTGCCTCGTCTGTGTGGAGCCATTTTCAAACAGTCGTCCAAAAGAGACCTGGGTAAAATGTGTAAAATGCAACAAATGGGCCCATGATGCTTGCACCTCAGGCCAGGCAATTTATGTGTGCCAGAATTGTGACTCTGAAAATGAGTCTCATTAGTCAGATACAGGGCATCTGTTTTGTTCAGAGGTTAAACATGTTAAGTTAAGCGAGTTATCTGCAGCATTCCATTCAGTTATCATGGATCTACAGTGGTATGAAAAAGTGTTGGCCCCCTTCCTGATTTTTTTATTTTATTGCATGTTTGTCACACTTTAAGGTTTCAGATCATCAAACAAATTTAAATATTAATCAAAGATAACACAAGTAAACACAACATGCAGTTTTTAAATGAAAGGTTTTTTTATGAAGGGAAAACAAAATCCAAACCCACATGGCCCTGTGTGAAAAAGTGTTTGCCCAGCAAACCACAGTGAGAGCCATTATCCACAAATGGCGAAAACATGGAACAGTGGTGAACCTTCCCAGGAGTGGCCGGCTGACCAAAATTACCCCAAGAGTGCAGCGACGACTCATCCAAGAGGTCACAAAAGACCCCACAACAACATCTAAAGAACTGCAGGCCTCACTTGCCTCAGTTAAGGTCAGTGTTCATGACTCCACCATAAGAAAGAGACTGGGCAAAAATGGCCTGTATGGCAGAGTTCCAAGATGAAAACTGCTGCTGAGCAAAAATAACATAAAGGCTTGTCTCAGTTTTGCCAGAAAACATCTTGATGATGCCCAAGACTTTTGAGAAAATACTGACGAGACAAAAGTTGAACTTTTTGGAAGGTGTGTGTCCCGTTCCATCTGGCATAAAAGTAACACAGCATTTCAGAAAAAGAACATCATACCAAAAGTAAAATATGGTGGTGGTAGTGTGATGGTCTGGGGCTGTTTTGCAGCTCAGACTTGCTGTGATAAATGGAGCCATGAATTCAGCTGTCTACCAAACAATCCTGAAGTACAATGTCTGGCCATCTGTTCGTGACCTCAGCAGGACAATGATCCAAAACACACCAGCAAATCCATCTCTGAATGGCTGAAGAAAAACAAAATGAAGACTTTGGAGTGGCCTAGTCAAAGTCCTGACCTGAATCCTATTGAGATGCTGTGGCATGACCTTAAAAAGGCGGTTCATGCTCGAAAACCCTCCAATGTGGCTGAATTACAACAATTCTGCCAAGATGAGTGGGCAAAATTCCTCCACAGCGCTGTAACAGACTCATTGCAAGTTATCGCAAACGCTTGATTGCAGTTGTTGCTGCTAAAGGTGGCCCAACCAGTTATTAGGTTTAGGGGGCAAGCACTTTTTCACACAGGGCCATGTGGGTTTGGATTTTGTTTTCCCTTCATAATAAAAAACTTCATTCAAAAACTGCATGTCGTGTTTACTTGTGTTATATTTGATTAATATTTAAATTAGTTTGATCTGAAACATTAAAGTGTGACAAACATGCAAAAAAATCAGGAAGGGGGCAAACACTTTTTCACACCACTGTATGTGCAAGCCAGAAAACATTTGAGTTTAAAGTTCAAAGTAAAGTGGTCTTGCCACTTAATGTGTTTTGACTGAAATGTGTATTGTTTGTATTTAAATAATTGTTTTTCCAAATTCTCTAGGCATTTTAGATCATCTAGTGTGACAACTTACCCGCCGATGGGGCAAATTGTCACAAGTGCACATTCTCTATTCAACAGTCTACAACTCCGTAATGAGATAAGATATGAAAATGTAATGAATACAACATATGTGCCCAAGACTTCCTTTCATTTGGTATGACATTTATACCATTGTGATGTATGGTGCTCAGTAAATGTTAGACAGTGTGAAAAGTGTGACAACATACCCCGCTCTCCCCTACACAACATGGAAGTTGTTGTTATTGGCAGTAGTTGAACGTGTACGATGTGCCGTAAGCATTCGCTTAATTCATTATAAACATCTAATTTTGCCAGCACGGGTCACATGTGATTTGGCCATAAGGGCTCAACAGTGGTTTAAATTTTTACTTGCCCTGCCACCAAAAATAAAAGTTTGCTATTGTTTTTAATACCAAATTTTATAGATATCAGTTAAATTTTACAATTCACGATTCCAACTGAAGACAAGTGAACAGTCAGTATGAACAAATTATAAGCATAATCAAATATAAAATAACATTGCATAGCCTTTGTATGGTTTTTTTTTTTTTTTTTTTTTTTTTCTGTTCAAGCGCAAGTAGCGGAAAGGCAATTTGGGGCTCTGTGTGCGCACAGAACATACTGAATGGACCTACATTTCATGTCTTCTTGCCCTTTAATGCTTTAAATTCTCTTGAATGTTTAAGTTGGCAAGGCTTAAAGCTGGCACCAGGCCGTCTGATCGGGCAGTCCTTATTGTCCAGCCGTTGGCCTTTATTTTAGGCTTAATTAAAAAGGCTAAAATACAACATTGATGGTAAACACTTAAAAACATTGCTACTGCAGCTCGTTGCAAAGGTTTCACTCCTCAGTTATTGCATTAAAAATTAAAATTAGTGATTTAAAAAAAAATGCGAAGATCCACAAGCAGAAAGACATACTTGTGAAGGTAAATCAGAAGTGCACAGACTGTTTTGTGAAGGTAGAGGCTACATTTACCTTCACTAATTTACCTTCCTGGGCCTGTATTCATGAAGAATTTTAGTGCTAAGAGTTGCTCCTAGTAACAAAATTCTTAGAAATGTGGGTGGTTCCTCTTAAAATTAAAAAAAGATCCTAGTAAAGAAAAAAGTAATTCAGAAAGCATCTTAACCCTTAATAGAGGTCTTCAGGTCCAAAATTGTTAGGAGTATGGACGAGGACTTTTAAGGGGCTTAAGAGTTTCTTTAACAGCGGAGAAAATGGACGAAGGGAGAAGAAATGTTGCACACAATGCATGACAGTGAGTTAATAAGACACTACACATTAGATCGTGCAGGGATCATGTTTGTGTGTGTGTGTGTATATATATATGTGTATATATGTGTATATGTATATGTGTGTGTGTGTGTATATATATATGTATATATATGTATATATATGTGTGTGTGTGTGTGTACACATGTTGTGTGTGTGTGTGTGTGTGTGAGAGAGAAAGAGCTAGAGGAAAAATTCCGCCTGTAATTTCAAAGTGAAGGCTTATAATATACCCTACTCTTAAAAGCGCTCTTTTATTTCCTTCTTGACAACCAACCAATCACAGTCTTCAAAAGACTGTGTCATTCCTAGCAATGGGGTCAGCCCCGCCTCCTCACTAAGATGAAAGTTTTTGTCTTTTCCTCGCTCAGAGTTGCTCTCAGATTGGTCCTGAATCACTCTTAAGCGAAGACTCCTAGTTAGACATTTTTAAGCTAAAATAGGAGCTCTCTGAGAGGATTCTTAGAATCTTTATGAATATGGGCCCAGCACTGTTCCTAACTTAATGTTAGTTCATAATGAATTTAATCAACGCTAACACAATTAAATGCTACACATTTTTAGATTGTGTAAAATATGTCCGACTATGAGCATATGTGTAGTTCATGTAGTGATATTTGTGTATATTTTATGACAGACCTTTAGGTTTGGATGTTTTGTTAATGGCATTTATTACTTCAAAATTATTTGTGATTTATCAAGATTGAGTGAATGAAGACTGTAGTTCTCGTTGATGAAGGGCCCCTCAAGAGGTTAAGCCCAGGGGCACCTTGCGGTGCTAATGCAGCCGTGTGTGTGTGTGTGTGTGTGTGTGTGGTTTTTTTTTTTTTTTTTTTTCAAATGTTGGCTTCTGTGTATTATATTTTTCATATTTGTAAGAAATGTATACTTTTATCAGTTAAATTGATTAAAAGTAATGGTAAAGCCTTTAATTTTTAGAAAATATTTGTTTTGAATTAATGCGTTTTTTTTTTTTTTTTTTGCAACATTGATAAATCATGTTAGAATTATTTGTGAAGGATCATATGACACTGAAGATTGGAGTAATGGCTGATGAAAAATGCTTACATCTTTCCTGCTATAATCATGTGTAATGATGATTATATAGGCTATTCGGAGATCTATTTGTCATGCACTGAAAACAACCATAGATCATATAGCCTACACACTGGCTAGAAACGCTGCTTTGAGAGGCACTGAGCGGATTTCTCATTCAGTTGGTTGCCACACACTGAATCGTTTGAAGCAGTTTCTCATGTCGCAACAGTAACGGGCTATTTTATAAAATGGAAAACAAAAAGAGTGCAAGATGAAGTGGATGTTTACCCAGAATCCACAATAGAAACTCTTGCGAAAATGTCTTCTAAAGTTTAATGACTAAGCAGCTATTTATTATACATTCAGCTTGTAAACGACTGCAGATTTACAAAAATGTATATTCAAAACAGTATTTAAAAAGAGAAACTTTTTTTTTTTTTTCACTTTTCTTGATGGGGCTTGTGTCCCACTATTGACGAGAAATTAATCTTCCAAACTACGCTGGCGCCACCTGCTGGTCTAAACAGTGTAAATACAACGACAACACAACCCAAACATGTACAGCAGGGTTCCTAAAATCAATCTGCTGCAGCGTTTAGCTCCAACCCTGATCAAACTCGCCTATCTGCGATTTTCTAATGATCCTGAAGACATTGATTAGCATGCTCATGTGTTTTTGATTAGGGTTAGAGCTAAACTCTGCTGGAAAGTGGATCTCGTGGGCCAGATTTGAGGATCCCTGATGTACAGTAACACGTTAGAAACCGATCGCAAATGTTTTCAAGAAAGTATTATAATGTCTTAAGTATTCTACAAACCAATAGGTCTACCACTACATATGAAGTGTATTTGTGTTTTATTATGGCTTCTTTCATTCCTGATCTTGGTTCATTAATATTGATTCTGTTAGAGATTAATTGATGATCAGTACCATGTTTGACTACTTTTGTGTTATTGTTCAGTTTTAAGTAGTGCATAATCAATGTTTACTTTGAATATAGAGTTTGAATATACTGTAAATTTAATCCATAAAGTAAGATGTGTCCATAGCTAATGTTTTAAGAATATTTATGAGACTATGACCCAGTCCCATCAAGATTTTTTTCTTTCTCCGCAGATCAAAAAACAACACTTAATCCCAAATCTTTGCTTCTTCTGTTCGCTGTTGGACTGAACACATTTTTAATATGTGAATACCTCAATTGTAACAAATCACGAACAATCCAACAATCCAAAGACAAGCACCTGGAAAACAGCACTATCCTGCTTATATGGTTTTGGCCATTTGGAGAAAAGTTTGACCTAAATTCCTGCAATTCCAATTTTAATATTGATGGCTGTTACCTATCTGTAGACAGAAATCTTTACAGCAAGGCTCACGGAGTACTGATTAATCACAGAGAGATTAAAAGCGACCTGTCAAATTTACCCACAAAACAACGGCCTTTCTTCCAGAAATGGATATGGATGAACTTTGAGTCCCCACAAAACACAAGACGACTCGGTGGTTTGGAGAACTTATTTAATGTGACCCTGAATTACAGACGGGATGCTGATATTGTCCTTCGTGAACAGCTTGTGTTTAAAACGGAAGATACAGAGGATAAGATATTTCCACAAGTTTTGGACAAGAAAGACATGTTAGTCTGCTGGATTGTGAGCAACTGGAATGAGAACCATGAAAGGGTAAAATACTATAATGAGCTCAAAAAATATATCAAAGTTTGTACTTTTGGGCGTCATTTTGAAAACCGAGTAAGTGATGCACAATACAAGGAAATATTAACTACATGTAAGTTCTATCTGTCATTTGAGAACACAGACTCTCATTATGACTACATGACAGAAAAGCTGTTCAATCCCCTCTTACTCGGATCGGTGCCAGTGGCTCTTGGGGCTCCAAGATACATATACGAAAGGTTTTTACCGAAAGATGCTTTCATCCACGTGAAGGATTTCTCCAACCCTCAGAAACTGGCTGAACACCTGCTGTCATTGGATAAAAATGTTGAAGAATATAAAAAGTATTTTCAATGGCGAAAACACTTTGAAGTCAAACTTGTTAATTATCCTCAAGAGCATGCATGCCGTGCCTGTCAATATATACGAACAAATAAAGACTACCAGGCTTTTTTAAACCTTAACAAATGGTACTGGGATACCATCAAAGATGGGACCTAAAGGTCAAGGATGTATTTTGATGACTGCTTTGCTATTGCTAAACACTGGAAGATACTACTGCTCTGCACCTTTTGTATAAATTTAAAACTGGAATACACTACTTCTAAAATCTGAACAGATTTTACCAGTGGGAAAGGTTTTCAGACTTTAATGATGGATGACAAAATAACCTAAAAAAAAACACGCGCTTTATTAATCGTATCCAAAATAAAAGTTTTTGGTTTACGTAATGTGTGTGTTACGGGGCTGACGAAACGTGAGACATGCGGATCCATATGCAAAGCTTTATTAGAAAACATGGTCATACAGGCAGGGTCAGGAGACAGCAAACAGGTATGGCAGACGCAAGACAGAGCAATCCGTGGAGCAAGCGTGGGTCGATGATCGGCGAACAGTATCCAAAAGGGGCAAAGCAGAGAGATAATCCAGAAACGAAAGCAATAATCCAAACGGGGAGCAAACAGAGTCCAGACGGCAAGGCGAAGGGTTAATCCAGGAAACACGGGCAGGGTCAGACACGGCAAGAAAAACAAGGCAAGACTAAGACTATCACTAAGGCTCCGTAAAGTAGCTATCCCTGGGAGAGTGATAAGTGCTATACAATACTCGGCCCCGAGCAAGAGCAGGTCCCAGACTTAAATGGTGAGTGAGTGATTGTGAAATGATAATCAGGTGTGTGTGATGTGTGAATGGTGACAGCTGTGATCTGTGCAATGGATTGTGGGAACTGTAGTCCAGTGTGCTGTGTAGTGTAAGAGTCAATGTGGTGAGTGAGTGACATCTGGTGGCGAGTTAACGGAAGAGCATGGCCAGAATTCATGACATAGCCCCCCCCCAAGGAGCGGCTTCCAGACGCTCCTATATAGTCCAGGAGGGTCGGTGGAGCGGAGGCGGAACAGGGGGAGGGACGGAGGGCCAGGTCCGTGAGGAAGTGGGAAGACCGGGGACTGAGGCAGAACCGGCAGAGCAGGACACCCCAGCGGAACCGGAGACCAGGACAGAGCAAGAGCCCACCAGGGCGGAGCAGACGGACCAGGAGCCCACCAGGGCGGAGTAGATGACCACCAGACCCGAGCAGAAGACGGCATTTTTAGCCGGGACAGGGCGAGGGCTCACAGGCGGCCTCTTTAGCCGTGACAGGACAGGGCGTGAGCTCACAGACGGCCTCTTTAGCCGTGACAGAACAGGGCGTGAGCTCACAGACGGCCTCTTTGGCCGTGACAGGACAGACAGTGAGTTCAGGAACGGCCTCCGTGGCCGTGACTGGGTAGACAGTGAGTTCAGGAACAACCTCCGTGGCCGTGACTGGGCAGACCGTGAGTTCAGGAACGACCTCCGTGGCCGTGACGGGGCAGACAGTGAGTTCAGGAACGGCCTCCGTGGCCGTGACGGGGCAGACAGTGAGTTCAGGAACGGCCTCCGTGGCCGTGACGGGGCAGACAGTGAGTTCAGGAACGGCCTCCGTGGCCATGACTGGGCAGGACGAGGATTCGCAGACGGCCTCCATAGCCGTGACAGGGCAGGGCGAGGATTCGCAGACGGCCTCTTTAGGGCGCTCTGGAGGAGCGGGCACTAGGGGGCGCTCTGGAGGAGCGGGCACTTGAGGGCGCTCTGGAGGAGCGGGCACTTGAGGACTGGATTCTCGGGAAACGGGATCGGCACGCCTGGCCGTGACTTGAGAACTGGATTCTCGGGATACGGGATCGGCACTCCTGGCCGTGACATGAAAACTGGATTCTCGGGATTCGGGAGTAGGTGCCACCACTTCGGGAGGTTCTGCAGCAGAAGCCGCCACCTCTGGAGGCACTGGAGCAGACTCGTGAACAGACTCGTGGACAGGAGAGGCCTCAGGAGCACAGTGTGCAGCCCACACACTCAAAATGGCGACCGCCATAACGCGAAGCACTGAGGTCAGGGGAACAGTCTCTGTAACAGCCAGGGTTGAGGCCCTGGGAATGCCAGCTACTCGCACCGACGTCAGTGGTGGGTCCATCACACTGGATATCAGAACTCGAAGGACTGACCTTGAATCTGTGGTAACAGCCTCTGGCAGTTCGGCGGAGGCGTGAAGGGACTCTGGTTGAGGAGCTGAGGCGTGAAGAGACTCTGGCTGGAGCGCGGAGACGTGGCGTGGCTCTGGCTGGAGCGCTGAGACGTGGCGTGGCTCTGGCTGGAGCGCTGAGACGTGGCGTGGCTCTGGCTGGACGTGAGCAGACTCTGGCTGGACGTGAGCAGACTCGTGACGATCAACTGTGACTTGGCTTGACTCGTGACGATCAACTGTGGCTTGGCTTGACTCGTGACGATCAACTGTGGCTGCCATTTTGTAAATGGGCTCTGCTGCGGCCTCCATTTTAGTCACAGACAAGGTGTTGCATTCCTCTTCCACGATACCCACAGTGAACGAAGATTCAGCACACAGTAAAGCATAGTCCATATACTGAGCGAGTGACGTACGGGGACCCTCACGGATTAAACGTGACTTGAGAGGCTGATTAATGCCCTCACAGAAGAAGTCTATGAGTGCACAGTCCGGCAGATCAGAAAAATAGGCGAGGTCTAAGTACTCTTGTACATATACCTCGAGCGGTCGCAAGCCCTGCTCGAGGGTTAATAGCATCCGTGCAATGTCCTTACCTGGCCAATATCCACAAGTAAAGCCGCTGGATCCTTTGTTGGCCGGTCTCCTGGAAAAGCCGCTGGATCCTGGTGTGGCCGAGTATTCTGTTACGAGGCTGACGAGACGTGAGACATGCGGATCCATATGCAAAGCTTTATTAGAAAACATGGTCGTACAGGCAGGGTCAGGAGACAGCAAACAGGTATGGCAGAGGCAAGACAGAGCAATCCGTGGAGCAAGCGTGGGTCGATGATCGGCGAACAGTATCCAAAGGGGCAAAGCAGAGAGATAATCCAGAAACGAAAGCAATAATCCAAACGGGGAGCAAACAGAGTCCAGACGGCAAGGCGAAGGGTTAATCCAGGAAACACGGGCAGGGTCAGACAAGGCAAGACTAAGGCTCCGTAAAGTAGCTATCCCTGGGAGAGTGATAAGTGCTATACAATACTCGGCCCCGAGCAAGAGCAGGTCCCAGACTTAAATAGTGAGTGAGTGATTGTGAAATGATAATCAGGTGTGTGTGATGTGCGAATGGTGACAGCTGTGATCTGTGCAATGGATTGTGGGAACTGTAGTCCAGTGTGCTGTGTAGTGCAAGAGTCAATGTGGTGAGTGAGTGACATCTGGTGGCGAGTTAACGGAAGAGCATGGCCAGAATTCGTGACAATGTGTGTGTGCTGTGTATATTTATGTATATATAAATACACATGCATTTATATATTTTAAAGTGTTGTTTATATATTTATAACAAGTTATATTCATATAAATGTATACACGTACATATTTTCAAAATATATACCGTATGAGTGTTTATATACATAAATATACACCGTACACACACATTATGTAAACAACTTTTTATTTTGGATGCAATTAATCATTTGACAGCGCTAACTGTAATGTATATGTAATTTAGCTGTGTTCTAAAATGGTCTCAAAATATGAAATGCAAATGGATGAAATTATATTTTGAATCTGTATTTGATTTCCTGTGAAATTGTTCAACTCCAGCTGCCCAAAATCTGTACGCTCAAAATTGTTTTTTACTTTAGCATCTACTCATCCAGACTGCAAATCGTGGCAAAATCTGTGCAAAAGTTGTGTAGTATATTCCAGGCTTTGTATGTGTTAATAATTAAGCACAGTGCTTTGCAAATTTGAAGTTGTACTTTTCAAAATGTTTTACTTAACAGTATGTGTGCAAAAGGACAAAGGTTGAAAAACAAAACACTTTTTCCATTGCTACAAGAGTACATTATAAAAGAAAATGTCAAGCATCTTAAAAGGAGGGGTCCTTGGCGTAAATAATCATTGCTTTTGTTCTTGCCAAAGACCAGTTCTGATATGTCTGATTTTTATATATATCTGATTTTATCCAAAAAAATGCTTTATTTTATACCTTATTTCAAAGATTTTATATTATCCATTTATGTTAGTCGTTATAAATGATGTCTTTTTTTTTTACACTTAAAACAGTTGAGCATCTGTAGAAGTGTTGCCACGTACAGAATGTGTGACTGAAACTGTGGTGGTGTTTTAAAATGAATCAGTTTTATATTTTATTTATTTATTTATATATATATATATATATATATATATATATATATATATACATACACACTTGTGTTTATACTAATACTTAATGTGTTTATACTAAGTGCAAATAGCTATAGATTCTGTGTGGATTTTCTGCCATTTATACTAATTGCAATTGCAAGTCATGGAAATGATCTGCACCTCAGTATTGTAGTACATAATACATTTTAATTTAAATTACTAAATGAATGTTACCTTATTGGGACAAAAATGCCCTCCCTACACTTACCCTACCCTCTACCAAATAGTAGAGTATGGCGCTAGCAACACCAAGATCATGGGTGTTGCTAGCGCCATAGGAAAAGCAAGAGCTGATAAAATGTAAAAACTGTAACTTGAATGCAAGTCGCTTTGGATAAAAGCATCTGCTAAATGCATAAATGTAATGTAAATGTACCCGATGCTTTAAGTCAGTGTATGACATCAGAGTACCGCGAGAGCCATTCTGTCTTTAGAAAATGTTTTTTGTCATTTTCATTTCATCTTGCATGTTGTTATATGCCTGATAAAGAAGTATTTGTAAGCTCGGCGCTGCTTTGTGTAATGTATAGCCCAACAGCCGTTTCTGGGGAAACCTCTATTTCTCCTGCTGTAAAGCACATTTTTAATAAGTCCGTCCGAGTAGTTATCGCTGCATCTCAGTCTGTCTGATTTATTCCACAAACATATGTTGCTTGTTATTAAAAAAATAATCTGCTCTAGCTGTTGTTACTGATTCTATTTGGATGTCTGGCCAGGGCCGGCGCCAACAGGGAGGTGCGGTCAGGGTAGGCAGGGTAGGCAGTGCCTCACCAATGTTGACATTACATTTATTAATTCCAAGAGCTTTATTAATTCACCTCAAACCACATTATTAATTGCATTTATTTTATTCCAAATATTATTTTTTGTAACAAAGTTTTTCAGGAATACACATAATATACTCATTTTGCCATTGTTTGCTCCTAAAAACCATTGTTTCATGCAGGAAATGCAAGGCCATGGCCATTGAGGCAGAGGTTAGCAGTGCCTCTTTGGTCCATAGAACGTAGTTTACGTAGATTTGCGCATGCGCAATCAGTTCTCATGCTGTCTTGAATTATCAACATTGAGGCAGAGACCGAGCTTGCTTCATGTCACGTGATCCACTCGCTCTCACTCAATCCGCGCTTCCCAATATAGCATCTAGCGGCGCCTAGCGTTGGCTGTCAACTCATGAAATTGAGTAATACACCCAACAAAGAGGACTTTTACAACAAAGTAATTGACAGCTTTGTCCAGAGGGATAGACGAATGGACTTCGTCTACAAATAAAAGTAAGCACCCCCTTTAAAACGTAAACTATTTTTTTTTTTTTTTTTTTTTTAAACCCGTATATTGGCTTTGTGTGTGTTGTCTGATGGTGGGCTATAGGCCTGCTGTGCGCTGACACCAAAATGTTCTCTCTTCCATCACCTCTGCCACATTTGTACTGTATGTCTATCTGTGTGATTATGGTGCATTTCGTAAGGGTTAAAATGTTGTTTTCTAGTTTTCTTTTTTTAATCCTGGTGCGCCGTCGCCAGATGCTCATTGCGCGTCGGTGTGTGCGCCTAGCGCAGTTTGTAGGAGCGAATAAGCTGTTTTTGTACTTTAAAGCTGTACTGCTGACACAATGTTTTCTGACTGTAGCCTATTCAAATCCTGGTGCGCCGTCACCAGACCAATAGCGTGTGTGTGGCTGTCTGTGCGCGTTTGCGCGTTTTGAAGGAGTGACTAGGCTGCTTGTCGGTTCGCTGACACCGCGCCGCTTCCCTCTCTTACTGTGTCCCGCACAAAACATTTGTTTGTTGTATAAGTCATCATAAGATAGATGTGTCCATTAATTTGATTATTAGATTTGATTGTGCATTAGCCTCACATATGACTGACTTTGCTGTATGCAGGCAGCGATGTGATGATGCCTGATATGAACTTGGGTTGCTACATTAACTGAATGAATATATGAACATATATGCCACATTGATAGGTCACAGCCTACCCATGACAAGATTTCACCGCACGTTACTGGGCGCCAAGTAACTTGCTGTTGACTGTTGATGACAATAAATCTTTGAATTGTAACTTCTGGAATCTGACTCTTCATGCTTACCTGGTCTTGAAACACTACAGGGGGGCCCCCTCCCCCTCCCCAAACGAGTTACTGTGCACACATTGCTGTGCATTGCTGTTGTTGTGCTGTCCGATTTGGTTTTGCTCTTCAGATTGGCTCTAAAATAAATTTTTCTGTATATATTTCTTATAATTATTTGTGCAAAATAATCATTAAATTATGAGAGGTGCTTTAAAAAATATTTTGCTCATGCATCTACATTAAATCATCCATTTTGTGTGTTCGAGAAATCAGTGTCAACTGTGTTACTCCCTATAAAACCTCCTATAAATCAGCAATGGTTTGTTCCAAAGTCACAGGTCCAACATCACCATGTATTTTCCTTTTTTGGAGGGAAATTTGAAGACGGTGTGGAAAGTTATAACTTCTCCTCTTCAGTATTTTATCTATAT
This sequence comes from Barbus barbus, assembly GCF_936440315.1. Taxonomy (NCBI): domain Eukaryota; kingdom Metazoa; phylum Chordata; class Actinopteri; order Cypriniformes; family Cyprinidae; genus Barbus; species Barbus barbus. The sequence goes on along the minus strand of NC_136731.1, from coordinate 20,384,321 downwards.
TATTGTCTGCACGTAGAGTAGATTAATTGACCGTCCACTGTTATCAACATGTTCTGGTGAACTTGCGTCACATGTTATATTTATAAATATGTAGAGAAAGAATATAAAAACATAAGTTAATAAAGGTCATGTACTAACTAGTCTAAGGTCAGATGTTTGCACAAGGCCCTAAAATGGCCGAAATGTCAACTGTGTTATCTGTCAACTGTGTTACCCATCAGCTGTAACACAGTTGACAAGGATTAACAATGTTGGCAATTCAGGGTCAATTTATGCAATTTATACACACTGAGGAAGGCCTTTGAGCCGAAACGTATGTGTCCTTGTCCTATTGGTGATAAAATGTAGAATAAAACGAAAAGAAAAGACTATTTCATGTGTGTGCGGATCATGGTTTTGTCTAATAAGTGATTTAATGGATCAATGCGCCTAAACGAAAGATCAAGCGACGAAAGAGTGCGGTGCAAACAACTTTTGTGGGTCAAGTTATGCTCCCACTGAGTGCTGTTGATAAAAATAAAATAAAAAATATTCACAAACTATTGTCATTACACAGAAATTACATAGGAATTGCCTAAATACCATGATTTGCATTAGAATGGATAAACTTAACTGATCTAATCACGCCCACACTTTCTATGAACTCAGTAGGCTTATCCATCATATTATATACACATTATATTCACATTCCTCATGATTGACTTAAACCTATATAATATTGTAGATTGTTTCTAGTTCAAGTTTATTTGTATAACGCTTTTTACGATACAAATCGTTGCAAAGCAGTTCTACAGGAAATTAAGTTTCCACAATATATTTATATATTGCAGAACCTTAATATATTTAATTTATGGCAAAATTTGGTAATTCTGTATGTTGTGAGCGTTGGCCTCCTCTGAGGTCCTCTGAGGGGTTGGCATTATCTTTTCTCAGGTGTTCGGTCATCTCAGATCATTTAAGGGTTGGATCCAGACTGAAGCTTCTGTAATTCCTAGTTACCACGGGATGTTAATCCAATAGAGACATAATTAGCGTAGCTGCTGTTCCATCTAAGCAAAAATGATTTGTTCAACCCAAGCTAAAGAATAATAATAAATGTACATTTGATCAGATATAACTGCAGTACAAGATTATAAGATGCATTATGTGAATGCTTGGCTAAAGAGATGTGTCTTTAATCTAGATTTAAACAGAGAAAGTGTATCTGAACACCGAACGTTATCAGGAAGGCTATTCCAGAGTTTGGGAGCCAAATGTGAAAAAGCTCTACCTCCTTTAGTGGACTTTGCCATCCTAGGTACTACCAAAAGTCCAGAGTTTTGCGACCTTAGGGAGCGGGTTGGATTGTAGCATGGTAGAAGACAAGTTAGGTACACAGGAGCTAAACCATTTAGGGCCTTATATAGGCAAGTAATAATATTTTGTAAATGATACGGAACTGAATAGGTAGCCAGTGCAGAGGCTGTAAAATTGGGGTAATATGATCACATTTTCTTGACCTGGTAAGAACTCTAGCCGCTGCATTTTGGACTATCTGTAGCTTGTTTATTGAAGATGCAGGACAACCACCTAGCTGTCACGGTATATTAATCTACTGCCTCCTTCATGTCTCGTGTATCATTGTCTGTGTCTGTGTATTGTGTGCGAGTGGGCGTGTCCCTCGCTCGTGATCAGCGCGCCAGCTGATCTCAATTCCCACACCAGCTGCTGCCAATTCACTCAGCTATAAAGCCTCACTAAATCTTCTCTCCCTTGTCAGATCGTTGAATGTTCCTGGATGTGTTGGATGTGCCTCAGTCAGTGTCTCTTCGTGTACCTTTGTCTTCCTGTTCGTGTTCGAGTGTGTCAGAAGTCTTCGTCCCACCCGGATCATCACCTGCACTGGATTCATCCCCGACACTCTTCACCTGCACTGGATTCATCACCGACACTCTCCACCTGCACGCTGTTCATCTGGTCCCTGCGCCACGACATCATCCGAGAGACTGTTGTCTGTATTGTGCTGTGTATCTGACTATTAAATATATTTCACCTGCATCTTTGCTTCCGCCTCAGTTTCGTGACAGAACGATCTGACCAGAGAATGGAAGCAGCAGGCGGATCATCCTCATCTCTGGAGGACTTCCTCAGAGCCAGCGTCTCTCGGATGGATGCCCAGGATAAGAGCATGAACGAGTCCGGGCTGGCGATTCATGCTCTCATGGCGCAGGTGTCCGAGCTCACCCAGAAAATGGAACATCTGCAAATCTCTGCTGCGCCACCCACACCGCCAGCTCCCCTCATACCACCAGAAAGCGTCTCCCAGCCAGAGCCCCGCCTACCAGCTCCGGAAAGGTATAGTGGTGAGCCGAACTATTGCAGAGCATTTCTTACGCGTTGTTCTATGCATTTTGCTCTGCAGCCTAGGACCTTCGCCAACGAACAGAGCAGGGTGGCGTTCGTGCTCACCCTTCTGACTGGGAGAGCAGCACTATGGGGAACGGCAGTGTGGGAGAACCAGGATCCATGCTGTACCTCGTTTCAGACACTCTCCGCCGAGATGAAAAGAGTCTTTGACCGCGCGGCCGCGGGAAAGGAGGCGGCCCGGATCCTCGCGGATCTGAGACAAGGGGAGAGATCGGTAGCGGATTACTCCATCGAGTTCCGGACCTTGGCGGCAGAGTGTCAGTGGAACGAGGAGGCGCAGTGGGATATGTTCCTGCATGGGCTGGCTGACCGCGTCCAGAGGGAGATCTATATGCTGGATTTACCCACCACCCTGAATGGGCTGATCGAACTGGCTCTTCGGGTGGACTCCCGACTCTCGCGAGTTGAACGGCGGAGGGTTCCTACTCGATTTCCGGAGGAAACGCCGACACTCAGAGCCAGTGACAGGGACGCGGTCAGCCCCGTCTACGATCCCGAGCCCATGCAGGTCGGGCGAGCTCGGCTGTCTCGGGAGGAGAAGGAGAGGCGGAGGTCCCAGGGCCTTTGCCTTTACTGTGGTACGGCGGGACATTTCGCATACAACTGCCCAGTAAAAGGCCAAGCCCGGCAGTGAATCTGAGGCTACTGTCGGGTGGGATTTCCGCTGAAAAGACCTCATTTACATCTACACTCCTCCCGGTAAGACTAAGGTGGACAGCACACACTCACGACGGTCAAGCACTATTGGACTCTGGGGCAGAAGGTAATTTTATGGACCACAAGTTTGCTCTCCGGATTCAGGTTCCCCTCCTACCCCTCACTCATACCATCTCAGTCCACGCCCTCAATGGCCAAACCTTGCCTACCATTTCCTTCACCACTGGACCCATCACACTCATTGTATCTGGCAATCACACTGAAATCATTTCATTTTACATTCTGGACTCCCCCCTGGCACCCATTGTTTTAGGACACCCCTGGCTTACCAAGCACAACCCCAGGATAGATTGGCAGCAGAAATCTGTATCGGAATGGAGCACTAAATGTCATGAGTCTTGTCTTGTGTCTGCTTGTCCGTCTGTTTCTGTTTCCACTTTACAGGAGGAGGCAGGGGATTTGTCTAACGTGCCCACGGAGTATCTAGACCTGAAGGAGGTGTTCAGTAAGTCTCGTGCTGCTTCTCTCCCTCCACATCGTCCCTATGACCGTGCCATAGAGTTATTGCCAGGTACGTCTCCGCCTAAGGGCAAATTATATTCACTTTCTGTTCCAGAGAGAGAGGTTATGGAGAAATATATTTCTGATTCTCTAGCAGCGGGGTTCATCCGGCCCTCCTCTTCTCCCGCGGGGGCGGGGTTCTTTTTTGTGGGGAAGAAGGACGGATCACTGCGACCTTGCATTGACTACCGAGGGTTGAACAGCATCACGGTAAAGAATACCTATCCTTTGCCGCTGATGTCTTCAGCTTTCGAGAGGTTGCAGGGAGCGTCGATCTTCACTAAATTGGACTTACGTAACGCTTATCATTTGGTCCGCATCAGGAGGGGGGACGAATGGAAGACTGCTTTTAACACCCCCAGGGGGCACTTTGAATACTTGGTCATGCCCTTCGGGCTGTCCAACTCCCCGGCAGTCTTCCAGGCACTCGTCAACGACGTGCTGCGAGATATGGTCGATCAATTCATATATGTTTACCTGGATGACATATTGATTTTTTCTTCTTCTCTCCAGGAGCACGTGCAGCACGTTCGACGAGTGCTTCAGAGGCTGTTAGAGAATGGGCTTTTTGTCAAGGCGGAGAAATGCGCTTTTCATGCACAGTCGGTTCCTTTCCTAGGGTACATCGTGTCGTCTGAGGGAGTGCGCATGGACCCTGACAAGGTTAAGGCTGTGGTGGATTGGCCAAGCCCAGACTCCCGCAAGGCCCTGCAGAGGTTTCTGGGGTTCGCCAATTTTTACCGGCGGTTTATTCGCAATTTCAGCCAACTAGCCTCTCCTCTGACCGCCTTGACCTCCCCCAGAACTACGTTCAGGTGGTCAAACGCAGCTGAGGCTGCGTTTGCCAAACTGAAGGACCGCTTTGTTTCAGCCCCCATCTTAATTACCCCTGATCCATCACGTCAGTTCGTGGTGGAGGTCGATGCGTCAGAGGTGGGGGTAGGTGCAGTGCTATCCCAGCGCTCTCCGGCAGACGACAGAATGCATCCATGCGCGTTTTTGTCCCACCGTTTGTCCCCTGCCGAGAGTAATTATGACATTGGTAACAGAGAGTTGTTGGCAGTCAAGCTAGCATTGGAAGAATGGCGCCACTGGTTGGAAGGGTCGGGGGTACCTTTCATCGTATGGACCGATCACAAGAATTTAGAATACATTAAAACTGCCAAAAGATTGAACTCTAGGCAGGCTCGGTGGGCACTTTTTTTCGGACGTTTTGACTTCACTCTCTCGTACCGCCCGGGCTCCAAGAACATCAAGCCCGATTCTTTATCACGCATTTTTGACCGTTCCGATCGCCCGTCTACTCCCGAGTGTATTTTTCCGGAGACCCTTATCATCTCCGCACTCACATGGGAGGTCGAATCGAAGGTCAAGACGGCCTTGCAAGGGGTAACGCCTCCGGTCGGTTGCCCACCGAACCGGTTATTTGTGCCAGAGGGATTACGGTCCGACGTTATTCAGTGGGGTCATTGTTCCAGTGTGGCTTGTCATCCAGGAGTCAGTCGCACTACATCTTTAGTCAAGCAACGATTTTGGTGGCCACTTATGGCTCGCGATGTTCACAGTTTTGTTTTGGCTTGCTCAGTTTGTGCCACTGGTAAGACTTCCAATAGACCCCCAGATGGGCTCCTTCAACCGCTGCCGGTCCCTTCGAGACCCTGGTCCCATATCGCTCTAGATTTTGTCACCGCCCTCCCACCCTCTCAGGGTAACACGGTAGTTTTGACCGTGGTGGACCGGTTCTCGAAGGCGGCTCACTTTATTCCCTTGCCCAAATTACCCTCAGCCAAGGAGACAGCGGTAACAGTCGTTGACCACGTCTTTCGGTTACATGGCCTCCCGACGGACGTGGTTTCCGACAGAGGTCCCCAATTTGTGTCCAAATTTTGGCGAGAGTTTTGTAAATTGCTGGGTGCTACTGTTAGTCTGTCCTCAGGGTTTCATCCCCAGAGCAATGGTCAAACCGAGAGAGCCAACCAGGATTTGGAGAGAACGTTGCGATGTCTGGTCTCCAAGAATCCTTCCTCATGGAGCCAACAACTGTCAATGGTGGAGTACGCCCACAATTCGTTGCCAGTGTCATCTACGGGCCTATCTCCGTTTGAAGGTAGTATAGGTTACCAGCCACCAATTTTTCCTAGTCTGGAATCCGAGGTCGCGGTCCCCTCCGCTCACGCCTTTGTCCAGAGGTGTCATCGCACTTGGACTAGAGCCCGCGAGACTCTACTCCAAGTGGGAGCGCGCACCAAGGCCAAGGCCGATCGCCACCGGTCTAGACCCCCCGTATACGTCGTCGGTTCCAAAGTGTGGCTTTCTACCAAGAACATTCCTCTCCGCTCCGTTTCTAATAAACTTGCTCCCAAATTCATTGGCCCGTTTGCTGTCACTAAAATCATTAGTCCGGTGGCAGTTCGCCTCAATCTTCCTCCAGTGTACAGGAGAATTCATCCCGTCTTCCATGTGTCCAAAATTAAACCCGTTTTTTATTCCCGCATTAATCCGCCAGCCCTGGTTCCCCCACCGCCGCGACTCGTAGAAGGGGAACCTGCTTATTCAGTCGATCGTATTCTGGACTCTAGGCGGAGGGGACGCGGATTCCAGTACTTGGTGGACTGGGAAGGTTACGGTCCGGAGGAGAGAAGTTGGGTGCCTGCTAGAGACATTCTGGATCACTCCCTTATCGATGATTACAATCGACAGGTAAGGGAGTCTGGGGACGCCAGGAGGCGTTCCTAGGAGGGAGGGTACTGTCACGGTATATTAATCTACTGCCTCCTTCATGTCTCGTGTATCATTGTCTGTGTCTGTGTATTGTGTGCGAGTGGGCGTGTCCCTCGCTCGTGATCAGCGCGCCAGCTGATCTCAATTCCCACACCAGCTGCTGCCAATTCACTCAGCTATAAAGCCTCACTAAATCTTCTCTCCCTTGTCAGATCGTTGAATGTTCCTGGATGTGTTGGATGTGCCTCAGTCAGTGTCTCTTCGTGTACCTTTGTCTTCCTGTTCGTGTTCGAGTGTGTCAGAAGTCTTCGTCCCACCCGGATCATCACCTGCACTGGATTCATCCCCGACACTCTTCACCTGCACTGGATTCATCACCGACACTCTCCACCTGCACGCTGTTCATCTGGTCCCTGCGCCACGACATCATCCGAGAGACTGTTGTCTGTATTGTGCTGTGTATCTGACTATTAAATATATTTCACCTGCATCTTTGCTTCCGCCTCAGTTTCGTGACACTAGCAGTGCATTACAATAGTCCAGTCTAGAGGTCATGAATGCACGAACTAGCTTTTCTGCATCAGAAACAGGTAGCATGTTCCGAAGCTTGGCAATGTTTCTAAGATGGAAGAATGCTGTTTTTGTAACATGGGAAATATGATTTTCAAAGGACAAGTTGCTGTCTAATATAACACCCAGATTTTTGAAATCCAAAAGATTCTGTATACTGTGTTTTGGTCCAATAAGTAATATCTCTGTCTTATCTGAATTTAATAGGAGGAAGTTATTGGTCATCCAATCTTTACATTTTTTTACACAATCTATTAGTTAGTTTAGAAGTTTCATCTGGTCTTGTTGAGATATATAGTTGAGTATCATCAGCATAACAATGAAAACTAATCCCGTATTTTCTAATAATATTACCGAAGGGCAACATGTATATTGAAAATAGCAGAGGACCTAGGACAGATCCTTGTGGTACTCCATACTTTACTGGGGCTAATTGAGATGACTCCCCATTTAAATGAACAAAGTGGTAGCGATCGAACAGGTAGGATCTAAACCATCTTAAAGCCTGCCCTTGAATACCAGTTTAGTTTTGTAATCGATCTATGAGTATGTCATGGTCTATAGTGTTGAACGCAGCACTAAGATCAAGTAATACCATCAATGAGATGCAGCCTTGGTCTGAAGCAAGAAGCAAGTAATTTGTAATTTTAACAAGTGCAGTTTCTGTGCTATGGTGAGGCCTGAAACCTGACTGAAATTTTTCATAGAGATAATTTTTTTGCAAGTAGGAACACAATTGAGCAGCCACAACTTTTTCTAAAATTGTAGACATAAACGGAAGATTTGAAATGGGTCTGTAATTTGCCAGTTCATTAGAATCTAGTTGTGGTTTCTTAATAAGAGGCTTAATAACCGCCAGCTTGAATGGTTTTGTATGGTAAACATACGTGCCATTTTTCCCGGACATGTACTGGCCAGGATTTCTACATTGCCTAAAATATCTAGGTTTTGGCTTTGTTTGCGTGTGTTGTATGACTTCGGTTCCTTATGTTTTCAAAACGCTCTCGAGGTACTTTGAATCAAAGCAATATAGAAATCCTGGCCAGGACATGTCCGGGAAGAATGGCATGACTGATAAATTTTAAAATTATTTTATTGAACAAGTCCTTACAATTTGAAGTGTCATGATCCATTATAAAACTTAATTTAACTTTATAATAATGTAATAGTCATTAATGTGTGTGTGTTTAAATTGCTTTATGGATACTAAGTTCATACCTGTCAACTGTGTTACTTTGTCAACTGTGTTATGTGTGGTTTTTATGTTATAAATCTTTTAAATGTGAACTAAATCATCAGACAAAAAGATGGGGATATCTCTGGAGATGGATGTCTTTGGTAAGGATGGCGAATAACGCTAAATTCAGCATACTGTGGATTTATATTGAAGAAAGTTTCATCCTTCATGATAGCATCTCACAAAAAGTCCATTATGATGCCCCAAATTCATATTTTCAAATCAGTTAGACAGGTAGCATCAACAACTCTGGTGAATAGACTCAAAACATGTGGTACTTCATACATGTTTCCTTTGACACATTTGTCCGTAACACAGTTGACAAAATAATGAATCAAACGATAATTTTCATTAACATATTTAAAAAGTCATTAGAACTTAAGCTTGCCAAATACTTAATTTAGCACATTAAGGGGATATATTATTCAACCACCTAGTTTATTTATCAAAAAAGAATACTAATTTTCTGACTTCTTGGCTGATCTGAAATGTACCCCTAAATATAGAATGACTCTTTGGCGAGATTCAGCAACTGCACGCGATCACAGATTGCACGCTTCCCTGCGGGTGTCGCTGTTGGACAGTGTTGTAATGTATGGTAATTGTGTTATTACTCCTTACTTGTTGATGGCGCTCTCCGTCTGGAAATGGGTTGTGAAGATAACCTGTTTAACGAGAGAAAAGCAGTTCAGTAAAACAGATCGTCACGTTCATCTGGTGTCTCTGTTCATTATTAAAATATACATTCAACAAATATCACAAGTGTTACTTTGTAAAAACAAGTGACTCTTAGACATTTAATATCATATTTAGTCATTTTTGTTTTATTTTTGTAAAATCGATTATTTTCTCATCCAATTTTGAGGAGAGGAGACACTGCCTGCCTTGCCTCCTCGGAGGAAACGTCCTGTTCAAGTCATTATTGAGACATGGGACAAAACATGTCCAGCAATTGTAACTGCTATTAGGTTTAAAAATAAAAAAATGTTCAATTATAAATGTTATGGGGATTAATAATAGACTGTATTTAACACAATTATCCCCTTCAATTTAATTGTATCATTATTATGTGAAACTATGACTATTACTATGACACTTATTGTCTTCTCACTACATCTAAAACAGTGTGTCCACAGAGAAGGGTTCAATCATTCATATGCTATAACATGGACAAAAATGTTTTTAATGATGAAAAAGACATTGTCTTATGAAAAGCAACACTTAATATCTCGTATCAAAGCAAGGTTGTTTTTCGGTGGCACATGCATGTTTCATAAGGTTTCAAAGTTATGTCCCCACTTTTTGTCAATACCGTCAGACATTTATTAAAATGTAATAAAATCAGGGGCAGCTGTTGCTCTAGGACTCCCTTGCCACAATCCTCCTCTGCAGAGTAGTGTCAGACAGGCTCTGCTACGTTTTATAGTTTTATAATATTTTAAATCCTAATGATAATATTTCCTGGTCACAACCATATGTCAACACCATCTTCCAATTTCTGAGGAAATTATTTGAAATATTTAGATCCTTTTATTCTCCTGAAGCAGGTTCCATTAGCATCTAGCATCAACAGAAAAAAAAGACTACTACATGAGCTCCATTTGTTTTGTGAAAGAAATGCCAAATTTGTCAATACCGTCAGATGTCACCACCATAAGATTTTGTGTTCAAAAAATACTTAAATGTGACTCTTGAATAAAAGCTTTATGAATAATAACATACTCACTGTTTGTTGTGTTTGTTTTAATACAGTAATTGGTTGATTCAATGTATTTGATAGTTAAAAAGACTACAAATTCAGGTTTTGCGTCACCACCGTCAGATGTGTCAACTCCATCAGAAGAATATTTTTATAATTTCATTATGATATTTTATATTTGTTGTGGAATTGTTGGTCACATGTGAAAGTGTAAGCTATCTGCTAACATGAAAATATGTTCTGAAATGTAAAAAAACACCTTGAATGCTGTTAAAGATAAAGTTGAAATTATATTACACAGTCCAAGGTAAAAAGCACATTTTGTTAAAAAAAAGAGAAAAGTTGGGAGGTTGCATCAAAGCATAGCTCAGTAGCTTAGTACATATAAGATACATAAATGTTGTTTCATTTGTCTGAAAACCTTTTATTTTTTTCAATTTTGCACCCTGTTTTGTCCCACTTCTCAAGAATGACTGGTATATATTTTTTAACTTTATATACAATGACAATTTGCTGACATAGTTGTATTTATCTATGGAGTCTTTCTCCTCTTCTAGGCCTCAGCAGTGGATGTACAAGGTCACACACTAACAGACCGACACTGTCAGTTGAAAGACATTGAAAGAGTCATATTTGCAGAGCAGAACATCAAGGGACTTGAGGCTCTTTTGACCTGGGCCAATAAAAATCATCTAACAACCATCTAGAAAGCACCAAGAACACCCTAGCAACCACTGAAAACCATTTAAACACTACATAGAATTTCCTTGACAACAACCCCTAACACTTTACCGTTTATTCCAATAGATTACCATTTCATACAGCCGTGGCCAAAAGTTTTGAGAACGACACAAATATTCATTTTCACAAAGTCGGCTGCTTCAGTAGTTTTAGGTCTTTTTGTCAGATGTTACTATGGTATACTGAAGTATAATTACAAGCATGTCATAAGTGTCAATGGCTTTTATTGACAATTACATTACGTTTATGCATAGACTCAATATTTGCAGTGTTGACCCTTCTTTTTCGAGACCTCTGCAATTCGCACAGTCTGCGCCTGAAAGCTGAAGAATGCTGCCTTTTGGAGGTTACCTTCTAAGGTAGGAAGGCATCAAGGCCATCCAAATCCAATGCTAGTTTCACTTCCTGTCACCTGAGATTTGATGGATTTTTGAAGGCAGCATAGATTTATCCTTCTCTACCTATGATCTCCCACAATACTGTGCATTCAATTCAATCACAGCTGAGCTAATAACAAAAACAAAGATGGCATCTGAAAGTTGTGGTTGGTGGTCCGTTTGTGTAAATGTATGTTCGTCTAGTTTGAAATTAGTATTGTAGTAATTAAGTATTCACTAAATTACCACCAAAGCGCTTTCTATTTTGTTGTGGACCATTAAATTATTATCCTGCCTCAAAAGCAAAATTAGCTTTGTGAGGTATGTGCACAAACACTGATATGGCATACACACCATGTTGGTTTTGTGGTTTGTGAAGGAAGAGGTGGCTTTTGGGTAGTTTCTGGTTAAAATTAAGTGCTATATAAGCACTCAAGATGAAAGCAGAGGTGAAAAGTACACTAGGAGCTTCTAAGAAAGAGGAAGGGCAGCACAATGATTATTTATTCTTCTTTCAGGTTGTGCATAAATCTCAATTTTAAAAAATGGACCCTTCTGACATGGTCAGATTTGTTACTTGTGGCACTACTTTCAATTGCTTTTTGGACTAGGGTTTCATTCTTGGTGCCTGTGAACATCTGTCTGCCAGCAACTCAATGTTCTGGAAGGCAAATTTAAGGGGGAAAAAATTAGATGGGAGGGGCTTTGCCATACTTACTGTGTCCTGCTCATCTCTGCCAGCATTACTTGAAATTTTCCCTTTAAGTTGTCATTGCCCTAACCAGTGAATGAAGAGCTCTGTTGTAAAGGTGTCAGTTACCAAGAATGCTCTGAAGCTTGCCGTAGTCGTGGCACAGATTGAATTGTCATATAACGACAAGGAAATAAACATAATACAATCAGTTTAGCTGCTTACGGTGCTCTTCAGGAGTGAACACTGCAAAACAGAAATGCATTGAAATTTTATGTGGTAGCATATGGGTCTCACAGACAGCATGCAGATCAAGCTTTTTTGTTAATAAATAGCTGTCAGGTGATGGAGCTGTGGTCTAGAGGTTAGTGCACATGCCCCAACACGTTGATGTTAACATCCCAGGTTTGAATTCGGCTCGTGTCATTTGGTGACCCCATTTCGCCTCACTTCCCTTTGCTTATTTTTATTCTTACTGTATATAAAAAAATTAAAAACGAAAATTCTGTCATTTACTCCCCTCGTCCTGTATGATTTACTTGTGTGGAACACAAACGAATATTTTCAAGAATATAGGTAAACAAACATGGACGTCAATGGGAACCAAAACTGTTTGGTTACCAACATTTTTTTAAATACCTTCCTTTGTGTTCAGCAGAAAAATGAAATGCATACAAAATGAGGGCCAATATGACAACAGAATTTTCATTTTTGGTTGGATTATCCCTTAAATCCATTAATTGGTTTTATTCGTGATAATATGACTGAACTCACACGATTACGTTAAGGTACAACAACAAAAATAACGGTTTAAGGTTAGATTAAGTAGAAATAGCTTTTTAAGATAACAACTGCACAGTTTCACTTCTGCACGATGGCAGAAGTGGAAATTAATGTACATGAACCTAGTTTAGTCAGTTATGACCTAACATAGTTATTATTAATGCAATGGCACTCATATAACTAGGGGCCTCAGAAACCTTCTGCCTCAAGATTATACTAAAAAGTATTAAAAATAAATAAATTATTATTAATATATATAACTATAATCTGAAGTAAAATGTTAAAATAATAATAAAATATATTAAAATTAAAATAAAAAATAGTACAAATATTTATTTTCCCCCTAAATAACTTTTGAATTGAAGAACATGCATTTCATGAAACTTCTGAAGTCACAAAATGATTGTGGTTAATTAATTATCAATATTTCTAGTTTCTGTTAATAAAAAGGAAACAAGCAGCTTTGTCAATTGCAGCACAAATACCGGAAATAGCTTGTATTGTGCTAAACAACAAGAGTCAAAAAGGTTGAAAACCACTGATATAACTGTTTGATAATAGACTTTGTAAAAATCTGACTTGAAGTTCCCTCAAGAATCAGTTTGTACTGTAGTAGTAGTAGCTGTTGGCCAGAGTTGATGGGTTAAGTCTGTTTGGATCTGTAGAGCTATGCTGTTTCACGCTCTGCTCTGGGAGACTCATCTGTTCATTCTGAGACAGAGCAGGTGAAAACTAGGATGTGTGGTTTAACTTATGTCTTCACCAGAATGGGACGCTACCTGTCTGTTTACTTTCTTTGTTACTGTCTCTCCGTGATAACCCGATAGCTTGGCAGTTTCACTTCTCATGTTCTGCTAACCTTTTAGACTAGTTCTGCTATAGAGTTTAATTTAGAGCTTTTGTGTTTCTTCACTCGTTTCCCTGTTGCTGGTCTAAATATACATTATGCACTGAAATGTCTTCTTAAATATGGTGTGATTATACTCTGTGAGAGTGCAGGTAATCATAATCTTGTGGTTAGCCCATGCAATCTTTAGTTTCAACCAGATAATGTATTCTGTAGAAAGTAAACTGCATATAATGAGCACCGTTTGTATGTTTCTGGCAGGGTGGCAACCGACCACAATATTGACAACACTACTTACCTACTGCGAGACTGGCTCATCAATGTACAGAAACTCTACCATTATGTGGAGTGGAGACCAAAGGAGGAACCAAGGTTTGTCATGTTTCTTCACTTGTGGTTTCATGGAACTGGTTCATTTTTGCATTTCTTGTACTACATTTCTCATTCAGAAAATATCATGATGAGGAGGGACCAAAGGATTGGACGAATGAGCGCTATGCCTACGTCATGAAACTGCGGCAGGCAGCACTTGACTCTGCACGAGAGATGTGGGCAGACTATCTTATGGTGAGTTTACCACACACTGTGAAAATATAAATGATTACAGAATGGTCTTTTTTGGTTAATGTGCAACTAGCCTTATGTTTGATCAATAAAATATTATTGGTAGGGACTCCACCCACATATGTTTAGACCCTGGACAGCCCATGCAGTATGTATAATAAATGCTTAGTTATTAAATAACACATTGTTGTTCCCTCTCATGACAGGTGAATTATGCAAATGTCATGAACAATGAGTGTAAAGTGAATTGGCTGAATAGAATTATTCCCTTCTTTGATAATTCTTTCCATTTTGTCTTTGTTATTCCTAATGAAAAAGTGGCATTTTACCCGTTATGGGGAATAAATCAAATGTATTTTGGCTGCATGTTTTAAGATTAAGATTAATCTAAGATTAGGATGGGTCAAAACATGGCTCAACTCATGCATGATGGCAAAATAGTCAGTGGTGAAGCGATAGATTTACAATCGTCTCCTCTTATATTATATAACCAATAGGGGCTGGTAGTTTTCTGATTTATGACTTGCGAATAGTGTGTCAAAGATAATATGACTGGAGGGATCTGGAGAGAGGAACAGGTGTAGTGGACATGGCAGTGCTGTGTTCTCCTGGAGCCTGTGGTGACCTGCAGTATTCCTCTCTGTATAAGAGAAGAGAACATTTATGCAAGCAAACACAATATATTTAACGGCAAAATTAATTATATCGTAATATAAAAAAAATTATTGCAAATGAAATTGTTGGTAAGACTGTTTTAATTACAAAATTAAACTCTTTACAATTAAAGTAAATAGTTATTTTTCTTCAAATCTCACAAAATCATCATACATCTTTTTCTCAGGAAACTACAGAACTGTACTGGGCATAAGTGTCACTCTGGCTTGTTTGTGAAATGTGACCCTGGACAACAAAACCAGTCAATTTTTGAGATTTTTTTTCAAATATTGTCCTATCCTAGCAAACATATACATCGTGGAAAGCTTATTTATTCATCTTTCAGATGATGGGTGGTTTGTTAGGATACACTCTTAAAAATAAAGGTGCTTCAAAGGGTTCTTCACAGCGATGCCATAGAAGAACCATTTTTGGTTTGTAAGGCTCCACCCATCCGGCCCAAGGAAGGTTTCCGGTGGTGGATGAAGGTTTCCTGCGTGCTCGGTCTTTCCAAATGTGCAAAGTTCTTCAATTTTAATTAAACTTTAATCTGACTCCATTTTATCATTTAATCTGACTCCATTTCTTTATGACCTCGTATTTAACTTGAAATACAAATTGATTGCTTGTCCATTTCTAATTTATTATTCTGATATTTGATTATTCTAGTTAACTCTTGACTTTATATTTACTCGTTCATTCGGTTGCTCATGTCTTTAACAAGGATGCAACGTAATCTACTAGAGTCAATAATTACAGAGTAAAACAGAATAATGTCAAATGTAACAATTTATTATCAGTCAGGTAAATATTGTATGTATTATGTCAATTCCACAGCAATTCAAAGAGATCAAATCATATCAATACAAAACATCGAATTCTCAAAGATAAATCTATGAGTAAAGAATGCATACCTGACTTTATAGTAATACATAGTGTGAGCATTGAGACCCACCCTACGGGCTTTCTGGTTACAGAATCGCCCTGATCCTTTTGCCAAATTTCTTTAAGTACTTCAGACCAGAATAAACATCCCCCAAACTCGAGACAGGAACTAACAATTTGGATTTGCTTTGATCAAGCCGAGTTGGCACCTTTTGGGACAGAAGGTAATTTGCATGAAAACCACTAGGTGTTGGTCCGCCCTCTACAGTATGCAAAATGTCTCTGAACTCTTAGGATTTGTATTACCTTTTAGTTTACTTCTTATAAGAATGAGACCATTGTACCAGTCGCCCTGAGACAATTCAAATGATACCAAACATGACTGTAAATAACATTTGCATTAATGTAGAATATTACATTCTTCTTTTGACCATTCTGAGTGAAGGGAAGGATGGGGGAAGGAAGGGGATGAAAAGGAACTGATGCATATGTGAGAGAGGCATTTTCTTGTATTCTCTCTCAGTGGGGTGTGGAGACAGATGTCTGTATGTTAATGCACTGTGTGTGTGTGTTGTCCATCTCAGGAGTTCAAAGTGTCTGAGGTTCTGTAATCCTTACAGATTCCTCTCTCTGACCACGTGGGTCAATTCCAGATTATTCCCAAAGAGGTCACTTGTCAGACACTTGTTGTGGTCCTTGTGATGTAGTATTTGCAGCTGTGGATGCCTTTAGAAAGGCCTTTGTGTATACTAGTCTCAGCAGGTGCATGTAGCTTGAACTCAGCAGGTAGATGAACGGGTTCAGGGTTTCACCTGTCTGGTTGAGAACAACACGTGTGCATCCTTTCATTTCTTGAGTCGTTCCATCATGGAGAAACCTCTGTCTCTAGTGACACTTTCCCTAGGACTTCCTTGCCTCTTTTGTTGAATCTCGTCACCTTCAATTGTGCAGATGTCTGGGCAGACTCCAATAGGTGAAGGTTTCTCGCTGGTTACATACTGCTTTGTGTGAGACACTTAACAGCATCTTAATGGCTCAATGATTGAACAATGATGAACTCGATGTAGAAAGCTGTGAGATTTGGCACAAGAACATATAACAAAGCAAAAAACATAACATCATGTCAACAAGTGCGAATGGTACATTGGGTCTCTGGTATCTTTTGAGGTCTCATATCATAAGGTGATCTCATTTTAAAACAGCTAATTCCTCACTACCGCTCTGATGGATTTTTAATGGTAGTGGAATTAAAGAATGCTTGGTCTGAGTGGCTTATATGAAAAGTAGCAAAAAGTCAGTGTACCTTACATGTTTATAAAAATGGTATGCATCATTAAAACATATGACAATAATAATAAACATTCAATCTCAATTACAAAGGTGTAGACATACATATAATTCTCCAATGCAAAGTCACCTAAGATTTCAAGGTAGTGATCTGAAGTGTGCTTAGGTACGAGAATGGAGATCCTGGATCCTTTGTAATTGTGTGTGTGTGTGTATATATATATGTGTGTGTGTGTGTGTGTGTGTGTGTATGTGTATGTGTGTGTTATGCAAGCTACGTCACATTCGATGGCATAGTCAAGTTGTAAATTTTGTAGTTGATGAACAGAAGTGCCCACACTTCATATTTAATAATTTTGATAATATTTCTGTTATTAGTGATGTGTTGGGAAACCAGCGGGCCCTCTGGTTTGCCAAAACATCCCAATAACAATCAGAAAGTTTAAATCTTTTGAATTTTCATGGCAGATTCGACTCTGCATTCAGAATTATACATCATCGATTTGTGACAGTAGCCATACAGATGTATTATGTTTTCCATGGGTTGGCAGATGGTTGTAAATCATAACTATTATGTGTGTCTTTCTGAGACTGCCATCATGGGATTAACTAAGTCCTATGTGTGAGAATCTATGTGTTTCTGTCAGTGTGAAGATGGACAATAGATCTTTAGTGGGGTACCACATTTGGAATCTAAGCCATCATTGTTTTCTGTGATGTGTAGTGTTCAGACTGGACAGTCTAGATGAGGTGATGATGCGATGGTGGAGATTTGTGTTCTGTGCTCATGTCTGGGAGATGAGTGAAGTCTAATCTATAACAATCTGTGTTGCAAAAATTTAGTTCCGGTGCTAATCCGGAAAGGCCATGTAGATATTTGTGTGGTAGTGTGCTATTGTGAGATGTGACTGGCCTCTTGAAGTGTTATTGCACCCATCTCCTGCAATTTCAGGTTATTTCTAACAATTCCGCCGTCCTGGCTTGATGCAGCTGGCATCAGGTGCCTTCCTGGTATCTCGCTTTCAAGGAATTGCAGTGGTCAACCTGAAACAGAACCAAATACTGAGAGAACCACAGTTAATTTAACAATTCCGCCGTCCTGGCTTGATGCAGCTGGCATCAGGTGCCTTCCTGGTATCTCACTTTCAAGGAATTGCAGTGGTCAACCTGAAACAGAACCAAATACTGAGAGAACCACAGTTAATTTTGAGTATTTTTCACCTCCTTTTTAGCATTTTTCTAGAAAATTTAGAAGATTGGGTGGTGTTATGTGGCTATATTTAACTGTGGAATATTAATCTTAATCAGTCCTTCTGATCAGATTAAAATTTTGGTTGGTGCTACCCAGCGACGAGTGAATTGGTTTGCATTTGCTTGTGCCACACTTATTAAAATGAAAACCCAACTCCTCCCTCTTGGCACAATAGAATTCACGTGTTAATTCATTTAAATATGGAAAGGCAGGTCAGAGCTGATGCAATGCACAATCACTGTTTTTATGTTTCAAAGGCAAACGGCTAATTGTTGTGACTATTTGTTTCATTTAGTCTTGCTGATCATTTTCATTAAGACAATTGTGAAATCACTCTGTGGCCACATGGCAATTCTATGCTCCTGTATCTGGTTTAACTGCAGCTATATGGAAAATAGCACAGTGTATCACCCAAGAGACAAACAAATTCAACATAAACACACACATGTAACTTAAATTGCAATGCAATTCCAGTATTACCGTTATTCTAATTTCACACAAGAGACACGGTCTAGCATGTATGTAGCATCTACAACCTTAAACCTAAGTGTTTCGTACACTTACAGTGAAGCAGTCATGTGTTTCATAAAGAATAAACTCAACTAGCCTATGTGCACATGTAGTAGCACAAACAACTATAATGTGTGTAACATGTGCACATTGTGTTTAGCACAATTACAAATTTGAAAATTCAAACAAGATCATTGAAACTGGGATGTTTACATATTAAAGTCATCACTATTAAGCTGCTAGCCCACTAGCAAGTGAAGTCAACATCTGGAGGCCTTGCATCAGCAATGCAGTTACCTCACAAAGAGTTTTACATGAGGATGACTTGTTACATGTAAACAATTGGTCTTTACATTTAGAAAGTGAACCTGCTGTCTTCACCATACGGCTGTCTGCTGTGTTCGAATATTTGATTATTCTGTCAAACTCTGATTATATTTTACCCGCTTAGATCAGGAAACTATATCGCTTCGAGTTCCTCACCAGGTCTCCGGCACAATTTCGTCAGTTCCTATGACCCAAAACAGAGGTATTTGGCTAAATATCTGAGAATACTTAGCCCACTTGGATGCCCCTCAGGAACTTAATTCAATCGTTTACTTTAGTATAATTTTCTTTTTGACCACCATTTAAAGACATTAGTCGATCAACTTTACCTTTATCAAAATGGCTTTGTTTTGGCCAAGCTCGTGGCTTGTTCCACGTAAACTTATCTAAAGTAACATTAAATTAGAACAGAGGTCATCGACGCATTCAGATCTAGGCTGATCAAAACAGCATCTGCTGATTCTAGACAGAAACTTACTCATCTCCTCATCCAAGCACACTTGAATCCAGGTATCGGGTATTAGTCGTCACTAATCTCTGACGCAAACTTGTGGAAATATACGAATCCGACAATCTACTTGGGAAAAACAAATCTCAGAGCCGATCAGAATACAATCAAACGTCTACAATTTATTGATCAGGTAATGAATCAATAATTATAAATTATTACCTGTCAACAAAACTACACACAGCGTTTGTGTGGGAAGTCAGCTTACAGACTCCGCGAACGTTTTTGCACCTTTTCCTTATATACCCAGCTAATTCAATATTCTTACCAAAAGGTGGCGTTTGTCATTATAATTACAATTTGGTTCCCTGTTGAGGGATTCACGCTGTGAGATCAGAATTTGTACTTGAATGGGTTCTTGTTTTACATGCAGGAGGTATCTGAATGGGGGATCTGGGGAGGGAAACACCTTTTCAAGAGACACATCACTTTTCTCATATTTTATAACTTCTTTTAGCTTTTCATTATGGTTGGGAGAATGAGACCATTGTACCAGTCGCCCTGAGACTATTCAAATGATACCAAACATGACTGTAAATAACACTTGCATTAATGTAGAATATTACATTCTTCTATTGACCATTCTGAGTGAAGGGAAGGATGGGGGAAGGAAGGGGATGAAAAGGAACTGATGCATATGTGAGAGAGGCATTTTCTTGTATTCTCTCTCAGTGGGGTGTGGAGACAGATGTCTGTATGTTAATGCACTGTGTGTGTGTGTTGTCCATCTCAGGAGTTCAAAGTGTCTGAGGTTCTGTAATCCTTACAGGTTCCACAAAGAACCGTTTAGTCAAACGTTCTTTAAAGAACCATCCCTTTCTTATCTTTAATCTGAAGAACCTTCTTTCGCCACAAAGAACCTTTTGTGAAACAGAAAGGTTCTTCAGATGGTAAAGGTTCTTTATGGAACCATTTAGACAAAAAGGTTCTTCCATGGCATCGTGAAGCACCTTTATTTTTAAGAGTGTAGGACAATATTTGGCCAAGATACAACTATTTGAAAATCTGGAATCTGAGGGTGCAAAAAAAAAAATCTAAATATTGAGAAAATCTCCTTTAAAGTTGTCCAAATAAAGTTCTTAGCAATGCATATTACTAATTAAAAATGAAGTTTTGATATATTTACAGTAAGAAATTTACTAAATATATTCATGGAACATGATATCTACTTAATATTCTAATGATTTTTGGCATAAAATAAAAATGGATAATTTTGACCCATACAGTATATTTTTGACTATTGCTACAAATATACCCAGAGACTTAAGACTGGTTTTGTGCTCCAGGGTCACAAATGTACAATTTCGCTGGTGCCCTCCACAGTATGAATTCAGCTCATAATAAAGATTCATTCTATGCTTTTTCCATTGACAAAAAAGAGGAATAAAATGTCTGGGAGCCTAATAGAGTTAAATAGTTAAATATGTTTGTGTGATATTACATCCACTGTGTTTTATATTTAACACTTTGTGGTGTTGGCTGCATATTTAGAGTTCAACTAAATTATCAAACTATATAAATAATTAAATTAATCATGGTAAAACTTTGGTATCTAGAACTCAAGAAGATTAATAGAAGGTTTGTTGTCTTGAGGTTGACAATTATTTTCATAAGGACTGACAACATTTTCACCCCATTTCAATGAACGTGCTGAAAAAAAGTGTAATGTCTAAGTTGTATATTTATCAACTTATCGTCGTTTTCTGTTCTGTATATTGTAAGTGTTGTTACTGACACGGTATGTACGTGTCAGTCTTGTAAGTGTTTCAAGAATGTAATAAAAATAACATTACAAAAAAAAAAAAATTTACTTATCATTCATGGCATGAATAACCCAGACTGCAAGTGATAATATTAAATAAATAAATAGAGCATGTACACAGGCTATTTAAAAGTGGGTTGGGGGGGGGTGTGGTTGTGAAGGTAGATTGAATTAAATTTGAAGTCAAACTACAAGTTAATTATGGAAACTTTCTCCTCTTCTAGGCCTCCACAGAAGATGTACAAAAGGGAAATACCCTGAAAGAAAACGGGAAGTTGTTCAGAGTAAACAGCAAATACAGAAACCATACAAGACCTATAAACTGTTCTTGTTCTTATAAGGCAAACATCATAATTATTGTTACTTTCAACTTTAGTTGTTTGTGCTGTTGACATGAATGACATCTCAAATCATATCTTATTGAGGAGAGGTGTGCTTATACCACTTTAATCAATTACACTTACAAACTGGCAACCACCCCTATCAACACTCTCGAAATGACAAAAAGAACAACATAGCAACCGCCTACACATTTAGTGTGAAGCTGTGATACACACCATATTGGTTTTGTGGTTTGTGGAGGAAGAGGTGGCTGTTGGGTAGTTCCTGGTTAAAATTAAACGCTATATAAGCACTCAAGATGAAAGCGGAGATAAAAAGCAAACGAGGAGCTACTAAGAAAGAGGAAGGACAGCACAAAGACAGAACACATTGTACTGATTATTAATTACTGATAGTACAGCATTTACACCATCAACAAGCAGTTTGTGTATAGTGACAAGTGGCATTTCACAAAGTGTACATTTTCAAACATTTTTACATTGCTTCAGAAATAACTACAATAATACAGAAAGAAGTAACTTGTAACTAATACATTTTGTTCCGCTATTATTATTAAGCTATTTTCTTAATCGAACCCATGTACTGCTTTCTAATTTCATATAGGAATTTTGAAATCTATATGTTATAGAACATTAAATAAAATAAACACTCAATTTTTTTTTCAAAATAAACACTTTTCTTCTACAATGCTTTAAAACTGCAATATCAAAGAATCAATCAACAGGTCACAGCAACTCCAGAACTACACAAATGGGTGCCATTGTTGAGAGGTCTGGGACATTAGCCTACTTGTTGACTTGTCCCATTTGTGAATCTAGCCCAAAGGAACACAGCTAGAAGACATTGTTTGAGCAAATATAACTTTGGACAATGTCAGTGCAATTAAATCTGTCAAACAAACATTCCCATTCTCTGCATATGAATACAGGCTAAAGGTTATTTTGGCAAATGCGTTTTTAGGAAGGAACACTGGAGTATTGTTAACCTAAAACAATACTAAAAAAACATGTATGTGTTAGAAACTGGGTGATAAAATAGCAACACTGAACGCAGAACGCTCTTTTAAAGAGCATCTCCGTCCTTGACACCTTTGTGACAACGTGAAAACCGGAAACATTTACATTTAAATTTACATTTAGTCATTTAGCAGACGCTTTTAACCAAAGCGACTTACAAATGAGGACAATAGAAGCAATCAAAACCAACAAAAGAGCAACAACATGCAAGTGCTATGACAAGTCTTAGCCTAACGCAGTACACATAGCAAGGTTTTTTGTTTTGTTTTTGTTTTTTTTAAAGAAAACGAGTAGATAGAGTATAGAAAAAAAATAAACCTACCCCTGGGGCCGGTTGCATAAAACTGTTTTAGACTAGTTTTATAAGTTAGTCATCTAATTTTTTTATTTAAGACTGGTCTTTACTTTGTAAGCCAGTTGCATAAAATCTTAGATTGGTCTAATTTAAGACTAAAAATTAAGACTGATTACCCCATGGCTAACTTTTCCTTACAATCTATGTTGCCATGGAAACCAACTGTCAGCTGTGCCAGATTCAGAAAAGTGGCCAGACTTTTGTTTGTCTTGTGCTATGGCAAATTTTAATCTTTGGTTTTATGAACGTGCAATAAGACGAGAAAGGGTTTTCAAAGACCGTTCAAATCCACTGGAAGTCCTTTCTGAAAAGGAACTGTTCGAAAAATTGAGATTTCCAAGACATGCAATTCAACAATTAGCATTTGACTTGGAGGAGCAGCTGAGGCCCGAAACTTCAAGAAATTGTAGCATCCCTCCACTGCTACAAATATGTCTAGCGCTACGCTTCTTTGCCACAGGATGTTTTATTAATGCAGCTGCAGACGTAATTGGGGTACACAAGTCTACAGCATCAAGAATCATTCATAGAGTTTCCTGTGTGCTGTCAGGCAGACTTCCACTGTATCCGACTGATGTCTCTACCTTGAATAAGGTAAAGGTGGATTTTTTTGACATTGCCGGATTTCCTAATGTAATAGGGGCCATTGATGGAACACACATTAGGATTCAAGCACCTTCAACCCATGAGCCATTGTTTGTCAATAGGAAAGGCTACCACAGTATTAATGTGCAGGCAATCTGTGATGCCAAACTCAGAGTGCTCAACTGTGTTGCTCGGTGGCCAGGATCAACCCATGACTCACGAATTCTATTGAATTCCCAAATTCATGATGCATTTGAGAGAGGAGAATTGCAAGGGGTGCTTTTAGGTGACTCTGGTTATCCACTAAAACCCTGGCTTCTCACGCCCTTCTTGAATCCAGTCACTGCAGCTCAAACTCGTTATAACACAGCCCATGCCAAAACAAGGAATGTCATTGAAAGGTGTTTTGGAGTCCTGAAACGACGGTTTCATTGTCTGCATGGAGAGCTCAAAATGAAACCAGAGAGGGTTTGCAACATAATCTGTGCATGTGTTGTTTTACACAACTTAGCAAGGTAATAAATACGATTTTAGCCATAATTTCAACTCCTAGCTACATTTCCCCAACAGTTTTAAGTTATAGTAGTAAAAGATCACTTTGCCTTTAATAGAGATCTTGCACTCCCAGACCTGGAGGAAGACCAAATGCTTGAGGAACCAGCTTTGGAGATCACTGAGGCAGGAGATGAAGATGGATCTGGGCGTTATATTCGACAAATGATTGTAGAAAACATTTTCTCTGTTTGATTGAGATAACTTAAAGATTGACTATTTTGAAACTTGACATTTTAATTTATTAATCAAACAAACCAATATTTACAAAAAATGCATACAGAGGATCAGTAGTAACTTCTGAAATACAATATAATCTTAAAATCACTTTAACAGAACTACCTTAATATTCACTCAAATACATGTCAAATCTATTAAATACACAAATATATCTGTATACAAACATTGCTTTCATTTAACTATTATTAAGTAGTTAATTGATTAATTATTGGATATCAATGAGATCTACAGTTCATGTCCAAGTTTCTGTAGCTCCAATGTTAGCTTAGTTTTCTCTAATTCCAGTTTTTGTATTTCTAATTTTAGTTTTGCTTCCTCCAGTGTTAATACTTCATATTGTTTTTCCAGTATATGGTTCATGGTTATCTTGCTTGCCGTGCCTTTCTGTGACTCTGTGTCTGAGTCACTTCCCACAGGTGCCACTTGGGTGCTGTCCAAATCATCTCCTTTAATAAAAACAAAACAAACAATATGAGTGACAGAAACAATTTCTTTGTCGTAAATATTTCCTGTAGTCTTCAGTAATTTTAGAGCAAAAAAATTGACATTTTTATGGGAATGGTAGGAGACATGGTGACTTTTGTGGCATTGGCTGTGTGTAAACACAGACACAAACTGTAAACATGATTTGAAAAGGCTAGATTATGGGTAACAAAATGTTTTCTCTTGGTTCAAAATGGACTGTAACAGTAATACAAAAACTGATAAATTAACATTGCAATAAAAAAGTAGAATTTGACAAAGTAGTCTTTGATAATGTCTAAACATATACAAAATCAAAACCTAAAACAGTAAGCAGTTCACTATGTTTGACAACACTGTCCTCAGAAACTAAAGGATGCTCATCCTTGTAAAATATAGAGGCATCTAGTGGCTACACCATGGTATTACTGATGAATTTCTAAGTAAGGATTACCAGAAAGTTAACTTGGCGAGTTATATAGCTCGTTGTTTTAAGATTGTAAATATGTGTTTTACCTTCATTTTGTGTTGTTTGGTCCTGGATTGTCACAGGCGGTTCTTCAGTGACCAACGTTAACGTTACCTCGCAATCTACTAAAAAAAGACATGGTACTCAATCCAAAACAGCAGAATAGTACTTAAAAGGATCCAAATAAATAAATAAATAAAATCTATCACTTTCTAAGCTACAGAACACTTAACAATAGAAACGTTAGCAAAAAAAAAAACACTACTACTTACGAGACTGTTCAAGCGGAGCTGATGTAGCAACAGCTGTATGAGGCAATTCTTCCCCTGCAGTGGGTGACATCGTGCAGGAAACTCCGCTCTCCCTCCCTCCGGCGATTCCCCAAAACATCGGCGATTCGTCTCCATATATTTCAATTATCATTTCCGTTGTTCTTTTTAATTTAGGAGTTGGTCCTCCTCCCGTTGCTGGGTTTTTTTCGTTTGAATATTTCCTTCTTTGCTTCCTGTACCATATTTTTTAACCGTTTCTGTACATCTTTGACGGTTCGCGGGACCGAGGGATTTGTACTATTAACTTTATCCGTTATTGTGGCCCAAGCCTTGTGTTTTTTCTTGTTTGAATTGTAATCGCTAAATTTGTTCATTAAAATCGATTTGACAGCATTGTATTCCTCCAATATGCAAATGTTTTCAGCAAAGGAAAACTGAGCCGAGCGCCCACTGTCGGCCATTTTGTTTAAGCTGTTCAGCGTCTTACTTTTCCCACAATGCAGTACGAATTAGACTGTCTTACTAAAGACAACCATGGACTTATTTTATGCAACAGTCTTTCCCCACTGACTTTAGTTGGTCAGGCTAATTCTTAGACGCAGTCTTAAGACAATGGCTATGTTTATGCAACCGGCCCCTGGTTTTACAGACAAGGCTTAAGCCTAGTCTTAGACTAAAATGTAAGTCTGAGCTGTTTCAACTGAAATAAACTTGCACTGATTGCGCTTAAAATATATCAGTGCCTTTGTTTTGTCTCAAGATGCACACCAGTAATGTTTTTTTCTAAGCATGTTTATGAAAATTACTTAAATGTCCTAATTGAATTATGGCCTAATCCTGGCTTAGTCTAAGCCCTGTCTGTGAAACCGGGCCCTAGTGTTTTTTTTTTTTTTTTTTTTATAAGAATAGAATAGAATAGAATAGAAAGTAGATATAATAGAAAAAAGAAAGCTAATGTTAGTTTTTCAATAAAAGCTAGTAGTTAGAGAATATTTTTTCAATTATAATATACATTTTTTTTTAATAAAAAGAAGACATATAAAATAGAAGTAGAATAGAGAGTGCTATAATTAGAGGGTCAAATAAAGATGGAAGATATGTGTTTTTAGCCATTTCTTGGCTAAGGATTCAGCTGAACAGCATAGATTATCCTGAGTTACATAAATAACTATATATATAATAAACGTTTCGTTTAATAAATTGGTCATATTTTTGACCTATTTTTAATTGGTCACCCCCACCCCCCCCCACCCCACCCCAAATTAATGTTTAAAATGCTGCATTAATAAACCTATATTTAATTTACAACTTTACCTGAATGCTTTATGTGTAACATTAACAATATTACACATTGAACTGGGTTCAGCAAAACACACTGAAAACAGTATTTATTTTTTTATTTTTTTATTTTTAATGCTTCTTATCGAAATTGAAAAATTCTGTGAACATATTAACATCCAAGAAAGAGTTACTCAACACTACACTGACATCATGAAGCCGCTTTTAATTTTCTTGCAACTTTTTTCTCACTCCCTCCCTCTCAGTGTCAACCAAAGCAGGGGGCTGGACCGACAAAACTCTTTCAGGCACTTCAGGCTTGTTCAGCATTAGAGTCAGCGAGAGAGACACAAGACCTTGTTTGAGAGCAAGACTGAGAAAAGGAGGCATTCAAATATAAAAGTTGCCTCACTTATAAAGTTTTATTCTGGATGGTAAGGGTGAGGAGGGACTCTACTAACCTTGCATAGAAACCAAAGATAGTTGGAGAGGAGCCTGAAGAAAGAACTTTTGAAGAGCTTCAAAAACTTGTATGGAATTGAGCAGGATCAAACCATAGGCCGTTTTCATCATTTCATTTTCATTTTGCAAGTTTCTTTCACTCTTTGACCATGAGGCACAAGTATCTGCTGAGTCTGGGTGAGTCATGCTTCAGGACTGAAGTTTCCACTGATGAATCTAGAGACAGATGTTTGTATGGAGCCACTGTGTGGTTTTGTTAAATGAAACGTTGCCCTGCCAACAACGTTGCAGTTTCAGAAATAGACAAACAGTAAATGGGCATGAAAGGAAACTGCCACAGATCGGAAAATCTGATGTCACAATGGAGTAGCTTTATCTGAAGCAGGGCCTGAGCTCCAGTAATCTGGAAAGCACCAGCTGAATGTGATGAATGGAGAAATAACACAACATTTATTTGTCTTGTCAAAGGGTTTTGCTCCTGCTCTCATAGTCTTAAGATATACTGTTGAAGTGTTTGGGAATCAGCTGTGAAGTGAAATGAAAGAAGTGATTTTGGGGAAAGATGCAAACTCAGTAACCTTTAAAGACACTGCAATAGTAAAACTGTATCAAAATATTGACTTGATATAATATTTTGAGAAAATGGCAAAGAGTTAAAAGAGATTGGATTGGATTGGATTGGATTCAATTTATTGTCATTGCACATGTAGGTACAAGGCAACGAAATGCAATAGAGAAGAAGAAATACAGCATAACATGAGGAAAGAGAGGAGAAAAAAAAGTGTCCTCGCACTGCGTTCTTGGAAGAGAGTGCAGTGTGAGAACAGACAAAAAACCTCAGCATAAAGCACAGTCAACACAGGAACATAACTTGCATAGTAATCCTAGTTCAGACGAAACAGCCATCCGGCCAGCCGCCATTACAGCGCAAACCCACGGACCCGTTAACACCTGACAGGATGAAGCGACGAAGGCGTGGGATGGGGTTAGGGAGGTGTATGAGTGTGTGTATGTGTAAGTTCGTGTGAGTTCGTATGCCTTGAAATCCGTTTCGCCAGCACTTCAAACCAGTCGACTCAGTTCGCAGGTTGTGATGCGACATAGCAATTGCCATGGAAACGTCCTTGGACAGAGCACAAGCGCCCGACAATAACAAGGTGTTTTTGGGAGGAGGGAATGGAAGAAAGAGCGTCTCCCTGCAGTATTCACCGGAGAGTTGATACCAGAGCGGCCTTGCCAAGCCGTTCTGTTGTGGGAAGCCGGAAAGAGATAAGATTGTTTTGTCTTAGTGCGAACAGCTGTCTTCCAGTTTCACAGCTATTCTCATTGTCCATTCTGATCTCCATGTCCATCAATTTTTCATGACGGGCAGCCGTGAGAGGTTTTGGATAGCCAGTCCCGTCTCCTTAATTTTCTGATAATTTAGGGCAACGCCTAATCCAAATAGCAGAAACCCAGTTATCATTGTTCCGAATAAGAAGATGTCTTCAATGTCCTCCACGGAGAGAGCCGCCAGACACACGACCCGCCATCTCTCCCATGCGTCCATCGTGTAGCCAGCAGCAAACGTCCCAGCAGGACATTTCGGTTCTCCAGATCCCGCTTTCCTACTCGAGAAGATGGTGTCAATTGCATTTAGAGACCAGTTGATCAGATCCATAATTTCGGTTTTGTAAATAGTGCAGCGAGAGTCTCTTAAGAAGGACAGGACAATACAAGAGAGCAAGCAGGGAAGTTCAGGAGGGAGGGAGGGAAGAAAAATGCGGCCGCCTTCGAACAGAGCCAAACGAGAAAAAAAAAAAAACTTAAAAAAAAAGATAAAGAGTTAGTTCACTAAACAAAATGAAGATTCTGTCATCATTTACTCATTGTCGCTGCAAAGCTTTATGGCTTTATTTCTTCTGGGGAACACAAAATAAGTTATTTTGAAAAATGTTGGTAACAAAACCAATTTGATAACCATTGACAGAAAAAACACACTTCAAAATGTCCTTTTTATGTTCCACACGAGAAAGTAAGTCATACAGGTTTGAAATGACTTAAGGGTGAGTAAATTATGACAGATTTTTTATTTTGGAGTGAACTATCCCTTTAAAGCATGATGTTACGTGGCTTTGATTTTGACAATGGAAAAATATTGACGGAAACCAAAGCAGGACAGGAAATCCATGGTGTTTTCATGTGTCCACAGCTGAGAGGCCCAGGCTGATGGGACACTGACATCAAACCCAGCAAAAACCATGAAGAGCAAAAATAAAGTGTTCGAAAAAAGCTAACTGTTAAACTGAAAAGAATAAGAGCAAAATCATAAAAATATTGTTTGCTTGGTTACAAAATAATGAGCAAGACCACACCTTAGGTTATGGCTGAGTCACCAATATGGTAGTAAAACGTGTTACAGCACTTTTTAACAGTCTTCTGGTTGACCAAGACTGTGGTCAGAGCATGTGACAGTGTGTTGATGCTGATTCTATTCTAATTAAATCTGTTAGCAACAGTACTGCGCAGCACCCCACCCATAGCTCTCGAGCAGTGACTGGCCATCAATGCAACCGTCATGAACAAAGAGTGGAAATAGAATTAGCTTAATAGAATTATTCTTTTCTTTTATACTTCTTCCAGTTTTGTCTCTAAGACTGTCATTCCTAGTGAATTTAGTGACAATTTAGCCAATATAGGCAATAAATCATTTTGAGTCATTTTAGCATGTCTTAACTATGAGATTAGGATGGGTAAAAACATGCATGACAGCAAAATAGTCAGTGGTGCCATAAACAAAAAAGGTTTATATACAGTGATGTCCAATAGTCTGAGACCACTACTGAAAATGCTTCTATTTTGCTTTTTATTATTATTATTATTGATAATTACAATTACATAAGTATTTGAAAACTGAAAAGTCAAATTGAAAATTAATATGAATTTCTGAATGCCTTTATTTTGACTTTTGACAGTTCCTAAAACTATCTGCATATTTGCAAGTTAACATTTTTTAAAAATCCCATATTGTCATTGTGGTCTCAGACTTTTGGGGCTCACTATATGTGCATCAAACTACACCAAAGACATTAAACCTGCAGTAACAGACTCTTTATTTTCTGCTTATAGTTCTTCTGTTAGCACTGACAGAGAACATCGTGATGCAAGCAACCTGCAAACATGGAGAGACAACACACAAAAGAAAGTGTGTAGGTATGAACAAAAAACTAACATATATGATACATTCATACATTTCTTAGAAACTACATGTTAACATTTATAATGGCCCCCACAAAAAAGTAATAATCATGTGTTGTTGATATTGTTGAAACAGCACTCATAAATTAATTGTAAATAAAAATCAAGAAAAAGTGCTGTGGTTATTCATACTTTTCTTGTCATTGCTATAGATGACAATGAGTGTGAGTCTATTCCAACCATTTGTGGAAAAGAGAAGATTATGGTTTTTAAATATCTCTTGATTTTTTCCCCATGTACTTTCATGCTCAAACTGCTCGTCTATGTTTGCTTGTTTCTGACAGTCTTAGTGGTGGGTATTAGGTGCGTGCACGCCATATAGTAATTACCGTAATTACGAGATACCAACTTGTAAAAAGTGTTCACGTCCTCGTAAGTGTGTGCATATATTACTTCCGGTCTTGCGACGTTCGCATTTACTGTAAGGGAAACTTCATACGAAACTTGGCTAGATAGAAATAATTCATGTTTTTCAGATTAAAAAGCGGATAGTGGTATATCAAAGACAAGAGAAAACATGCTCGCTACATTATTGCGTACCTCTGTGTGGAAATTCATCAAGATAAAATGCAGAGATTTCTCTTCTGTTGATGTGGCTCAGCGTCTACAGGGATAATTCATTCAAATCATCAATGATTCATTCTAAAAAATGATTCATTCTAAAACATGAATTCAATCAGGAGCGACAATATGCCAGAGGCACCATGGCTTTGTTTAAAACAATTTCACTGCAAAAGGTAACTGACAATACTGTGTGTAAGTGTAGCCTAAATGTAAGTTACTCAACATAAACTGACTCAGATGGCAATATCAAACAAGCGAACACGACTAAATGCAAGAGAGCTCGATGTGATGAATCTCATACGATCTCTGTGTAGCAGAGAAAACATCTGAATCTCTGTTCATCTCATTTCAGACATCAATGAATGTGTGGTTGGCAGCGCTGATTGTGGTCCTAATACAGAATGTGTCAATTCTAAAGGAGGTTATACTTGTACATGTGCAGCTGGCTACATTAACAGAGACGGGAAAGAGATATTTAATGCAGGACAAGGAGTTATGTGTATGGGTAAGAAACTATTAAAGCCTAGAAATTTTTTGGCTTGCAGTCTAATGTGAAAGTTTCAGTTGAGAGTTTTGTTTATTATCTACCCCTAAATTACAGACAGAGATGAATGCGATGATCCCAGTTTTTGTGGAAAAAATGCAACATGTCATAACACTCCTGGCGAATACCTCTGTATCTGTGATGCTGGACTCAGATTAAAGTCAGGAGAAACTAACTTCACTGATACAAGTGAACTCTGCCAGAGTAGGTCCTTTAAAACCATTCAAGTTCACATTTTGACACATTTAAGTTTATTTTTGAAAAATTTAAGATCTTCCTCCAAAATGTTGTTTTGAAGGTGTATGTGACATTGATAAATCTATATGTGGGGGAGGAGTCTGCAAAAACAGCAAAGATGGTCATGAATGTGTGTGCAGCTCAGGATTCACCAACTATGGTCACAAACAAGTGAAATGCACAGGTTAGAGTTCTCTGTTGAAAGTTCATTTTGGTTCCTAAATATCCTTTCTATTTTATGCTTTCCCATAATTCATAGCACAAAACAGTTGCGTTCTTGCACCAAATATTAATATTGTTGACTTAATATGTTTTAGGCTACCAATTTTTGGAGTGTAATATTATTGATTCTTGCTGATTTGATCTGTCTTGCAAACACACAATCTGTACTACTGGTCTTAATATCAGATGTGATCACCTAATCACAGCCATACCTTTTCTCATGTGATATTGCTTAGTTATATATATTTTTTGTTTGTTTTTCAGAGCTTAATTGCGACAGATTATTAAATGAGAGTGACACATCCCAGGTACTGTGTCATTTTTACTAGATTACTGGTAAATAATATTGCAGTCATTCATACTGACCAGAATGCTGATCTCTCTTTTTCTGTGTTGTCCGTGTAGGTATCTCCAGAACTCACAAAACTCGTCTCGTTGATGACCAACACCTGTCTGGTTCTGAGTCAGAGCGAGTCTGTCAGCAAGGAGCATGTTACACAAGGGGACGGAGAAAGATTTTTGGAGGTGATAAATCAGTCTGATTTTTAAATCAGTTTTATTGCAAAAATACAATAGTTTGCCTATGTATACCCCTGTGAAAAAACTTAAATTTAAAGCATATTTTTAAATACTTCTATAACTTTTATAGAATAATATTTGCAGATGATATAATATTAATTAAACAAAGGGCTACTTAAGTGTACCTAAAGACAGTATACTTTCTTGACTGTTTCTCAACACACTTAAGCACTTTTTCTAATTAAACGTTGTAAAATTTATTTTAAATCATCAAATTTCAATAAGATTTTGTGCTTTAAAGAAGTACACTAATTCTTGGTGAGTTGACTAACATAGTAAACCGACTAGCTCAAATGAGAGCTTATATTTACACATCATCTTGATCCACAAATCTCTCTTATTTTACCCACCCGCATACAGGCATTTCTGCGTGCTCTAGATGATCTGCTTCGTGGTGGCTTCAGTGGTGATAATGCTAAAGTCTCAGCATTGTTTAGTATTGTGGAAAGCATGCTAAAACTGATAGGACCTCTGTTGTCTAAAAGCCAGACCAAGAAAGTAAACGTTAAAACTGGTAAGACCAAAATATTGTATGTCAGTATCATACATCCACTTCACTGAATTTATTCTTACATTTGTAATGTGGTTTTTGCCTTTCAGAAGTGGAGATGTTGGTTAAGAGGGGCAATTCTCCACCCGAGGGTGATTTCATGATGTCCACCAATGACATACAATTTACCTCCCACTGGGACACAGCAACAGGAAATAATCACCTTGGTATATATGCCTAATTTCATTTACAGAGTAAATTTTAACAAAAATAAAAAGTGACCTTTTTACTTAATTTTTGGACATGTCTTTGTGCATGAACCAGGCTTTACGACTGCAGCTATCCTCAGCTACAAAGATCTGGAGAAATCACTCAACAGCTATTTTAACCATTTAGAGACACAGCAAAAGCAAACTTTCAAGATTAATTCAAAAGTAGTAACTGCCATTGTTAGTAACAAAGAGACAGAAAATCTAACGAAACCAGTAAATCTCACGTTTTTTCATCTGGAGGTATGGAACAATTAGCTCTCAATGGACCACATATAATGTGTTACACCAGTGTGATGTATTATTAATTGATATTTCTACATGTGCATTTCCCTCCAGAAAAAGAATGAGAAGCATATGTGTGTGTTCTGGGATCATAAACTGAAAGGGGGCGCGTGGTCAACACATGGCTGCTCTACAGTGAGATCCAGTGCCGATCAGACCGTCTGCTCCT
Source organism: Barbus barbus (assembly GCF_936440315.1). Taxonomy (NCBI): domain Eukaryota; kingdom Metazoa; phylum Chordata; class Actinopteri; order Cypriniformes; family Cyprinidae; genus Barbus; species Barbus barbus. Next base: position 20,350,653 of record NC_136731.1, on the reverse strand, counting down.
GTTCTCACCTCAGCAGCTTTGCTGTGCTTATGGCTCTCTATGACATTGGGGTTTGTATTCCTAACTTTTGTCACCAAAAATTGAGCACATAATAAAACAAAAATTAATAAGACAAAAATTATTTGTGTTTGAAAGTTGCAGCTGGTGGTTAGTTTTTGGGTGAATGTGTGTTTTTGAACAACTGCAAAGTCACTGACTTGCTACCTAAGATGTCGGATGCAGCAGATTATATGATATAAGAGGATAGTCATACAGGATTGTGGACGAGGGTCAAAGGTCACACCCTGAATAATTGCAATGACTTATTATGATATGTGCAGTGCAACAGAGGATTAAAATACATGCTGTAAAAGAGAGAAGAATGTGTGCTCACACTCTAACTGTATGTTAAAATCTGTTAAGGAGAATCTTCATTTTCTCTCTTAACTAGGATGTATACGAGCTCCGTCTGGTCACACTGGTGGGACTGTCGCTGTCTCTCATCTGCTTCCTCATCTGCATTGTCACATTTTACTTTGTGCGATCCATCCAGAGCACACGCAACACCATCCACCTGCACCTCTGCATCAGCCTCTTTATCGCCTACTTTGTGTTCCTCGTGGGCATCACCCGCACAGAGAATAAGGTGAACTGCGGCTTCACACAAGTTTATTGTTCTGGGTTGGTTTGTCTGGGTCTGATAATAGACATCCTGAGCGTTCACTTCCTGTCCTTCAGGTGGGCTGTGCAGTCGTTGCAGGCATTCTGCACTACTTCTTCCTGGCTTCCTTCTGCTGGATGTGTCTGGAGGGAGTGCAGCTCTTCCGCATGGTGGTGCTGGTCTTCAACACAACGCTGAGGCCCATCTATATGTTTGCCGCTGGTTATGGAGTTCCTGCTGTTATCGTTGCCATTTCAGCCACAGTGAACGCAAGTGGATATGGCACCGATAACTAGTGAGTTTTAGACATTACTGATGTCTTTACTGATGTTTGTTCATGATGGTATTAAGGTGTTTTTCTTTATCTGTAGCTGTTGGCTCAGCATTCCAGATGGCTTCATCTGGAGCTTTTATGGGCCAGTTTGTCTCATAATTATTGTAAGTACCTCTTAACATGGCATTTTGCACAAATATATTAGGAAATAGCATCTAAGTGTCAAGAGCAAGGCAATGAGAGAAGGCCAAACTAAATATTATATCACATATTTTATTGCATTAAAAAAAGTATGTAAATGGGTAAATGGCTTTCTACAATACAATGATGTAAAAAGGGTTCTAATATTTTTGTTGTTGTGTGTCACAATTTTTAGTACCATAAAATGTATGTCAGAATTTTTAGGAATGTTACATCTTGTCCAGTGGGGACTTTACGTTTTGCCTGTTCGTTTCAGGTTAATGTATTCTTCTTCCTCATAACAATATGGAAGCTGGCAGAAAAATTTTCCTCCCTCAACCCAGACTTAGACAATCTACACAAAATCAAGTGAGAAATGTTATTAAACCTTCACTACCGGTCAAAGTTCGGAATTATTATGGTTTTGTTAATGTTATTGAATGACATCTCTTATGCATTTATGCTTTTAGTGTTTGTAACATTGGGCTATAAGCGGATCTTTATCTCCACCTACAGGGCATTTATGCTCACTGCAATTGCTCAGCTGTGTGTCCTTGGCATCATGTGGGTGTTTGGCTGTTTTCAGTTTAACGAAAACACTCTGGCAATGTCATATATCTTCACCATACTGAGCAGCCTGCAGGGGGTGCTGATGTTCATCATGCACTGCTGGCTCTTAAAACAAGTGAGTCCTGTTCATCTCATTACAAAGAAGCAGAGTTTAACTAAAAATATGGGACGATCAATCATGCTTTGCCAAAATATTGAGCCATGGAGAGGTAATAATAAAACAATAACCCCTGGTTTCATGGTTTCACAAACAAGGCTTAATCCTAGTCCTAGACTAAAATGTAAGTCTGAGCTGTTTCAACTGAAAGAAACTTGCACTGACTGATCTTGTGTTGTCTTTAGATGCACACCAGCAATGTTTTTTTTCTAAGGCACGTTTATAAAAATAAACGTCCTAATTGAACAATGGCCTAATCCTGGCTTAGTCTAAGCCCTGTTTGTGAAGCCGGGCCTATATGTTGACACAGGACAGGGAATGATAAATAGAGTACTAAAATGAACACTAGGAAGAATTGCGGTTCATTTATGATAGCAAACTTTTTAGTGAGAGGTGGCTGGGTTTAAATTCGCAATCATTAAATCAAATGATTGAAAACAACTGTAATTATGAATATTACATTAGTAGTTTTGAGTTGTTTGTAAAGACATCCGTTGTGTTCTGTTGATTGTTAACATCTTTTTTTCCCCTATAAAAAAGTAGTTTTTGATCTGTTTTCTGGGAAAAGAATGACTGTAAAATTTAAATGTGTATCCGGTCACTAAAGTTTTGTTACCTTTTTAAGAGTTGTAAGGGAAACGGCTCATTTTAGCTCAGATGGAATTATTAATGATTATACTATCTATAGCCAATTTTAACAGAATAACACTAAACACTAAAATACATTTATTTTTAAATAAATGTAAATGTAAACTAATCTAACACAAAAACACACACTCGCACAAGTTGCAGAAGGAAAGTAATGCTAATGCTAGATGAGCAGCAAGTAAGCCAAGAAGTCCAAAAAGTCCACCAACTATGTATCTATTTTTTGGTTGATTTTATGCACCTTTGATATATTAAGATCTTAAAGAAAACATTAGCATTAGTTGACTTCAAAGATCATAAACAGAGACTAAAAGCCGATAAACTCTCACAAACACATTTGTTATGATGATAAATTGATGATCATAAAAATGCACTTGCTATTGTCTGTGATAAATGCTTCTGCAATTTCCTGACAGGTGAGAGAGGAGTATGCCAAATTCCTGTCCTGTATCTGTGCACCACAGAAGAGGAAATATACAGAGTTCACCTCAAACCAAACTAGCAAACTGCAGGTAAACTCCGTCACATTGCTTTGCAAATATGTGCACATTACAGGAATAGTTTGCCCAAAAATGAGAATTTGACCTCAGGCTGCCCAAGATGTAGATGAGTTTGTTTCTTCATGGGAACAGATTTGGTAGCATTACATCACTTGCTCACCATAGGATCCTCTGCGGTGAATGGGTGTCTTGTAAGAAACAAATTCATCATTAAACATTTTTAACCATTGTTTCTGCCTAAAATATCCTCTGTCCATAATATTACTAAAAAAAAAAGTCATGTTGTCTGAATCAGGGGAGGAATATGCGCAGATCAAGCACCATTTATAAGAGAAAACAGTCCAAAATAAACAAATACATCAGCTGATTTTGATGTGAGAGGACAACAGTGGATGGCCTTTCACTGGCGGAAGTGGTATTAAGAATCGTGGACTGGTATTTTGGCGTGAAGTGACACTGTAAAGTTAAAATGCCTCTATAAATTTGTTTGGTACAAACATGCAGCTTTTGACTTTGCAAGACATTAGCTGATAAACTAGAGTTGTGTGGATTACTTGCTGGATTATTGTGATGTTTTTATCAGTTGTTTGGACTCTCATTCTGACGGCACCCATTCACTGCAGAGGATCCACTGGTGAGCAAGTCATGTAATGCCAAATTTCTCCAGTTCTGTTCCTATAAAGAAACAAACTCATTTATTTACATCCTGGATGGTCTGAGGGTGAATAAATTTACTTTTTTGACTGAACTATTCTTTTAACATTTTGAGACTATAAAATGTGTTTACTTGCTGCTTTGACATCATCATCAATCAGGTCATGAGATGAATCGTACTCATTACAATAATAACATGGATGTCTAAGATCACATACTAACCGCACGCTCAGAAGGGAAATTTCTCAGAAAGCATTTCTCATTTGCATGTTTGCTTTCTGAATGCTTAAGAAGAGAGATGATCATTGAAGCATTTTAGTCAAACTGAGCTGCGTGTTTTCCTATAGTAACTAGTTGTGACTGTGAATATAAATCAGCTAGACAGATCATCTGATTTCCTGCACTCTTTCACAGGCCTCCAGGAGCGATAATCACACTGGTGAATCACACATTTAAGAGGTCATTTCAACAAACCATTCAATTTTCCTTACGTTTGCAAGTGTCACATCATTTCGTTATCTGTGTTCTGTGGAAATGTTCATAAATTGTATTTGGGGAATTTATCTTTTAGGGGAACTTTTCTTTCCATTAGGATCCTTTTATAAAGAAAGTTTTAATATTTTTAAATCTTTATTTTTTAAAGAAATATTTTAAAAGCATCTCTTTTTTGTTGCAATTACTCCTTAAAATCAAGAACATCTAAAATCTGACTGATATTAGGTGCATAGGAAAACAGACCAAACCAAGTCCAAAAACAAAACAAAGGTCCCGAACACTATCAGTGCTTGCACATATATCCAAAACTTTAACATTTTGGTCACATGACCTTCATCAGGAATACAAAAAATATTTAGGCACAACCTCATTTAAAATCAACACATGACCAATCATGACCTTTTTTTTTTGTGATAGTTGTTCATGAATCCCTTGTTTGTCCTGAACAGTTAAACTGTCTGCTGATCTTCAGAAAAAATCCTTCGGGTCCCACAAATTCTTTGGTTTTCCAGCATCTTTTATGTATTTTACGCTTTTCCAACAATGTATGATTTTGAGATCCATCTTTTCACTCTGAGGTTAACTGAGGGACTCATATGCAACTATTACAGAAAGTTCAAACGCTGATGCTTCAGAAGGAAAAACCATGCTTTAAGAGCTGGGTTTTCATTTAGTTTTTTCATTTAGTACCGCCCTTCAGAAACTACAGAAGATACTTACATGTTTTCCAGAAGGCAAAATAAGTTCAATTTACACTGATCTTCAAATTCAAAGTGTTCACCTCCAGTGACCCCTATTTTTTTCTTTTCTTTTTTTTTTTTTGATATCTTATGTCATAAGCTGAAATTCTTTATTTTAAAATTAAAAAAAAAAAAAATAATAATAAAATAAAATATATATATATATATATATATATATATATATATATATATTCTAATTTAAAATTAATGTTTTCTATTGATATATATTTTCAAATGTAATTTATTCCTGTGATGGTAAAGCTGAATTTTCAGCATCATTACGCCTGTCTTCAGTGTCACGTGATCCTTCAGAAATAAATAAATAAAATCTAGAAATCAAGAAACAGTTATCATTATCAATGTGGAAAACAGTTGTGCTTCATATATTTGTTTTCATGTCTCTTGTTTTCATCAACAGCACTTCTTTAAAAAAATGTTTTTAAAATTTCAATTATAAATGTCTTTCTGTCACTTATGAAAAATATAATGTGTCCTTGCAAAACAAAAGTATTAATTTCTTTCAAAAAATAAATAAATGTTGTATCCCCAACATTTTCAACAGTGTAAATAAAATCCTAAGAATGTTTATTAATGTTTTTTTTTTAGTTTTGCTTTTTTCCTTTTTTTTTATTTAAATTTTTTTTATGTACAATTTATATTTTTTAAAACAAAGAATAATCAATGCTGCTGTCATCAATTACCAAGCAGGCAAATGATTGAGGCTTTTCCCAGGATATTCCTATAGCTAAAACATTCAAGAATATTAACTTATAAGTATATGCTTTTGTCTTCCATATTCAGCACATTATTCTGCATAAACTGGTTCATGATTTGTCCTGAATATTTAGTTATGGTGAAGTTGAGTGTTACGTTTTGCACATGAATCCTTAATTTTCTGCACTTTTCCTTACCTGGCTGTCACTATTTAGTGCTTATTTTATTTTTTTATATTAAAATGTTTATTTGGATTCCCCTCACGTCTCAGATACCTGCTGCTTCTTAAATGTCAATAATTATAATATTGGAACATGCTTTGATATGCTAAATTTGTGAATGTGCATGCAGTCCTATTATGGTTCAGCTGAATAATGCTACTGGTGAAACAGGAAATCAAAGATTGAAATATGAGTTAAGACATAAACTGGTCTATGGCTTTTGTTCTGTAGGCTACAAAACAAATGATGGCCTAGTTCAAATAAAGAGATAAATCGATTTATCTAGACTGTACAGTTATGGGAGATTTATGTTGCTACACCACAGTGCAAAAAAATAATAATACTGAATTCACACAAATTTAAACCGTAGCTTATATTTTATTTGCTTTTTTATACCCATATTTAGTATGCAAATGCAAATTTGCATTCTATCATTTTATTGTATAATTATTTAGCATTTACATTTTGTATGATTAGGATAATGAATCAAACATGTAGCTTCCAGTTAATAATATAAGTTAAGTTTGAAAACACACTGTTGATGGCTGACATCTTCCTGGTCACTCTGACTTTCTATTCACTGGCTCAGAGGAACCATGTAAGTTATCGTGTTTAAACTGTCATTCAAGAAAATGTTCTGTTCCGCTGAATATAGAAAGAAACACGACAAAGATTAAGTTCTGCTTCGGTAGTCGTTGTGTATTAACACTTCTGCAGCAGGGGAATCATAACACAGATTGTGACATTATTATGATTCACACAGACACAGATCAGTGGAAAACAAATAACAGAGAACTGAGTGGACCTCTAATGGCTCTGTTACAAAGAACAGGTGAAGGCTTATCTTAATTAAATTAGTTCTCTCTGTCTTCCATTATGAAATTCACAGTTGCCTCAAGAACTATATGTCGATTATCTGTGGAGAATCACTTACTCAAAAAAGACGCTCAAGGCTGCCCAGGTTAAAAAGAGCTTATTTTATCTGATTTACTCCAAAAACATTACATAGCAGCGATCATGGCTGCTTAACACAAAACTGTCATAAAAAAAGATAGCATAAAAGGTCAAAGTGGGCCCAATCCCTGTACTGAACTGTAATGGACAACATTGTGACTATGACAAGAAAAAACAGGTATGCTTAATCATTCTGTCCTCGAATCTTGTGACTTTAACATCCTGTTTTTGGTTCATTTAGGTTTATTTGGTCCTTGTTGGGAACGCTAAGTGAGCCAGGATTAAATGTATCATTTTCTTTTTTGTCCGGATTAAAAGAATGAAGTGAACCAAACTACATGAATCAAAGCTGCCAACTGTTAACACACCCTTAGTTTTCTGGATTTTGGCATCAAGGCTGCAGTACTCTATTATAATTTATTTGTTTAATATGTCTGTACATGATCTAACATACTGTAGTACTAAAAAAGAATAATACTGGAGATTTTATAAAAATACTTAAGAGAGGTAATTAAAGTGATTACATATATCAAACATTTAACTGCAATTTTTGCTGAAGTGAAAATGTGACAAAACCAGTCATAAGGGTCAATTTTTCGAAATTGAGATTTATACATCACCTGAAAGCTGAATAAATAAGCTTTCCACTGATGTATGGTTTGTTATGATATATAGGACAATATTTGGCTGAGATTGAGATTGAGAACTATTTGAAAATCTGGAATCTGAGGGTGCAAAAAAATCTAAATGTTGAGGAAATCACCTTTAAAGTTGTCCAAATGAAGTTCATAGCTATGGATATTACTGATCAAAAATTAAGTTTTGATATATTTACAGTAGGAAATTTACAAAATATCTTCATGGAACATGATCTTAATATCCTAATGATTTTTGGCATAAAAGAAAAATGGATAATTTTGACTCATACAGTGTATTTTTGGCTATTGCTACAAATATACCCAGCGACTTAAGACTGGCTTTGTGCTCCAGGGTCACAAATGTTCAAATTAATGTATACTTTAATTAAAAATAAATTACTTTAAAATGTAAATTTACTTAAAATCTTTATACCAACCATTTCTTTTTACACAAATGATGTTTCTTCATCAATATATTCATTTTGGAATCTTTGTCATATATTTTTGCACTGTTGTATCTTATTTTATTTGGTCTTGCATAGTTCCATCTGGCATTTGTAATAATATCACACAACCTTTCCATGTTCCCTTGTGCCTATTTTAGCAAGTTTTTTCCAAGTGACAGATGGCAAAAAATGGCCTAGATATTTCTTTATAAAGTTAGATTTTATTATGCACATTTAGCATTGTTTTCCCTGCTGATGTGACCCACTTTCTTTCCAGTTGAGAACCTCAAGCATTTGAAAAAAAAAAAAAAAAAAAAAAAAAATCTTTATTTCAGTCACTTTTAATATCTTGCGGGTATTAAGTTTGAAACTTAACTGTAGGTATTAAGTATAAGAATATATGTATTTCTGGGAAAGACACAATGTACCATTTATCGGACATAATCAAATCATATTAACACTGAGCTGAGGGCAATCACTTTCATTGTGTTTTTCTGTATAGGTCATTCAAATCCACAGGTTCTCCATGCTGTGAACAAAGACTTTTAACATCTTGTTCTCTCAGGAATGAAATTGGAGTGCAGCTCAGTGATTTGCAGCGGGTGTTTATATATTTAATTTGTTCAAAGATATATAATGTACATCATAATGATTCTTACACATTCAATACCTGACAGCTATTAAACTGTGACTCAGAGTTATATGCAACCTCAGAATGTGTTCCTTTAAAAAAGGTTGGAAGCTTTACAAGGATGAAGAAGATAGAGAAAGGAGAGATAGAAAACAAAGGATGAGGGTGAGGGAGAGGAGGGGGGCTGTATTGCTCAGCGGCTGTAGACTGATAAGGGGTAGAGCTGCCTGGAGCACATGGAAGAAGTGCTGCCACTGCTGATACACCAAGAAGAAACAGACACAGGGACGCTGGGTGAGTCAAGCAGACATCTCTTCATTGTTTTAGCACTTCATTTCATATGACAGAGCATTTTGGTGAGCTTTTTGAATACAAATATCTAAAACCGAATAAAATATTGGTTGCGTATGATAAATTATGAATTAATGACTGGTATTTTTCTGCAATTGCAACTATGGCTAATTACCATCAACACCAATCACACTGATTTCATGAGAGACTTAAAGTTGATTTCTTTTTATCTCATAATTAGGACTATAACAATCTGATGGGATTGCACACAACAATCATCCAGATATCTTATTATAGTGTAAATCAAAGTATATTAGTATAAAAGTATTTAGTATAAAAGATATGGGGTCAACTTAAAACGCAATGGGTTTAAAACTTTAAAATGCAGTGGCAATCTACCGTTTCCAAAACAAAACTAGATCATAGCCATTTTGAAGGAGCTAAATGTTCTTGAAATTCCTCTCAGTCGGATGGGCGCTCCGTGACCTGATATGGTCATACTGGCTTCCTGCTGGGACTCTTAACACAGTCCTCATACTTTCTCAAAAAGAAAATTGCTGCTCTTTGTTGGTCATCTGACATCAATCATCCCTCACTGAAATCACTGCGATCGGCTCAGTGTTGCCCAAGAAAATGAGAATGAAGATTTAAAAGGAGCAAAAGATTTAAAACTGAAATGCATGATTGCACAGAGGGAGAACCAGGTGCAGGGGACAGTAATAAAAATGAAAATGTGCCAAGTTAGAGCGGGTGCACTGATTACTCCATTACAGCCTCACGGTACTTTCATTTCGGTGCATTGTGGAGCAGCATGTCATTGTAGTGTTAAAAAGAAAGAGTGGAAGACGGACAGAATCTGCCCTCTCAACTATCCCAAGTCTATTTTCTGAGTGTGAAAAACTCTTAGAGTACACCTCTATGGGATATCACCCCATATCTGTCTGTCTGAAGGAAGAAAACATAATTTCTGAGTTTCTGATGGAGAATTTATGACTGTCAGTAGCTGTTGGAAAAATGTGCACAGCATTTTCAGTGGTAGAGTAAGGGAAATACTGTGACACGGTTGGTTTGTCACAGTAAAGTTGTAGGTACATTAGCAAAATACTGTGGGCGATAAAGGTATTGAAAAAAAAAATTTTCAATACTGTAAGCACAGCTCACACAGAAATCACACAAACCAAGCAGCTTTCACATGGCAAATACATGAAAACTTGAACCAGCTGCATGTAGAAACCCCAATGCGTGGATTCCTATTGAAACATCTGGAGTTCTCTGTAAAAATTTGCACGACAAGGGACTAATTTCAATGTTTTTAAGATCAGTGACATCAAGGGGAGCTTTTTGTTCATGTCTGTTAGCTGCTAAATGTAATCCTAAAAGTTAACAAATGTAGCCTTTGGCAGATAAACCTTTACAGTTTGCCAGGAAATAGATTTTTATCCAAAGATGTTCTAGAATGACAACGACCGCTCCTCCTAAATTATACATACTTCCAGTGTAATTAGAAATAGTAAAATCAAGGTTTATGATGTTTACTGGATTTGATGCTGTGGAATTATATCAAAACAGAAAGGAAAACTGTGCTCAACAAGACTTTTGTGCCTGCAACATTGTGTATGCAAAGAAAAATGCACAAACGTTTTTCACTTTACACTATGGTTCCATTTCCACTATATTAACATGAACTACCAATGAAAAACACTTCTAAAGTACATCTTATTAATCTTAGTGAATTATTGAAGTCCAAAGTTGCATCTGTTAATATTATATGATGAACCTGAACTAACACTAACTAAAAATGAACAGATGTGTTTTTATTTACTAATGTTAATAAAGATTAACGTACTGCTCTTTGTTAGTTGATTTTAGTTAATGATTAACTTATGTTCACTAATGGGACTTGTGTTACCCTTAAATTGTTTCAAAATGTTAGCTTCTTTTAAAAAAATGTCCGGTTTTGTATTAAGCTGGTTATAAATCAAAAAGCAGTCGGGCTGATTTGGTCATTTTAAACTGTATTATATCACATAAGTCAATTTTGGTCAGAACTGCTAGAAATGGCCCCTTGAGATAAAACAATTTCATTCAGTGAGGTTATCTCCTCAAGTTTGATTGCAGTCCTGAATTTTAATGTGGGCTTCAGCAGTGAATATAGAGTCTGAACTGCTCACTTTGAATTATTTTACTGTATTTTTAAATGCCTCTGCTTGTACGATTTCCATTTTTAAACTGCGTTTGGTAAATATCTCTACTATAATGCTGGTTATAAATCAAAAAGTAGTCAGGCTGATTTGGTCTTTTTAAAATATATGAAGAGTTCGTATAAGTGCCATCTGAAATTTTCTTCTAAAATGACATTTTTATCAAGCTCCTATATTTATGTTCAGTAATTTCAGTAATGTTCAGTAATTTCTTTAATTGCATAGAAAAGGACGTATACATTGCCATTCGAGTAAAATTACCGATCCTGATAAAAATACTCTGTTTAGATGAAAATTTCAGACGCCACTTAAGAGGCTTTTGCATCTGAACTCTTCATATTATATCACGGAAGTCCGTTTTATGGGTCAGATCAGCTAGAAATTGCCCCTTGAGATTGAGAACAATTTTCACTATATATTTTGTTAGTACTAGTTCAACACTAGCAATAAAGGTGAAAACCACTGTGAACACACAAGCTTGTGCCTAGCAGAACAAACCTAATGTTAGCAAACAGATTCAGGGGAGAGAACAAGACAACAGCGTGAATTAAGACAGCAGAGAGTGAGATAAATCCTGGGGGGAAAGGAGGATGAAAGGCTTTTTGGCACAGCAGAGAGGGAACAAGGAGATAAACAAGGGATACTTTCACTTCTGGCAAATGGTTTTAAATCCATAAAAACAAACAACACTTTGCTTGTAACTGTAATCAGCCCACAGTAAAATGCAAATATTTTTATTTTTATTTGTTGTTTGTTTATGGTATTATTTTATTTTTATTTGTCTATAATTCAGTCCTTAACAATTTGCCATAGAACATTTATAGTTTTTTCTCAGAGGAGGAAATGAAGGCAATGCATTCTCAAACAAATCACTGGACGGACAAATAATTAACAGCACAAACATAAAACAAAATAAATATTAGCAATTTGACAAGAAGAAGGTTTAGGTTGAAGATTACGCTGTCAGTGCATTGATGCTTTATTTTTTATTTTTTTTGTTCCTTGTGTATTGTTACTTATTTATTTCCTTTCATTGTACTTTTTATGTTTAACTAAATGTATTATTGTCCGTCTGTTACAGTACAGCCAAAATATTTTAGTGTATAAAGTTTTCCTTGACTAAAACTAAAACCATAAAACAAATAAAATATGAAATAAAATAAACATTAACACAAATAAAATATACAAACTTGACTTATTTTATTACAAAAAATTTAATGAATTAAACTAAAAACTAGAATGTAATAAAAACTAAAATTATAAAATATAAAAATAAAATCCAAATCAACATGGTAATAAAAAATATATTATTTATTATAGTATACAGTATATACTAAAATAAGACTGTAGGTAAATCCATCCTTTAATGAGGTGAACATAATTGATTGCCAAATAATTTAAAATAACTGTTATTTATAATATATTTTAACAAATAACATAACAAATGACTTTTATCATATTTGTCATGTCCAATTTGTATTGAAATTATTCAGTATGAAATTATTCTTATGCCAAGCTTGCTCTTTTGTGTCTTCCTGTCAGAAACAAATTGGACAAATATTTGGACACATGACCCAGCATACATTATTTAAAGGTGCCAGTGTTTTACTCTAGTATAATTCCAGTCCTGAATTTGAATGTAGAATTCAGCAGTGAATACAAAGTCTGAATTGCTCTCTTTGAATGATTCTACTTGCAGCAGCAGTAGATGAAACCCTTCCTGCTGACAACAGTTGCAAAAAACCTCCCAGCAGGAGCATCCCTGAAGAAAAACGTTCATCACAGCTTGCTGTGACCACACTCACCTATAAGGATTTCCTGACACCATGGATAATCTTTTCACCTCTTCCTTCCCTGTTTCATGCCAGAACTCTAGAGACTATAATCTCACAACCGTCTGTCCTGACAACCAAACTGTAAACTCAACGTCTCCAGCTCTGGTTAGCCCTCCAGCATTTGGGATGTCCTACTTTACCATGACCCTTGGTGCACTCTCTAATCTAACCGCACTAGCAATCCTAGCCCATTCCTACGCCTGCTTACGCAAACGAGCCAAAGCACCATTTCTACTGTTGGCTTCAGCCCTGCTTGTAAGCGACCTGGCCGGTCATGTGATTACAGGGGCTTTGGCGCTTCACCTCCATCTTGGGAGGGTGAAGCATCACAGGGTGGCAGTAATAGTGGAGCCTCCACAGGTTTACTGCAAATTATTTGGCGGTTGCATGGTGTTTTTTGGCCTTTGCCCTCTGCTGCTAGGCAGTGCGATGGCAGTGGAGCGCTGCATAGGCATAACGCAACCTCTCCTGCACCCAACGATCGTCACCATGACACGCGTCCGCGTCACCTTGCTGCTAATCACCTTTACGGCTCTCATTTTGGCAGGACTCCCTCTGCTAAACGTGGGCAATTACAAACCACAGTTCCCTGGCACCTGGTGTTTTTTACCTGTTAACAGCTTGCTCTCCATCACTGATGCCTGCCTCGCTCTGGCTTTTTCTACACTGGGGCTTGTAACATTGACCGTCTCAGTTGTGTCTAACATAATAAGTGGGCTGAAGCTGGTCCAGGCAAGGTTTAAGGACCGATGTGTTAAGACAAGCATCGCTCGGAGACATGGAGCCTTCTCATCTTCGTCTCTGCACTCCCTGGACGTGGAGATGATGATGCAGCTGGCCACGATTACAGTGGTCTCCTGTGTCTGTTGGAGTCCTTTTCTTGTGAGTGCACCTTCAAAAATAAAATAGAATCTGTGAACTTTACGTTAAAACTGCCAGCTAGAAAAATGGCAGAAAATCATAAAAAAGTTTTTTTTTACATATTTAACTTACATTTACAATAAAAAATGTATTCATTAATTGACATTATGTTGCCTGACAAAACAGCAGATGCTGGTTAGGTACGTTTTGAAGCATTGTAGCTGGTCCTTAGTTGGTCATGAGCTAGTTATAAGCTGGTCCAGAGCATGAGCTAGTTGCCTTAAAACATACTCAACCAGCTGTTTATGTCGGTTAATTCAGTTAATGTCAATTTAGGTTGTTTCACTCTAAATTATACGATGACATCCAAACACTGTAAATTTAACAGTATTTTTGTGTAAAATTACATGAAATGTCCGGTTACATTGTTTTTACAGTTTTTCACCATTTAACAACCTTATTGTGCAAGGTGGAAGTAGGCCTAAGCGATTTTCTGTGAACATTCCAGACTTCTCAATAAGTAAATGTAAAACTATTTGTGTTACAGAACAATGCATTAAAATAATATGACTGAAAAAAAACATACCAGTCTAAATACCCGCAAAGTTGAAAAAACAGCATATGCTAGTATGTTTTGAAGCATAGGTGCTGGTTTGAGCTGGTCCTTCATGAGCAGGAGCTAGCACATGACCAGCTAAGGACCAGCTTAAACCAGTTCAAACCAGCACCATATGCTTCAAAACATACCAGCATATGCTGGTTTTCAACAGTATCCAGCAGCATAATGAGCTATTTCGTACAGCTAACATAAAAGCAAATGACACCGAATAGTACGAGAACATACCATTAACCAATTAACAGGTTTTTTATAGTCTTTTGCCGTTAAAAAATATACTATCATTTTTCACATTGTGCATTTGATGAACACTTATGTGTCACTTAATTTGTGATTTTCTAGACTGTTTGACTATTTTCCTCTTCGTTTCACAGATTTACATCCTCATATCCGTTAGCAGGTTTTATGAAGGAATCAGAAGGCCGAGACATCAGTGTGAGAAGCTGCTTCTCTTGGCTCTGCGCTTGGCGAGCTGGAACCAGATTCTGGATCCGTGGGTTTACATCCTCCTCCGGAGAGCGGTTCTGCGCAGACTGCTTCAGCTTCTGCAGCCGGACAGAGTCATGTTTACACACAGCAGCTCCTACAGAGACTCACACAGAAAGCAAATTAGTTTGCACTGATTACACAACTGTTTACACTCATTTCGAAGATGTTTACACGTGGTCACTCACCAAAAATATTTGAACTTAAGTATTTAAAGAATGAGCTCAAAACTGTGTGAAAATGACTGTTTTTCCATGTAAAAGAAGTGAAGAAATCTTATAGTATATCTTAAAGAATGAAATTAAATGAAATAAAAGGTCCCTTAAGTGTACTTTGAGAGAGAACACTTTCATCACTGTTTAAATACATCTTTAAAAAGAGCATTTTGTAATCATGTCAAATTTTTACTTTAGAGTACGCTTACATCATTATGTTTTATTGTTTTTTATTAATTATTTATTAATACAAAAAATGTGATCTAATGTGTTGAGCTAAGTTTCAGCTAATTGCATTTTATATCAGTTAACTATTGTGACCCTGGACCACAAAACTAGTCTTAAGTCGCTGGGGTATATTTGTAGCAATAGCCAACAATACATTGTACGGGTCAAAATTATAAATTTTTCTTTTATGCCAAAAATCATTAGGATATTAAGTAAAGGTCATGTTCCATGAAGATATTTAGTGAATTTCCTACCATAAATATATCAAAACTTAATTTTTGATTAGTAATATACATTGCTAAGAACTTAATTTGGACAACTTTAAAGGTGATTTTCTAGATATTTTTTATTATTAATAATATATTATATTATATTATATTATATAAATATTGCCCTATCCTAACAAACCATACATCAGTGGAAAGCTTATTTATTCAGCTTTCAGGTGATTTCAGAAAATTGATCTTTATGATAGGTTTTGTGGTCCATGGTCACAATTTAGTTAATATGAAATTAAGTGTCTGAAAACATTCCGGTTTTGAAATTACATTAATTTTGCACCTTTTGCACTGCATTCTTTTATAGCAGCTATAGGCCTATTATTTATTATTTCCATAATAAGTAGGCCTACACTTATTTCCGTAAGAAATATGCTGAAGTGTACTTCTTTTTCACAAGGTTTGACCTTACAGTTTACAAAAATGTCCACAGTAACCATCAAAATAGTAATGCCAAAATAAATAAAATGTAAAAAAAAAGAAAAGAAAAAATTAATAAATACAAATCCCATTCATCTCAGTGTTGAAGTATGCTACAATCTTGTCTTCATTGGCACTTAGTTCGTTAAACATCTGCAGTTTTGTTAATCACTCTTTAAAGGCCCTACAAAAATATCAGCTTAAAAAAATTATATGAAAAAAATAATATGCTGCTTTAAATATCAACAACCACAACAAAATATTTACTCTATAGCCTAATTAGAATTATTATATGTGTGTGTGTGTGTGTGTGTGTGTGTGTGTGTGTGTGTGTGTTTGTGTGTGTGTTTCTGTTGTTGTTAATATTATTATTATTATTATTATATTGTTATCATATTTTGTACTTTGGTACTTAGTTGAATGTTTACTTTGTTTAACGGGTGCTTTAGCAGTAAACCTATTTATTGTCACAGAAGTTTGTGCATGAAAGTTTCTGATGTCGATGTCTTATACTGTTCATATTACGTTAAATGCATTCTGTTGATTAAGAAAAACTTATGTCTTGATTATTTATAAAGTTAAACAAAATGTCGCGTGTGTGTTACACGTTAAGTACGTAAATAAAAATGGTAAATTATATAATAAATAACGAACTATCCGTTCATTGTTATCAGTTCATTAATGTCTCGACGAGTTTGACACTTTTATTGTGAAACACCCTCTCCTTACAGCCATTTTGAAACTCTTTCTCACAATCTCCGGCTTCATGTTGCTCCAAACAGCCAGTGATGGTTCGTAAACACAGTTTGTCGAAAAGGTGCTGCTCACGAAGTGAAGATACTTAGTGAATAGTGTAACTTTTGAATGTAACAGACTATTGTAGCAAGTTTTCCCGCTCTCTGTGCTCTCGCACGCTCGTGTTATTTTCATAGGGGGTCAGTAGTTTGGACATAACTGTGGTCAGTCAACCTCTAACTGCACTGCAAGGTCGTCTCATGTCTTGACAGATCAGGACTGACTGAACTACATCTCTCTCTACCATAGGTAAGGTTTCATGACTGTGTTATTGCTTTACGATACCACCGTAAACAATTACTGTTAAACACATGTTCTCTGAATACCAAAGTGGAGTTTACTGTGTTTGAAGATTGAAAAGTGATGTACAACATGGTCCTGTTTCAGGATGCACTATGTGGCGAGTGGCTTCCTGTCCTTGGGTTCCCTGGGCCTGCTCCATCTCTTTGGGGCATCCTGGTCCTGGAGCCTGGCAGCAGGTTTGGGTGTTTACTTAGGAACAGGAGGCTGGCGGTACCTGTATGTGGTAGTTCGTACAGCTAAAAGGGACATCAAGTGAGTAACTGATATTTTGGATGTCACATCAATTACAAATTGGTTGCCAGGCTTAAGTTGGTTGCTTGATTTTATCTGGTCTTCCAGCTTGGTCAGACATGGCTTGCAGGCTGATTTTAGAGGGGTTTTATCCACTTCTTTAGCTGGTCGGGCTGGTAGACCGCTATCAGCAAAAATTCAGCTTGGCCAGATCAGCTTAAACCAGCAAAGACCAGACAACTATCATATGCTGGCTTTAGCTGGGTCATTCCGTGTCAAATTAACCAAATTTAGGAAACTTCCCCGGCTCAAATTTTTGATTTTGCTAATATTTTTTCTGAAGAAAGATAAACATGTTTAGTGATGAAAGCCTAAATATTAAATGTCATGGATGAATATTTACTGAGCAATCTGCGTTTGTTGTAGAGAGGGTCAAAACTGTAATTTTCTCCTGAGATTCAAAGCCAAATTACAGGGGGGTAAAAATGACTTCAGAAAGATGGCCTCCCTTTAATTTGGCTCTGAATTTCAGGTGAAAATTGCCATTTTGACCCCCTTCTACAAAAAAGTGGATTATCAGAAAAAATATTAGCAATATCAAATATTTGAGCTGATTTGACATGGAATGTTGAATTTTTTGTTTGTTTGTTTTTAGCAGAAGTTAAGGTCGGCATGAAATGGAAATGTACCCTATCTATTTTCTGAATGCATTGCGATCAATTCATCTGTGCATGATTCATTTTTAGATTTTCTTCTCTTTTTTTTTTTTTCCATGTAATGAGCAAAATTTCTTCATCTTCTGATGAAATGAGAGACATCTCCTGGGAGATTAGTCCAGGACTTCTCCAATAATGTGTCCACTTAAACTCCACCCCTTACTTACAATCAACAGCAAGCTCACATTCAAAACTGCCTCCATCAGATCAGAAACCGAAACCATGAAACCTTTAAATTAAACATCAGCATGCAATCAAAATTGACCATATTAAAGGTGCCATAGAATGCATTGATACAGTATTTTAAATTGTTCTCTGATATCTACACAGAAGGTATGGGGCTTAGGTAAGAGCAAAAAATCTCCAGAAACAATTTTACATGTCCATTTACAACCCTAGGATTTCTCCCTAGAATGAAACGGTCTGTTATTGGCTTATTTGGCAGGGTCATGAATAATAATGAGCTCTGCTCTGATTGGCTGTTTCACAGTACGGCTCATCAGCAAGAAGGAAGCACAGGGAGGAAAATATATATTTAAATACTTTCTCTCGCAGTTATATCGTCGGGTAATTATACTGCATATAAAACGCGGGCATCAGGGAGCCGTTATTAATATGCGAGGCATTGAAACTGCTTTTGAATGAGAGTTGCTGAAATCGCGTTTGGTCTCGTACTGTATCGTGTATCTTGTCAGTGTGTGCACTTGCTTGGCCATTTGTAGTTGATAAACAGGAAAGTGGGTTCAAGCGCCAGCAGAAGGCAGTGTAATGGAAGTGGTCTTTAAGAGAAGCAGTCTATCAGCGGAAGTTTAAAATCAGCTTGTAAGTGTATTTACTTGTCTCAGTGTTTAGCGCATTTGCCGTTGCTAGGAAACGCTTATTTTGTTTACTAGGATGAGAGTTGCTGAAATCGCGTTTGGTCTCGTACTGTATCGTGTATCTTGTCAGTGTGTGCACTTGCTTGGCCATTTGTAGTTGATAAACAGGAAAGTGGGTCCAGCTGAATTGAAATGACCATTTGTTGGTTTGGTATAATAAAGGTTATCATACCGCGGCAGTCGTCGTGTGAAGCCCTCTTAGTGTGAAAGCCCTCTTTTTTAATCACGAGATTTACATATGAAGGAGGAAACTATGGTGTTTGAGGCTCACTGTATGTCATTTCCATGTACAGAACTGTTATTATTTAAATATGCCAGGGTAAAGACAGTTTTTCATTCTATGGCACCTTTAAAGTTTTTTAATGCATGTCACTGGTCTTGTTGTAAACAGTTCATCCATGTATTTTTTTAAGGCGTAGCATCCATACATAGTATAGTAACTTTCTCTTTCTGTCGCAATGTCCATTTTGTGCCAACTTTAAGTGGTTGGCAAATCAGTGCAAATTTGGTTGTGAAACCAAAGAACATAATCCACATTAACATAATCCTGGTGAACCTGTTGTGAAATAATCACAGGGAAATCTTTCATCCTCACACAAAATTCTCAATCGTGTGGATTCCTGTTGAAATAACTGGATTTCGGCAGCAAAAAAATTGCCAAAGAGTGTTAAATGTGACAGAACCTTAAAGCTGCAGTCTGTAACTTTTTTTGGTTAAAAATAATCCGAAATCAATATTTGAGCAAGTACATAACCTGCCAGTGTTCAAAACTATCATCTTACTTTAGCCCGAGTCACAACGGTTAGCTTGTAATAATGTTTTCTAATTCTAAACACCTTTGTTTTCTCCTTTGAGCTACCATTGGTCCGTGGCGATTATGCAATCGGTGGGTGGGTTCGGGACCTTCACCTTCTTTGACATGCAATTTTTAATTTTTTTTTCTCTCCCTGGTTCGTTTCCAGTTCAACAAAGGTCAGGCAGGAGAACAACATCTCCAAGTCACTAGCAACATAAATACATTGTGTCGAATATATCCGCACCTGAACGATCGCTCACGCAGAGACTTTAAAGATTCAGAGAAAGCATTTAATTCCTAGAAAGAAATCGCAACGAAGCTTGGTGTCGACGACCCGTAGTTATGCAAAAAGAGAGAAACATCAGATGCAAGTTTTCCAAAGCCATGAAAAGAATGACAGAAAAGAGTAAAGAAATAGCAAGTACCAAATAGATGAGTTTCAAATAAAATATAAAAAGGTGTAATAATTTATCCAGTTTAATAAAATAAAGTAACAAACAGGTTTGTGTTATTGAGATGACTCCAATATTTTTTCCACATCATGCTGAGGGCTCGGAAAATTTCTAAATCCATGGTAGCCCTTCGGGCAGGTACTCTTCAGATTTTGGTAACCCGAAAATTAATTTAACTAGCCTAAATATAATAGACCATAAATGTCAATCAAAACCATTTTCAATACACAAATATCAACGAATATCAAGGAAAGAGTTTTATTTTACTATTTACAAGGTATTTGCAGAATTCTTCATTTAAGGCAATTTGAAAAATAATTTCTTATACCATTTAACGTATTTAAAACTGTCTAAGGCCTTAAAAACTCTTCAGTTTAGTTGTATCAAATTTAAGGACCCGTGTGAGCAATGTTCCTCAATTTTTTTTTCTTGCTGAGCAAAACTTTTCTCTATTGGGCGGACATTTCGGGCACCTGAGCAAAAGCATTCTTTATACCAGACCTGTACAGCACGCACACAAAAAAAGTGTGTAACTTTTAACTTTCATGTGCTATTTATATTTGACCCTTGATGTAACTAAATTATGTACATTTTACCTGAGAAAACATTTTTACTGTACAATACACTGCAGTTCAAAGTTTGGATCAATAAAGTTTTTTAAAGAAGTTTCTTATGTTCATCAAGGCTGTATCTATTTGATAAAAATACTGAATATTATTTCACAAAATAATATTGTGAAATATTGCAATTTAAAATAAATGTTTTCTATTTTAATATACTTTAAAATGTAATTAATTCCTGTGAAGCAAAGCAGTATTTTCAGAGTCACATGATCCTTAAGTCATTCTAATACGCTGATTTTTAATCAATGTTGGAAACAGTTGTACTGCTTTTATTTTATTTTACTTTTTATACTATATTTTTTGGGACCTGTGATTTCAAAAAAAAATATAAAAAGGTAAAAATAACAGTGTTTAGTCAAAATAGAGATTTTGTGTTACAATATAAACTATTCAAAAGTTTGGGGTCAGAAATGTTTTTCTTTTTTAAAAAAGTTTAAAGAAAGTTCAATAAACTTTATTCAGCAAGGATGTGTTAAATGGATAAAATTGATAGTAAAGACTTCTATTGTTAGAAAATATTTCTATTTTGAATAAATGCTGTTCTTTTAAACTTTTTATTAATCAAAGGTAAAAGGAACACAGGTTCCAAAAAAATATTAAGCAGCAGAACAGTTTCAACACTGATAATAAATCAGCATATTAGAATGATTTCTGAAGGATCATGGGACACTGAAGACTGGAGTAATGATGCTGAACATTCAGCTTTGATCACAGAAATAAATGCTATTTTAAAGTATAGGTATTAAAATAGGAAACCAATATTAGAAATTGCAATAATATTTCACTATATCAATGTTTTTTCTGTATTTTTGAAATGAATACAGCCTTGATGAGCAAGAGACTCAAAGTCAAAGACTCAAAAACAAGGTCAATAGCCCCGGGACGTCGGGCTAGCGATTTTGCGAGCCCTGATGCTAAAGTTTTCAGACTATGAGCCATTCACACTTAAAGGACTGATTATGGAAATGGTGCTTTTTTGTTTTGCAAACATGATACTTGACTCTGAACTGCTGCTAATCATTATTCTTTTGTTTATAATATTCTGACCATTGGTACCCGTCTCACACTTAGATACACCTCGGGGGTGTTGGAATGTTCGAAAACAGTATACTGTCGCTCAGGCATTTCGAACTTCTTTTTGCCCCCAAACGAAGAATGAAAACGAACTTCGTTTGAAGTATATCGGGGTCTTAATGCTTCACTATATTGTTCTCAGCATGCTTGAATAACCGATTTCTCCTCCTCTTGTCCATCAGCGGTCTTTACGTGCTGTTGAGGGTTAAACTGGCACTACGGCATCATATTCGAAACGGAAACACCATACCCTCCATCTTTGCACAAACCGTGGCTCGGCACCCAGACAAGCCTGCGCTAGTGTATGAAGCCACTGGGGAAACGTGGACTTTCTCCCAGTTAGATCAGATCTCCAATGCTGTGGCTCACTGGGCACTGAGCCAGGGCTGGACCTCAGGAGACGTGGTGGCGCTATTCATGGAGAGCCGGCCGCTCCAAGTAGCACTCTGGCTGGGCCTGGCCAAAGTAGGAGTAGAAGCCGCGCTCATCAACTTTAACCTCCGACGGGATTCACTCATGCACTGTGTGGGGGTGTCAGCATCCCGAGCGCTGGTTTTTGGAGCAGAGCTAGCAGACGGTGAGCCTACCACATTCTCCCTAACTTTTACCTGGATCATGCACCTAATTAATTGCACGTTCCTCCCTGTGTGTATGTAGCTATGTCTGAAGTGAGCTCCTCTTTGAGTGAGAGTATGGTGCGGTTCAGCACGGGAGACCTCAGACCAGACCAGATGGCCGCTCTGAAATGTCACCCCCTTGACTCCATTCTGGCATCTGCCTGTCGAAATCCACCACCCTGTACCGTGTCCAAGGGCTTCAACAGTGAGTTTTACAGCATTACGAGGTTTTAGCTTTAGAGCAGAGATTTAGAGCACATGGGTCATGGTCAGATACGGCTTGTGGAGGAGTCTGGATAGATTTTAGGGAAAAAGATGTTCCATTTATTAAAAGGGTCATGAATTGATAAATCAAAATTTTCTCAAAAACATATCGCAAGTAACTCAAAACTTCCTTGTCAGTCCAGAAACTGCTTTTATTGAAACCAAGCTGACTCAGTTTCTACTACAAGGATTTGATTATGTAGGAGAGATGAATACATTAGCGCAAGACTGCCTGCACAGACACCGATCAACGCATCTTTCGTTCTTGCACATGTGGATCACAACAGGATCACTTGGAATAAATATAGATTTAGATATAGATTTTCCAAATGTTCTGCAGTTTTTAGGTATGGAAGAACATTATCTTTGCATGCCTTCAACACAAGATTTGCAAACACTTTTATTGAAAAAAATGGTTGAAGTAAGCAGCTTAATTCTAAAGCCTGGTCTGTGTTAAATTCTTTTTATATGTAAAGTATTGATAAATAAAATAAATGAATTTTGGTTTATTCATCATGCAAAATCAAGCAATCAACTGAATATTCATATTCACATTGTACTAAAGTCATATTCACAAGTACTAAAATAACAAAAACTTAATAAACCATATAGACATATTTAAAAACAACCAATAAAAATGACAAAGCACAACAAAGTTATTAATACTTGAACTAAAATGAAAACGTAAACAGAAAATGTAAAATTAAAATATTATTCAGAATATTAACAAAAAAAGTTATGTTTAAGTTATGACTGCTTTTGATGTACCAATATTATAAGTGGACCTCAGAGAATATTATAAAATAATAATAAAAAAATCAATTCATGACCCCTGTAAATGGGTATGATGTATTCAAAATATTCTTTTTTTTAGTTACAGAAGGACAGATCAACTTTGCATGTAAACCCACATCTTTTTATCCTAAAAGGGCACCCAAGTTATTGCCCTTTAAAAAAGTGGCATGCACGATTAAAATGAGTTTGACATTCTTGCTTTAGAGGTTCATTCAGAGAGGACTCAAATGAACCGTCTGATGAATGGATCAGGTGGAAATATTAGCCTCTTTATGTGCACATTACTTTGACTATCAGCGCACTGGAGTGTTACATTTATTTCATGTCTTGTGCTTTTACAATCTCTGCTGCTGCAGTTTTGTAGCAAAATTTCTGTTGAGGGCCATTATTAAAGTTTTTATGGAGGTAAGTTAGGAACTTCTAGACAATTAGTTTAAAGCCTTTAAGGTGGACAGACGGTATTAGAATGATGTATAAACTTTGTCTGCTTATCCTGGTGGTTAGTTGTGTTTATTCTTGGTTATTAGTATGTAAAGTATATTTTTGATGTCTAATAAGAAAGTCCTCCAAGACTGCATTTGCCCTCTATTCATTACAAAATATGGTGGATTACCTATTACACAAGTTGTTATAAGACCACTTCAGAATGTGCTGCTGGCAATTGTTTTCTTTGCATAATACCCCTTAATCAGTCACAAGTTTGAGAGGCATATTAATTCGATTTTTAATTACCTGAAATAAATGTACACACTCATCTGAAGTGGCCCTCAATTCTGTCAAGAGCTCTTTTGATGATACTTGAAGAAAAGTGTCTGCGTGAGAAAGGCACGAGTCAGACAGAAAATACAGAGAAAGAAATATTTGAATGTCAGAGTAGAATAAATTTAGAATGTTTCAGAATTTAAAAATCTTAGAATAGCATAATTGCACCATGTTCATCATAGCCAGTGCAAAATTCAACATCCATTTGTGCACTAGGTATGTTACAGTACCAAAATGTCAGTAGTTTGTAGTAATGGCAGTGAAATATCATGATTGTCAATACAATTTTTGGTACTACAGCAAAAGATAATGTGCTATTGCTTTTATAATAATAAGTGAATTATAAGTAAATTATAAATGTCAATGTGTTATTTAACCAGACTGCTAATAGTTAAGACATGTTGACATATTTAATTCTGTGATTTTAAAAAGATGGAACTTACTGAATTAAGCAAATATATTATGAGAATTTTCATAGTTCATAATTTCAAATTGTGTGTATTATGTTTACGTTTTTAAACATAGTAAGCAGTATATCATGCACAGTTAGCAGAAAACTACTAGTCCAAGCATCAACCATGTCTCATCACTGTTTTATTTACATTACATATGCATTTATTAAGTTTTATCCATTTTTTCCCCCCTTTCTGTCACAGATCGTTTGTTCTATATCTACACTTCTGGCACCACAGGACTCCCTAAAGCTGCTATAGTGGTGCACAGTCGGTAACCTGCTCACAGCCATATCACATTCATAAATCTCAGAGAGAAATACTTTTAGGCCCATTTTTGAAATGAGTTTTCATAAATTGCTTCTATTTCCTAGGTATTACAGGATTGCCGCTTTCGGGTACCATTCTTTTCGGATGCGGCCAGATGATATCATCTATGATTGTTTACCCCTCTACCATTCAGCAGGTATATTATTGTACATATGGCAGACATGCTGCTTCTGATCAGCTGCTGACATTATAGGCTCCTTGTCTTTCAATGAATAAGCTGTTAGAAGTTGTTGGTTTCAAACATACTTGTTGTAGATTTTACAAACAGCCAAACGCATGCTGCGCATCTGTTGAATGTACTCTTTTACAGGTAATATTATGGGGGTGGGCCAGTGTCTGATTCACGGTATAACTGTGGTGGTCAAGAAGAAGTTCTCTGCAAGTCGCTTCTGGGAAGACTGCATCAAACATAACTGCACCGTAAGTCACTTTTATTAGGGTTATTAATGACAAATAAGAATGGCCAAAATTATGAATATGATCATTTTAAACCATCATCAATGATCATTTTTATGAATAAATCATTTTGATCAAGTTTGTAACATTTTCACTAGTTACATATAGCTTTTGAAAAACCTTTATACCATTTCCAACAAAGATTTGAGAAATGAGAAATTCATATTGAGGATATAAATATGAATAGATCCATAGAAGAGGATAATTTGTGTGTGTGTACAGGTTTATATATCCTGTTGGGGATTTAAACATGAATACACACAGACTCATGGGGACTCTTGTCATAGTGGGGTCCTAAATTGAGGTCCCCATGGGTACAAGAGTTTATAAATCAAACAGAATGAGCTTTTTTGAGAAAGTAAAAATGCAGAAAGTTTACTGTAAGGGGTAGGGTTGATGTACGGCGATAGAAAATACGGTTTGTACAGTATAAAAACCATTACGCCTATGGAGAGTCCCTACAAGGATAGCTGACCTGACTCTGTGTGTGTTTGCGTTAAGTGCATTGGTTTAAGGTTTGAGTGGTTAAGGCAGTGGTCTCAAACTCAATTCCTGGAGGGCCGCAGCTCTGCAGAGTTCAGCTCTAAATCGTACCTTGGAAATTTCTAGTGATCTTGAAGACCTTGATTATCTGGATCAGGTGTGTTTGATTAGGGCTGGAGCTAAACTGTGCAGAGCTGTGGCCCTCCAGGAATTGAGTTTCAGACCAATGGGTTAAGGGCTTGTGGAAGAGGTATGTCTTCAGTTGCTTGGTAGCTTATTCCACCAGAGAGGGTGAAGGTTGTGGAAAGTGAGATTTTGGTTCATTGTGAAGGAACATCAAGGTGTTGCTCATTTAGTGAGCTGGAGGGAGGGAGATATGAGCCTGACATTGATTGCATATAATACCCTCAAAAACATCAAAATGTATTGTAATATATAATAGAAAACATAAGAAAAAAACAACGTATTGTTTGAACATAAATGTGTGTACACAACCACACTATGATGATAAAAATCCACCCAGTGGTATTTTTTTTTTTTTTAAATCTCTATTGTAGCGTCTGCTTATGATCCTTGATGGTCATTGTGGTTTTATGTCTTAGAGACCCCTTTTAACCTGTGACATTAGCTAAATAACTCACAGACCTGGCCCCAAATTCTACATTTATATGGTGCGTAATTGCCAGTGGTTGTTCCCCCCCACTGTCAGATGCTAAGCAAAATTGACTATCTATTCTCTCCATCGGACTTCAAACACATTCCGAAAAGGAGTGAATGACCCCCCCCCTGTGCCAGGCACCAATGGCCTGACTAGACCAGTGGTCTCCACAATTTCAAATACACATCACACACACACACACACACACACATAAAGACATTTGCTTTATTTAGGCTATAATTAAGCAGTTATAAATGTATCTGATATATGCGTGTGTTGTATGTATATTCCCCTATTATATTAACCTAGTTACAACCCTTTACTTGTATTAGTTAGACTCTAAACGCCTATATTCAGGTGTATGAATGTATCTCTGGTTTAATATATGCTAGATGTTTCTTTCTTGATATCAAAATGATCTGCTCTTCGTTTCTCAAACAATGATGTACACTGTGAACTTGTGAAATGCATCATAATATTCCTACAGTACTGTGGGAAGAATTACACTGATCCAGCAGAAGTCATAAAACATGCAAATGAGGTGTAAGTGAGACAAAGGAACACTCTCCCGCCGAAACTATGCGCGTTGTTACTGGTCGAACTGACCAGAAATGGGCGTTGCTGGATCCAGATAAAAACTTCTAACACCACCCAAAAGAGTTTCTTCTTCTCTTCTCTTTTACCTTCGGTGCACTAGAGACATCATCACCGTGGAAACTTAGCGACTCCCCTCCGGGGGAGTCCGAGCTCCTGGCAGCTTTGAGCTCAGTAACTTTGGCGATTTAACTTCGGACCAATCAACCCATGACTGGAATGACAAAGCTTCCACTCCTAAAGGAATTCATCAAGAATCTGCGCATTATATATGCAGCAGGACACTTTCAACATTGCAACAAACCAGTGCAAGCAACCGCTTGATAATGTTTAGACGCGCTTCTAGGCTTCGACCACTTTTGATTAAGGTGATGTAATTCTTTGATGGTTCTAACAGGTTGTGTCAGCTGATGTACAACTCCTGCCATTATACTCCTTCTCTCCCTTGCGCACGCGCGCAAGCGTGCTCTCTCTCTCTTTCTCTCTCCCTCTCTCTCACTCTCTCCATGCCTTCCTTGCGTTGGCATCTGTGTTTAATGTATGTATGTTGTGTTTAGTTCAATGTTACATGTACCCCTGTAGTGTAGTTTAATAAACATCCATATGTATTCACGCTTGGTTGTCTGTGTCTGCAGCTCACAGAAGGAGGTCACTTTAACGTTCCGGTTTTGTTACACGCTCTATGAGAGACGTGTTAAGAAGGAGATTATTCTTAGTGACCAGAGAAATAATTTTCCTTAGTCAATAGACGAATGAAACTGTCCATACTGCGGACGAACAAATCATTTTATTGTACTGTTAATGCTACAGTTAATTCCTGAAGATGAATATATAATTGATAACAACCCGTTATGATAAATTATGTTCATCTTACTTTGATCTAATTTGCTACACTATAAATAAAATCCCCTTTTTCAAATCAAGTCATTCTCTGATTCTTGGATGTGTGATGTCACACAGGCCCCTCCCACAATTGTTGATTGACCCTGCCGTCTTACCTTAGACCCACCCTGAGTGAGCTGTCCACCATTGTTTCGACGCTGGAGCAGGAGTAGACAAGAATGTCTCTGATTAAGCGATTGAGGTGTTTTGTTGTTGGATGTAATAATGAACATAGCAGTCGTCATTATCTCCCAACATCTGAGCCGCTGAAGAGGCAGAGGATTACGTTTGTTTTTGAAGGGAATGCGCCCTCGATAGGTCTGGGCATCGTTCAAAAATGTTCGATATTGATACTAATACCGATACCTTCAGTTCGATACCGATTCCTGAACGATACTTTTTTCAATAGCAATTTTATGAAATCAGTTTTAACAAGATTACTTAAAAAAATAAAATTTTAACTCCTAAGAACTAATTGGATTAGTTTAATTTAACATTGTCCAATGTTAGAGAGAGGACAAAATGAATAGAAACATTTAAACTCCAACATGGAGAAGTCTGATGTAACTCCTAAGGTTTAATGCGGTCCAATTTTTAAATGTTTAAACTACTGAAAGAACAAAACAGTAGTTTGATCACGGTTATATCCACGGGCGCTGCAGATAATTCACGGGTGGGGTAATACAAAAAAAATATTCTGATTATTTGCAGCTGAATAAAATGATCATAAATGATGCAAAAATGTTAACTACATTTTTTAAAAAATACATTTTTCATCAGGCAGACAATTTCATTTGTGTGTGTGTGTGTGTGTCCGCCTGATCAAGTTGCAGTGACAGAAACAGTGGCATTCCAGATAGTTTGAAAGGTGTTAATGCTATTGAGTAGGCTAATATGGCCAAAGAGGATATTTTGTTTTATAAATAAATGTTCATTTAAAAGCAGCGTATTATGTTACTGTTATGTTACAGCTCCGACGAGGTTTTGTTCCATCCTCTACGCGGTGACA
Source organism: Barbus barbus (assembly GCF_936440315.1). Lineage (NCBI taxonomy): Eukaryota > Metazoa > Chordata > Actinopteri > Cypriniformes > Cyprinidae > Barbus > Barbus barbus. The sequence goes on along the minus strand of NC_136731.1, from coordinate 20,321,590 downwards.
ACTCAAATAACTATTTTTAGCCAAGCAGTGTGGAGAGCCACTTCAGAAACATGCCGAGTGGCCGATATAAACACAAGCACTGACTGAGCGGCCGCGATCAGCTCCATAACACACTGCAGACGCGTGCACTGATGTGCAGATCAGCTCTAACGTCACTGAATCTGCTGTTAAAAATGAACCATCCATTCATCATATCATCATGCAAAATATACACATTTCCACACCGGCGATGACATGACTGCGGCGCCAAATCATATATGTTGTGACGTGCTGACGTCATTAAATTGCAATCGCTTCGTGAGATCGGTCAAATGTAGTGAGAACCAATCGAGTCATAAAATGTGATTATCGACCGGAGCATCCCTAGTCTCATGAGAACAGGTCGTCCCCCCATGGAAGAGAGGGGCAGGGTCAGGGTCAGCAGAGCTCATGAGCATTTAAAGCAACATGGACTAAAACGGGTTGCTGTGAAAAGAGCTGGTTTTGACAGGGTAAAAAGGGTGTTTTTTTTTTACACTACCATTGAGAAAGTACGTTATAGACTTTTCATTAAGACCCTAAAGAATCATATCAACTTGTGGAAAACGGACATCCGGTGACCCCTTTAATGATTAATTGTTACTGAATACGTAAATTGAGTAATAAAAAAATAAAAAGGTCATATAAGTATGGATAGTTTGTGCTCTTACAACTGTTTTTTTTTTTTTTTTTTTTTCTTTCTTGCAGGTTGTGCAGTACATAGGCGAGATTTGCCGTTACTTGCTGTCTCAGCCTGTGCGCCCCTCTGACCGTCAGCACCGTGTGCGTTTAGCCGTGGGAAATGGGCTGCGGCCGAGCGTATGGGAGGCTTTCATGGAGCGTTTCGGAGTAAAACAGATCGGCGAGTTCTATGGAGCCACCGAGTGCAACTGCAGCATTGCCAATATGGATGGCAAGGTCAAGTATCAGTGTTGTAAAGGAAACAGGTTAATTTAGCTCATATATTCATATAGGTTGCAGAAAAGAGAGAAAGTGAGGAAAGAATGAGTTTAGTAGAGTGAAAATCTGAAATCCCAAGTTTACAGCAATATATGCAATTGCATAGGCCTGAACAACCATCAATCATCTAATTAACCCTCGCATTGAGTTCCTGAATAAGGTTAAAATTTATATTAGATGCACCAGTTTAGCTAGAATACAGAGGTTGTACTTGCATTGCCTTTGTGTTAAGGGATTGTTATCGTCATTGCAGAAAGGGAGTTTCCCAAGTTTGTTGATTGGCTGGAAGTCCAGTTGAAGTTTTGAGGTGGTCACAGACTCGGGGTGAACGCGGAGACACGGCGTTGCGGCAAACTTGACTCAGAACACTAAACTCACAACGGAAAAGAAAAGAAACTAAAGTAAAAGAATAAAAGGGATGTAACAAGACTAGATGGTTTTTCTTCTCATCGTGGTTAAGTAGCAGCAGGCATGCAGGCCGAAGCACGCTGGAACGGTGCAAAAAGCATGGCTAAGAGCCCTAATGCAAAAAGCAATGACTAAAAGCATAATTTGATGGTGTCCTGAATTTATAAACTGGGCTGTTGGACCCATCCCAAATGGTGTCTTTACCAATTAGACATCGTCTTAGCTTGGGGTGTTACTCTGTTTCTCCTCCCAATACATAAATCAACATGTTATCTTATCAGTCACATGGTCCGAATTTTCCCGCTCTTGCAGAGTATAATTTTGGACATTTCATATAAAAAGAATATAATACATTTTACAAAGTATTGATTGATGGAAACATTTAAAGCATGAATTTTCAAACTCATACATACCCCACGTGAATATAAACTTATAAACTATTCAATAGTTATTCAAAAGACATACCAAGAAGATCAAAAGGGTTTAGAAGGAATCTCGGTCTGGTCTTTGTCTGCTAGTTGGGGGAAGTCAATCTGAGGAAGTCTTTAGCTCATAATTTCATTGATTTACATGTGATGGCCATGCTGTGCATCTCTTTGACCATTAATCTTGGTTACTTGCCCCAAATTTGACAATCTCCTTCCTGAGTTGTGATTATAAATAAGTGTTCTTTTGTGCTAGGATCTGATTTACAAACATCCGGTTGTCTTGGGCCTCTTTGTGGAATTCGGCTCCTCATGTTTAGGGATGGGTACCAAAACTCGGTATTAAATCGGTCTCGGGGCTAAATTATGAAAGACCGGAGTATCGATAAGCTCTGATGTTATGGGTACTTCTGTCGGTATTGGAGAAATTAAGAAAACAAACATACATTTATTGTTGCTCTCTCTCTCTCTCTATCTCTCTCTCTATATATATATATATATATATATATATATATATATATATATATGTCGCCAGCTGTTTTTATGTGCAATAATATTCAAACATTTGTCTATGATGCATTTTTGCTATGCGCAATTCAGAAGCCAGATCGCGCTCACGCGGAGGAGCTTCAGCACACGCAACATGAAAGTCCTGTTTAATTATGATAGAAGAGAGAACCAACTATTCAAACATCTGCTCACACTTTAGGCCTGTGGCTGTTATATTAAGCCAAGTATTTTTTTTTTTTTTTTTGATTTTGGCTTCCAAGGATTATAGCCGCATTTCCCTTCCCTTCATAGCGGCGCGGATTCGTTCCTCCGAACCAAAACTTAACATCTGAATCAGCTCAATCAGTGATTGTTATAAAATGTCGTCTTTACTGTTGCTACATTGCAGGACATATTTGATAGTAAAACGTTGAAAGTACAATCTGCTGTTCCCCAGGCTGAAATGTGTGTGCGCGCGTGTGTCTGCGCGGCGGCGTGCTCCAAAACGGACAAGCAAAGTACACTTTGAGCTTTGGGCGCGTCGATATAACACACAAAAATATGCCAAAAAATACACACACAATGTGTCAAAATGGCCGGTTATGAGAGTCTTCACTTTTATGTTTTAAGTGGACGAGAACAGTTGGGAGAAAATCCGTTGCGTGTCAGTATATTGTCTTAAAGTGTTAGACTGGAGCTTGAGCCATCAATGTTAATCAAAGAACAAAATGCAAAGAGAAAATCACCCACAGCTCTTAATCTGAACAACGTTATAGCTTTAATAAACATAAATTTATCAGTACATACAGTGAAAACTATGCAGTGCTCATTTACATTTGATTACTTTTGTAACTATTACTTACCTGAACATTAATATTAGTAGACCTTCATGGAAAAATGAAAGCACTGTTTATTTCATTTCGTTTGTGTGTTTGTTTTATTGTATTTGTCAGTTTGTTTTACTTTGTTTCTTTGTTCATGTTGTTACCGTATCTTATCTTATGTATATAAAACACTAAAAACACCTGCACACTGGTGCATTTACAAATTGATGAAGAGCAGGCATTTTTAGTGTTTTATATACATAAGATAAGATACTGTAAGAATATGAACAAAGAAACAAAGTAAAACAAAAAGTACCGATAAGAATACCGTTAAAGTACCGGATCGATAAGCAGTATCGATAAGAGTAGTAATACCGTTAAAACCTTAACGATACCCATCCCTAGTTTCAACCATGTTCTTGATTGAATCTTAAATTGTCTGATTCGCTCTGATACCCTACAGTGTTGTTCTGAGAACGTTGAATATGCAATTATCAGTTGTAACCGGTAACTGAATAGTAAAACACTCACTCTGAATGCTTCAGGTTGGAGCTTGTGGTTTTAACAGTCGCATTCTGCCAAACGTGTACCCCATCCGACTGCTGAAAGTGAACGAGGAAAACATGGAACTGGTTCGGGACAAGCAGGGACTGTGTGTGCCTTGCCGACCTGGTGCGTTCACTGCCAAGTACCCTTTGATTTATGTTTCCCAAATATATGTTAATGAAATAGGTTTCGCATAATTTCAGATCTAATCTTTGTAATTGAAGTCTGATATATGGTGGCCTCAAAACGTATTTGGAAACTTTAAAGGGGTCATGACATGGATTCTTCTTTCGTTTTTTTTTTTTTTACTATTTTTATGTTCCTTGAGGTTTTTTTGCGCACGCAAAACCCTCATTCTGACCCTCTCTAAAACGGCCTGTTTTAAGGGGTGTGTTCTTTAAGGGTTGTCAGGAATCGGCCTCTGTTATGATTGTCTAACATCATAGCATAGGAAACAGTATCAACGCCCCCTCACTATTGCATGCAAGTGTTTCGACAACGTGGTCAAAAATAAAATGGTAATTTCCAGACAAAGCATTATATGAAATCATTTACTTTTGGCTTGTGATGCAGCTGCAGTCATATCTAGTACCGCTTCATCTTTCAACAAATGTTTCTTTGTGAACTCTCCGTGACACTGTGCCTACAAAACAAAACACTCCGAACAATCCTCTGACATGATCTGGGGTGCCATTAAAATTAAACTATCCACTTGTTCCTTACACTGGGATCCTTCTGATGTTTTAATGGTACAAAGACCACTTATATGGCAAAAGATCAAGGCAAATTTGATTTCTTATATCATGACCCCTTTAAAAATATATTAATGTTAATGTGTTGCATAAAATATCAAATTTAAAAGCCATTGAATTTTTTCCAAATGCTGTTTATTTTAATTTGTTTAAAGAAAACAATAAGCATGCTTATCAAGTAAAAATGGCTATTATTTGACTGCATCAGACTAGAACAATGTACAAAATAATCAGCAGTCATTTTCCTCCCACAGATTTCTTTTGTGCTCTTATCATGGGTTTTTATCTTCATGTATTGACTTCCACTCACAGGAGAGCCTGGGCTGTTGGTGGGGAGAATTAATCAGGAGGATCCTCTGCGTCGGTTTGATGGGTACGCAAGTCAGGATGTCACCAGGAAGAAGATTGCCTACAATGTGTTCAAGAAAAACGACTCTGCATATCTGTCAGGTGCACCCATAACAAACTGCAATGAAGTGCCAGTGTCTAGAAGTTTTTAACAGTGTGAAAGTTACCGTTGTGGAAGGTGAAATGAAAAAATAATAATGTAAATGTATATGCTAATAGCATGTGACATTCTGATACATGACGATTCTCAGTATTTTATCAAACGTTATTTACAGATACCTCAAATCATGCCAAAATACAATTAGTGGCCTGCAATTGATATTAGGATATTATTATCTTATTTTCATTCATTTACAAATGCAACCAAAATGTAACATGAACATGTAATTGATGTCTTAGAAAACGCCAAATCCTGAATGCCAACTGGGGCTTACAAAAAAAGTACACTTTAGTTTTTTTTAAATAATATATAAGAATCTGGATTCTAAAAAGAGTGTGTGTGTTGTGTTGATGCATCATTTATGAACATTCTATGACTGATCCCTGAACGAAGCTCCAGTAGATTTGGATGTATAGTTTGGGATGATTGCCCCGCTGGAAGTCCAGTTATCAAGCTTCAGTCTGTGCACCAAAAGCATCACAATTTTTGCCAAAATGGCTTGAAACTTCCATGATACTTCCAAGAATCCATGATGTTGTGGGGATTGTGTTCTTCCACTCATAAACTTTGACGTTGTTGCACCAGACATACTGCTGATGGCTCCGAAAAGTTTGTCACATCAATCCATAAAACATTCTTCCATAACTCCACAGGTCTATGCAAATTCTTTGTAGCATTATGAAGTCTACTTTTTATGTTCTTCTTAGTCAAGAGATATTGCTATTTTTCTTCAACACCCTCAAAGGTGTTGGTTTCTGGTTCAACACATTTTAAACTTATGAAATTGGCTGTTTCACTATGTAGTAAACTTATTTTGTTGGTATGGTGTCTCTTAGGTGATGTTTTAGTTATGGACGAGCTTGGATACATGTACTTCCGGGACCGGTGTGGTGACACGTTTCGTTGGAAAGGTGAGAACGTGTCCACTACTGAAGTGGAGGGAACACTGAGCAGCCTGTTGGGACAAACTGATGTAGCAGTGTTTGGAGTAAACGTACCAGGTGAGACAGATACAGCAAATTTTGTCCTAAAGTTCCCAGGACCCATAATTCCATATGTATAGGTTAGATATCCTCATGTACTGTGTGTGTGTGTGTGTTTGTATAGGTGTGGAGGGAAAGGCTGGAATGGCTGCCATTGCTGACTCAACAGGAAACTTCAACTGTAATTCTTTCCTGAAAGAGGTTCAGCAAGCTCTTCCCCCATACGCACGGCCAATATTTCTACGCATCTCCCCATGTGTAGATACCACAGGTGAGGAAAGATCTCCAGATGCTATACGGCCTGGAAAAAAGTTTTAGAATTTTTATCATATTTTAAAGGTGCCATAGAATGGAAAACTGTATTTACCTTGGCATAGTTGAATAATAAGTTCTGTACATGGAAATGATATACCATGAGCCTCAAACACCATTGTTTCCAAAAGACCACTGAAAAACAGGCGAATCAGAATATAACACCAACTGTGACGTAACAGTCGGGATCATTAATAGTTACGCCCCAAACATTTGCATATACACATTTGCCATGTTCTATGTCAGCCACCAGCCGAATGTGCACAGCCAAATTATATTATGAAGAAACAAGTGAGGATAATAGCAAAAATGGCAGCTCATGGAAATAAATGTTATGTTCCAAGCTGTGCAGGGGATGATGTGCAGGGATGGGTTGGTGCCTGTATTCAGAAAGGCACGGAAAGCAAATAACGCGTTCTAATAAAATAACGCGAGCCACTAAAGGGGCATGGTTAGCTTCTTGCTAATAGTAGCCTGTTACATTACAGTACATGAGATTTCACTTATCACATAAACCGAGTAAGGAGAGATGACTGAGGATGATGGTGAATGATTTACAGATCCTGAGCACCACTGACAAGCATCTGATCTTGTAAAATGTGTGGTAAGTACTGCCGCTCCATAGTATAAAGAGTTTGTGCGTTCGCGAATCCCGAAAGTGAAAGTAAAAAGTGATCGTGCATTCGAAAGCAGTTTCAATGCCCCGCATATTAATAGCGGCTCCCTGATGCCCGCATTTTATATACAGTATAATTACCCAACGATAGGGTACAACGGCGCTAAAGGCGCCCCGGGGTAAAAGGCGCCTTTGATATTATTTTCATCTACACCACTAGATGGCACAAAAACATGGCTTAGCACTTTCCAAAACATCTGCTTTTCAAGATGCACTTGTATGTTTATCTGATCTTTGACGAGATCGCACGCAGCAGTGCAAAGTTGATTCTGTGCTTACTTGATCTAATATATTATGTTTTTTAAAATGTTGTTGATTTAAGTAGCAAATGAGAATCACTAAAATGAATGCATATATTTTGAGATAAAGGTCTTCTTTATGATTTTCAGTTTTGTTTAAGATAATTAAAGCAACAGTTTTTAAATAACGAAAGAATATGTAAAAGTATGGTATTTGGGATAAAAAGCGCCCCTGCTGTTGGGGCTAAAGGCGCACAGTAATTAACATGATAATTAATAGATCAATGACTTGTCCATTTGTTGACATGACATGGTTAGATTCAGATGGTAAATCATATATTATGTTGGGTGTCCATATTAGAGATAATCACCATTTAGAATGAAACCATCATATTTAAAAACATATTAATCATGTCACATAATAAAATATAATTTATTACTGTAAATATATATTCAATTATTATTGGATCTCCTTCAATACGTTCAGAATCTTTACTTATTAAAATGATTTTGTTTCTCTATTTTAAAATATATTTTTTCTATTAACATATTTTAATGACAGTAGTATTCATTTTTCAAAATAAGCAGAAAATACTACAAACTTTGCTAAAGTGATTGTTTTGAACAAGTATCAACTTAGACATTATTTTAAAAACCATTATTTTAGCTGAAGTATTTGTATCAATACCGTGTGCCTTTTACCCCAGGCTGGTGGGCCTTTTACCCCCGGGTGTGGGGTAACAGGCTCCTCTTGCCACCTCATACATTTATAAGATTTTTAAACAAAATAAACCACTTGAATGATTTATTTTCATACAAAATCCGTTAATGTTCAATACAACGTATGTATTTTTTCTGCAATTATACATTTTAGGCACAGTGAATAGCACATTTTTTCTTAAGGGGGGCCTTTAGCCCCGTTGTACACTATAACTGCGAGAGAAAGTATTGAAGTATATATTTTCTCTGTGTTTCCTTCCTGCTTTGTGAGCTACTGAAACGAGCCACACTGTGAAACAGCCAATCAGAGCAGAGCTCAACATTGAGACGCACTGTGAAACAGCCAATCAGAGCAGAGCTCAACATTGAGACGCACTGTGAAACAGCCAATCAACATTATTATTCATGACCCTTCCAAGTAAGGTAGTAACTGACCATTTCATTCTAGGGACAAATGCTAGGGTTTTAAATGGATATGTAAAACCATTTCCATTGCCCTTACATGAGTACAATTTAAAATATGGTATCAATGCATTCTATGGCACCTTTAATTTAAAAATTCTTGTGTAATATAACTTTTGTTTGTTTGCTGGTTTTTATTGTATTTGTTATACTTGTATTTTTTTTATTGTTTTTGCCATGTAAATAGCCTAAGATGCTGACATAGCATTAAATAAAAATAAACGGCCTGGAAACAATAATATATTAAGTATTATGCCATATGCACTGTACTGTAGTTTTGCAAGCAATATAAAATTAAGCAACATTGTGAATATCACAATGATTAATGTGCTTTTATCAAGCTATCAAACCAATTCATTTAGCAAACTTGTCTAAATATGAGAGCGTTTAGAGATGTTACAAGTTTCTCTTATTTAAACTTTCTTCAAACAGTCCGTTTCAAATAATTTTTCATCATCTAAAAATGCTCACAGAAATCTCAGCATAACATTTCTCATTTATTAAAATATTTTTGTAAAAAAATTAAGTTTCTGTTAATAACTACAAATTATTCAATACCATTTTGCATTATTTAAACTAGATTTCTACTGTACTTTTTAAATGAGTATGGTCATGGTATTGGTCATATTTAAATAAAATATACAATTACTCATTTATAAAAAACAATATATTATTTATAATAAATATATTTTTTATTAGGGCTGTCAGAATATCAGATTTTTACTACACTCCTAATTTCAAATTTTTGACATTTAGTTTTTGTTGAATCACAAAAATAAATGTATGGGTCAAATTTAAATATAGTTACTAATTTTTTAAATTATATTGAGTATTATAATGATTAGGGCTGTCACAATATCAGATTTTTTACTGCATTCCTCATTTTGTATTTTTCTGTCCTACCATGGGCATTTAATTTGTGTTGAATCTGAATGAAATGTATAGATAAGAAATTATAGATAATATTATTTAAATATATTTACAATTATTTTTTTTTTAATATAAACTAAATATTATCATGTTCACTAGTGTTAGATTAGGGTTATGTTTAATCTGAAAAAAAATCACCCTTTTCTAAAATATTAATATGCATGCTGTGAGCTGATTTCCTACTCTTAAAGGGTTAGTTCACGCAAAAATGACAATTAGCCTGTGTTTTACTCACCCTCGAGGCATCCTAGGTGTATATGACTTTCTTCTTTCAGATGAATCCAATCGGAGTTATAACAGAAATCTCTTCTAAGCGTTATCACTGCAGTGGGCGGGTGTTTCTGTTCAACAGTCCAAAAGACGTCAAATAAAGCGCGCGCATTCATAATAAAATGTGCCCAACACGGCTCCGGGCATGAATAACGACCTCCTGTAGCGAGTCGATGCGTTTTTATAAGAAAAATATCCATATTTCAAACATAATCAACACTTATTTTTTACTTCATCTAACTGTGGTGCGTGGAAGTCGTTCTAGCGGATGACGTAGGATGTCGGCATTGCGTGATTAGTGACGAACGCAGAGAGAGAATGAAAACAAAACACCGGTCACAAAAATTAGAAGTACAAACCGAGGATTTGTTAAGAAAAATGTCAGGGGATTTCGATAAAAGCCAAGAGGAGGCTGGTTTTCCTTTGCTAAAGTAAGGAAACTTTGCTTCCTTTGCTCCTGTAAACTAACTCGTGAGACTAGCATTTCTCAGAGGCACGTGACGCATACGTCCTACATCATCCGCCAAACGGTTTCCGCGTACAACAGTCAGCAGGAGTGAGAGAAAAGTGTTTATTACATTTGAAAATTTTTATTACAAAAATGCATGGATATGCTACAGGAGGCCTTTATTCACGCCCCGGAGCCGTGTGAGGCACGTTTTATTATGGAAGTGTGCGCTTTATTTGATGTCTTGTGGACTGTTCAACAGAAACACCGCCGACTACAATGATGACACTTGGAGGAGCCAGGACAATTTTTAGTATAACTCAGATTGGATTCGTCTGAAAGAAGAAAGTCATATACACCTAGGATGCCTCGAGGGTGAATAAATCACAGGCTAATTTTCATTTTTGGGTGAACTAACCCTTTAACTATTCACAGGAACATTTAAAATTCAGAAGACCAGATTGCAGAGGGAAGGATACAATCCACGGCTCACAACTGACCAGATCTACTTTCTGAACTCCAGAGCAGGCCGTTATGAGCTTGTGACCGAGGAACTGTACAGTGCTTTTGAAGAAGGCAGGATATCCATTTGAGACGAAGAAGAGAAGGTAGTCTGAACTTACCTGGTCTTCTGACCTGTGACCGCGCACAGTGTTACCACAATGCAACAGAACCCACTCAAATTTGTTCTGCTAGTATTTAGACAGTTTTTGCATATACATTTTAGTTGAAAAAAAAAATGGCTTTTGAACAGGTTTCTTCTATTTGGTAGGTAGCTGTCTTCACAATGACAAGCTGAGTATGTGATATGCAATAGATGAGACGGTGAGAGAGAATTATTTTAACATGTTATTCTGATTTGATGGTAGCGTATAGGTGACAATATGTGCACTCCCAATTTAACCAGTTAAAAAAAAAAAAAAATAAAGCCAACAGGATGAAAGATGAGACTTCACTGTCTGATTTTGACACTATAGACTTAAACCACTACAATACTTTTTGAGCCTGAAAAGATGATGATTATGTTAACAGACTTAAGATTTTTACTACATAATTGTTGTTAAAATGTCTAACTCCAAAGTGATGTTTAGAAAGCTCAAAGTTACAGAGTATCATTGTAAAGAGCCAAAACAAAGTGCCTTAGATTGTACCTCCTCAAGCTTTGCCCATGTGTGGTATGACAAGATGAATTGCCTCACATGTCACATGACGTTTTAAAAACTAAAACTGTGTAATCACGTTAATTTACTGCAGACTTGTGAATGATTAAAATAATAAATAATAATTTTTACTGCAGACTGCTCTTTTCTTATTCTAATGTCCTGACATAAACATTAAATTTTTGTTAAATGATTTTAATGTCCTTGTATTGATGTTTGCTTTTTCTTGAATCTCACAAAAATTGTGCATAGGTCATATTTTAAAGTATATACTAATTGTAAAAAACAAATCCAAAAATAGCAGTAGCAGCTACACGTTAGCTGAGTTTCACATACTTTTTGAGTCGGTACTTTTGAATAAGTAATTACTTTGCGACCATGAAAAAAGTTCAATATAGAATTAACGTAATTTGGACATACGTCATTGTCATGTGACCTACCAGCAGTTGCCTTGCTTCACTGTCATTCACAACTACTCTCCTGTGGCCTTATGGGATAGAAAAGTGTCTATTGGATGCACACTTCAGAATCATGCTGGAAGTAGCAGGTCACCTGAGCACTTGTGTATACTGTAAATTTGTACATACTTCTCAATTTCATTTAACTTCAATACTCATTTCACATACTGTTTTTCACCTACTATATCATCTATCAGGATTTTTAAAATCCAAAACAAGTGAAACTACTTCCATCCTAGCTCACCCACACGCAACGTGTGAGACTTGAGGAAAAAAATGCTGAGAAGGACGTTCTTCACATTAGTCTGTCTTAATAGAGATCCATGCTGGCAACACTTTCAATGGGTGCTCCTTACAGGCGCTGCAGAAGTATGGGAATGCTCTCAGAGTGATGATATCTGTGAAGGTGAATAGAGGCGTTCTCTCTCGTGGGTCGTAGAAAGTCACCCTGGACCTGTTCATGTCCAATACAATCCTAACCACCTGCAGCTCCTTAGTCATAGTGAGTGGGGACCATGGGGCAGTACAGGCTTTATACTCTCCGTTTCGTAGCCTAATGGTCCAGAATCCCTCTGCAGGGGTCAGCACGTGTTTTCCCTTCCGGCTGATGGATGTGCTTGCAACTCCAATGACCCAGTAGGTGTTGTTTTTGACCTCCACCTCCCAGCTGTGTCGCCCAGAGCTGAAGCCCTCATAGCCCAGCACCTCTGCACCTATATCGAAGCGTTCAGGGTTTTCTGGGAGTTTAAAGGTCTGAGAACAGCACTGTATTGTAGTCAGATCCTCTGACAGGAGGAAGCAGCTTGCCGCAGTGTTTGGATCAAGAGTCACTGGAGCTGCAGCAAAGGAATAGTTTGAAAATGCCTTTAAAGCAACTGTGTGCAAGTTTTGTTTCTTTGTTTTTTACCTTAAAATGTCAAGTTTCAAAATCATTTTATTGGTGCAGTGACTTCTAATAAGGTGAATGGTTTCTGTTTTTTTACATGCTCCCAGAACAGATGGGAAGCATGGAAGTTTGGTGAGCAGATTCCAAGAAAAGGGCAGATTGCTTTACGGCACGTGAACAGTTATCCACTGTTATTTACCTGTGAATTCCACCCGCTTAACTGCAGGGGCTCCAAAGTCGCAAAAATACACAAAACTACATGCAGTTGCTTTAAGTGTGAATATCGTGAGGAAATCTCCAGGTCTGCGGTTCCCAAAAGCATTGTAAGTTTAAGTACATCGTAGACCCATTGAAACCAATGGAGCTACGATCAGCTTATGCTTTTGGGAAACACAGCCCGGGTCATTTCAACCTAAATATATACATGCATACATAAATTATATTTTTACATAAGTAATATTTTTTCTTCAATTAATATATATTTTTGCATTATGACATTACTGACCATTTTTATGACAATTAAACCACTTTCCCCTCGAATTCTCATTACTGTGGTGCATTTTTTTTTTTTTTTAATAAAAAAAAATATTTAAATTCAATACCTATTACTGCCAAACACACTTTACAGTTTGTCTACTTTTGGTAACACATTATTCTAGTGTCCTTGTTACATGTGTGCAACTTCACCTTTCCTGTCTAATGAAATGGGTGTCCCTCAGGGATCCATCCTGGGGCCTCTGCTTTTTAGTTTATATATATATAAATGATTTACCCTCTGTTTGTACAGGGTGTGATGTTCAGATGTACGCAGACGATACTGTAATTTATGTCCATGCAAAAAGCAAAGCACAAGTAGCTTCTAAGCTAAGTGCAATAATGATAAATGTAAACAAATGTCTTAATTTGTCACATTTGGTTCTTAATGTAAAGAAGACTTTTTGCATGTTTTTCACAAAAACTCACTCTGTAATTGACTGTGATCCCAAAATGTATGTGTCTGGAGAAATCATTCAGGTAGTCTCTCATGTTAAATATCTTGGTAGTATCCTTGATTCCACTCTATCCTTCAAAAAACAAGTGAAGAAAGTATTGCAAATAACTAAATATAATCTTGTTAATTTTAGGTATATAAGAAATTGTTTAACAACTACAGCAGCAAAATTATATATAAATTAAATGATTATTCCTCACTTAACATTGTTTGACAACTTAGCCTCAAGCTAAAGGAACAACACTAAAGCCTGTTCTCTCTCTGTAGCAGGCATAAAAAGTATTAGATAGAAAACCTAATACTTACCACCACTGCAATATTTTGGGCAAATATGATGATATTAGTTGGGATAATTGAATAAAATACAATGATGCCTGTCGGATGTTCAAGATCTTAAATGGAAAAGCTCCTCCACCACTTACCCCCGGTTCTCAGACAAGGTTTAAGCCTAGTCCCAGACTAAAATGTAAGTCTGAGCTGTTTCAACAGAAAGAAACTTGCACTGATTGATCTTCAAATATATCAGTGCCCTTGTTTTGTCTCAAGATTCACACCAGTCATGTTTTTTTCTAAGGCACGTTAATAAAAATGACTTAATTGTCCTAACTGAACAATGGCCTAATCCTGGCTTTGTCTAAACCCTGTTTGTGAAACCAGGCCTTAGTGTTTTTATTAAGCAGAAAAATTTAAACAACAGATCTACAAGATCTACTCAGAGAGGAGACTGTGAAATTCCTTTCAGGTCCACCTCCTTTAGTCAATCATGCTTTTCTATAAGAGCTTCTCAGATGTGAAATACACTTCCAACTGAATTTAAGAAAGTATACCATATCAGATCTTTATTATTGTCATTGCATATGCTTATACAACGAAATTATGTAAGCGCAATCTAATTAGCAGCATTAAAATAAAAAAAGTTACATTTAACATTACCATATATCATTTCTTTAGGCAAAGTCTTAAAGCCTGGCTGTTAAAAAAAACAGGTGATCATTTTTAATTTATAAATCTTACTGCTCATTTTACTATTAATGTTGGTATTATTTAATCCACTGTTAACTTGTTCCATGACCTTTGCTCACTGTCAGGTGGCTAAATGTATGTTTTGGATTATTTTAATAATATTTGACTAATTATCTGGTATGTTGGATTCTTTTGTACTTCATGTATGATTGATGTCTTTCAGCATGCTTACATATACCTATTGAAGGTTGTGTGTTGTCGCTTGCTTGTATGGCTGATTGTGTGAAAACGTTGATTGTTGTCATAGTCTTAGTACTGTTGTCATGATGTTTTGTTTGGTGTTCTTTATATTTTAAAAGGGTTTTGAAACATCTTTCCAAACGACTGCTGTTGAAAATTAGCCAACTGGATAAACATTGGCACATTTACAGAAATGTTGATTAATGTGTGTTGTCCTTATAAATAAAGTACTTACTATATTAATAACAATAAATTATGCATAATTGCACACAACCTTAAAACAACCCCTCATCCTAATCATTAAGTATATACATGTACTGTATTGACCCGAATATAAGACGAACCTGATTATAAGACGACTCCCCTTTTTCCACATGTACCTCTTGGAAAAAGGCTTTTTGAAAACCAAATCTTGTGTTTTACTGAGAAAAAAAAAACTTTTTTTTTTTCTTAAATTATTTTCATTTTTTTATTTGTTTAGAAAGTATGGTAAATACTGGTAAAATGTACCAACAATCACATTTAAAAACATACAATTTTTGATACACCTTAAAAATAACAGGTAGTCCATCTGAATTCTATAACATTTAGGCTATCCATCTCATAGTAGCCTACCAAAATTTTATTTACATTATATAGTTGTAGCGTTCAAATCTGTCTTACATTTTAAAATCTCTTACAGAGGAAGTTTGTTCCCATCAGGCTAACATGACATTCACGACTCAGTAAGCCGCTGTATGCATTTTCTTTTTCTTTTGTTTTCACTCGCGATCTTTACAACACGCATTACATTACATATTTCATGGCACACTCGTTTAATGCGTGTTTGGCGTCACCTATTGTTGTCGGTGTATTATTGACATGTCAAAGTCTAGACCCTGAATATAAGACGACCGCGTTTTTTCAGATGTATTTCCAAGAAAAAAAAACATTGTCTTAAATTTGGGTCAATAAGGGTAGTTAATGCATTTTACTCAGTACTCAAAAGTATAATTACATTGTAACAAGGGCACCGTAAATAAAATGTCATTGAATGTAATTATTTTAGTTTTTTTATTATTACAGTAATACATAGGCTACTGGCAATTGCTAATGTTTAATCTTGGAAAAATACAAAATAATTGTCTCTTTTCCTTTTTGGTTAAATTTGATCCAGACATTTCTTGATAGTGGTTTAAAAGTGGCAAATAAATAACTGTATAAATGTGGAAATGACTTGGTAATTTGATACTGAATATACTCACTGTATTGAATGAATTCCATCATTCTTTCCCAGACTTTAAACTTCAATGAGCCTAGATGTTTGGCTACATCAAGCAGTGAACCTGTTATCATCTCTGGATCCTGGGGAATACACCAGGTTCTGTCAATACAGCAAAGAATATAGTTATTCTGGGACTAGGTCACAGCAAATTATACTTATTTAGATGGGGGAAAAACAAGTCAAATTTATAACAAAGGATTTGTACCTCTTTATGGTGTCTTTATAATTCTAGGTTAAATAAAAACAGAAGCAGATTACTAAAAGTGCAAGATGTGAATTGCAATTTGTGGTTTAAGTCATTCCTTTACAAATGTTCACCTTGAGAAATGGTATATCCTGAGATCTCATCTCCTGTTCAACAGTTTGTATAGTGTTGCTAAGTGAAGTGATGTCATTCTCCAAATCTTCAATTTTATCGGTCATCATCTGCTTTTTCTGATCATTCTCCTGCTTTAGCATGCAAAGCCTGGATGCCTCCTCGTCTCGCAGGAACTGGTGCAGCGCCTCAAACTCCTCTCGTATCTGTCTCTCTGTGTTCTCTGCCTGACTCTGTAATGAGAATGCTATCATTTGCTTTCCTGAAATGGAAAATTTGTTATCTCTTTCTATAATTTTTTGATTTAGCAAAGCCAATTCAAATTGAAAATACCTTAATATGATCTATTGTTTGCTCACAAGTGAGTTTCGCTTTTCGGAAGAGCTTCAGTTTTTCCTGAAGTGGTTTCAAAGCATTTTTGAGTTCCTCCTGAATACAAATAACACAAAAAAGGTTTAGTAATTACTAGATGTGCCAGTAATGAAACACACCTGCTTAGTTATTCATTTAGGGTTAGGGTTAGCTTTTTTGAACTTTTCTGTTAAATATCTTTGGGACAAAAACAATGGCAAAATATAAAGGGACCAGCATCCACAAAAAGAATGGACCCTTTTCATAGCCTTCGATGACTTTTTCTAACATTTTTTTACGTTCGTTTATTCTTTTATTTATGTAATGTACATTTATAACAACATACTTTGTGTTACATTACCCTGGAATTAACTCACGAAGGACTCATCAACGCTGCTTCAAGGGGATTCCTAATGCTGCTACTGAACTGCTGTAAATTAAAGGCATGGAAATGCAATAGTGTTTTATTTTTGGTTTGGGAGAAATATGAGTGCAAAAATAATATTTGCTCTAACTCTAGAGAATTTCACCCTATATTTTATTGCAGGTTTACAAACTTTGAAGTGTGAAAAGGGTCCATTAGGGAGAAAGAAGCATTATAATTAATAGTCCTGACCAAGGATGAAATAGCCTGGACCAGTGGAATTAGAATTTAACATCCATGGAACCCCTCCATAAATCCATTAATTTTCCAAACTGCTTGTCCAGCGTAAGGTGGTGGAAGGGCTGGAATCTATCCCAATGTCTTGAGAACCACCTTGGATGGACTGCCAGTCCCTTCTAAGTACTAACCAAGCCAAATATTGCTTAGCTTCCAAGATCAGGCCAATATTATGAGAGAAAAATTCTGTCTTGTTTCCCTTTTCAGCAGAATGTGGACTGATAAGAGGGGGCCTCGTAACCTTAATCTGTCCTTGGTCTTGACCTTAATAGATTTTTTTGATTCTTTTGAGGAGATAATTTTTTTTTTTTTATTTACAAGTGTAAACTTTCATCAACTCTAAACTAAGCGCATGGGCATCTGGTTTCAGCCCTACCAGGAGGCCTCAAACCTAGCATACCGCTATTAATAGTCTGATAATGAACCCAGCCAAGAATCCATAAATAACCATTTCTGAGGTCCTAAAGAGAAGGAACGGTTGTCCAAATGGTTATTCTCATAAAAAAGTTTTTGGTTTCCTTCTTGTCCTTGAATTGAAGGTACAATTGTTGAAACAACATTGTATCTAAACAATGTCAAACATTGATTCAAACGACCATGAATCTGTATGTAGACATACCTTGCAGTCGTGTGAAGCTTCATTTAAGGGATATAGCCTGTGACTCTTGTGGTTGGCAGATGATTTGCATTTGCTACAAGTGGGTTCCAGGTCCTCCAAACAAAAGAGCGTCAAGGTCTGACCATGCTCCTTGCACGCAAGAGGGTCATTTTTGCAGCGCTCCAGAAAGCCCTCACAGGTCTTTTCAAGCATGGTGTTGACTATTAGCTCCCCCATACATGATGGCTGACAGCAAAGGGGGCATTCGCAAGATCCTCCACCATTCCACAGGCTCTCCAGACAGAGTTTACAGAAGCGATGTCTGCAAAACAGCACTACTGGCTTTTGTAGGATATTTCCACAGATGGGGCATGACAGGTCTTCTGCGAGATGTGACTGCTTGGAGGCCATTGCTCCTTTGAGCCCTTCATTTCCCATTTGGGTCACAAGGGGATACTATGCCCTCCCTCTCATTTAAGATTACCCTTGGGAGATCTGTTTTCTGATTGGCTGCAGTATTTACTCAGAGTATTATACATCACTGAGCAAGGACTAGGCTGACACATGATATCCACTGATGAATGCCTAAACATTACATTATGCAACATCAAGCTCCCGGAAAGCGATTTGACCCCGGCGCTGACGTAAGAGGAAATATGTCAAGATTTTCTTTGGGAAAGATAATGTATGCCACCTCATAAGAATAATTAAAAGGCAGGAAAAATAAACAAAACTGGCAAGAACAAAACTGGCTGAAAAAGTTTTTGCCCCCACTGAATATCATAAGAAAGCTTTATCCAAAACTCGTCCATGAATCTTCATACATAACACAACAAGTTAAATCTTTCATACATTCATTAAAGATGGTTATAAAACATTCGGCGCTATTTGCAGTTAATGCTGCTAATGGAGATGTAACCAGTATCTGGTTGCACCCCCATTAGCAGCAATAACTGCAACCAAATGTTTCCTGTAGTTATTTATATGGAGGAATTTTGGCCCACTCCTGCTTGCAGAACTGCTTCAGCCCAGTGGCATTTGTAGGCATTGACGCGTGAACGGTGCGTTTAGATCCTGCCACTTCAACTACACTTCGTTGCGGTTTCATTCTGGAATGTGACTAGACCATTTCAGAAGATTAGGTTTTTTTAGGGATCATTGTTTTGGAGCATAACAGTCAGGCTTCAGCCTAAATTTAAAAACAGGAGGCTTAACATTCTTTATAATTCTTTCAATGATGCCAAGATGTCCTGGTACTGTTACAGCTAAACATTTCCAAATCATCAAACTAGCACCACTGTTTTTGACCAGCTATTTGTATGAAATGCAGACATAAGAGGCTTGAAGATATTTAGACTATTCCAAACTGTATACTTTTGGATAATATGACTCTGATTGTGGTTCAGTGGTTGTTTAGAGCCTTCGAAATAGCAAATATGCAACATGAAAGCAAGCTATTTTCTGTGAATGTGCAAGATTCATTATGCTCTATTAGTAAACAGATGACAAATGACACCAGAAGCCTCGCATATTCAAGTTATAAAATTAATTCAAGTTCTTACATTAAAAATAAGGTGAAAAAAATCCATAAAATCTGACCACTTACAACGTTAATGTGTCCAAATTCAGACAAGGAGCACAAACTTATTCACAGAACTGTGAAACTGAGAATTTAGCAATAGAATATATAAAGAAAGTCTTGTAAGACTGTAACAAGATTGCTGGTCCTTGTTGAAAAGGACTGGACCTAAATTTATGTCGCTGATTAAAACATAAGTTAGATTACACAAGAAAGTGATACGATACACAAAATAAGATTTACTGATTATTTTCATGTATTGATAAGCTTGTGCAATCTGATGCGGTCTTTATTAGATCTTTATCATTGAGCTGTGCTGTATTTAATGCCTTCAGTCTTTGCTCCCTGAACTTTCTGAGATGGAATCCAGAGGCCTCTTTTCTGCAGAAGGGACATTGCGTCTCCCAAAACTGCTGAGAGCAAATTTCACAGAAGCTGCACCCACAAGAAACACAGCAGAGGACCACTGGAACACTGAACACTTCCCCACACACCGAACAAGAAGGGTCTTCCTCTAAGAGCAGCGAATCATCCTCCATTTTCTCTGATGATAAGCTGAACAGATATACTGCGTCTTCGGTCCTAAGTGTTATAGATAAAAATATCACTGCTCCCTATGTGCCTTTTCATACTCCAGACGCTTGACCTTTAGACTTGATGTCTGGACATAAATGCTCACAGACAGATCTATGATGTGAAGACAGCATTTGTTCCTATTAATCATTTCCATTAGCTGGATAATGATGTTGCCATAGACCCTAGCATCTTGATGTGCAACAAATAAAATTATCATGCTGTATCATGAGCTTAATCTGTGTATGTAAATTATGATTAACTTATTTATGAATTCTGAAAATCATGTGGAATGCAGTGAATTTCCATCACACCTCAGTGTCTCTTCAGAGGATATGCTCTGATTTTTTGGCTCCCTAATTTGAGGCAATGCCCACAGTCAGGGGTCCCCAGTGCAGAAGATAGGCGGCTTCTTGTCATGCTTCTCACATATTCTTTAATGTGAAAAGAGTACAGCCTTTAGAGCTTTGTGTGCCTCCCAGACCTGTGAAACACTAAGGCACGTCCACATGGGAGGCACTAGGACTTTGAAAAACCTCTCTGCAGAGTGCAGGGACTCATCATCTAGGAAAGGTGTTTCAGCCTCCGTTTCTTTAAGGTCTGAACACTTTAATGTGTCCCTATAGGGGAGTCTGAGGATGGTTGTAACGCTTTTTGTTTAAGCATCAGTAACTCAGTGGCTGTTTGTACAAATTTTGAGACATGGAAGCCACATTTGTTTACCACAATTAGAACTCACTTGGATGTGTATACAGCATATAAATCACAGATTATGTGAAGACCGCGGGTTCGAGTCTTGGTACCGGCAGGGATTGTAGGTGGGGGGAGTGAATGTACAGCGCTCTCTCTCCTCCTTCAATACCATGACTGAGGTAGAGCCCTGCACGTGCCTAAAATTTAGGCCCTAGCTCGGCCCTGGCCCGAGACGCTCAGGCCCTAGCCCGGCCCACGTCCGACAACTTATCAGAATTACCCACCCGAGCCCGTCTTTTCCCCCCCATCTCCTAAAACAGTTTATACAAAACTATTTTAATAGCCGAAACAGTAGTGTGTAATGGAAAAATTCTTATATTTCGTTTTGTTTTTTTATTAAGTTAATTTAGAAAAACGTTTGGACTGGAGCAGTTTTGTTCGTTAAATAGCCTATAAGTTTTTGTTTTTTTAAAGTAACGACCAAGCGGCCAGCGGCAGACAGTGAGCTGATAGCCTATGTTTGATAAATTTAGCCTTCTCATATCATCACGACTTGCCTAAAATAAAATCTATAGATATACTAAAACAGTTCAAGTATATAACAATGTTTAAACGTTAAATCTGCGCTATAATAATAATGTGCCCTAGCCTATATCTCAGTTTGTGCTGAGAGTGGAAGCTAAAGCGCGCTCTGCAGGACATGGAGGCATTTTTTTTATTTAATTTTTTATTTTTGATAAAGGTAAGAGTAATATGGCGTTTAAATAGTGTCAAATGTCGCGCACATAAAAACAAGACGCGAGCACATGATATGTGCGCACAGAACAGTATCCGTGGGCAAAAATGCGCTCTCGCGAGAACGGCGCTGATCGAGTAGCACTTGCTCGACCCTCTCTACGCCATAGACATAATAGAGAGTAGACGCAGCATCGACCGATACTCCCTACTGGGGCTGACGAGACGTGGGGCCGCCATCTTGGGCCGGTCACCCGCTCCACTCAGTGTAATCTGTTTGGCAGGTGTAATGAGCTGTCAACGCATTTAATTAATCATACCTCACGGAATACCGAACTGATTTTCACGCGGTTTTTTTTGCTGCAATGGTCATAAATGTAGCTGTGATACATGACACATGGTTTGGCGTATTTTAATATTGATAGTGAGCTTAACAGTAATATAATGAATATCTCAGTTCCTGTGATAGTATTGGGTCTTTTAAGAGGGTCTAAAGACTTACAACATGGACTTAGTTCATTAAGCACTTCTAATGCGTTATGGTTTGTATAGTTTTAATCTATTTTCATTTGGCTGTTTATTAATTTGACATTGTTGTTCATTACTGATATTCTCCTTAATGTAGTCTTACCATGCTGTTATTATATTTTGCTTGAATTTACATTGTTTATTATTGCTGTTTTCCCTCATTTTCATTGTTTATTTCATTATGCTATTGACTGAATTGACGTTGTTCATTTTTGCTATTCTCCTTATTAGCTATAATCTGACCAACATCTCAATCTGTTCCCTGTTAAATTTAAGTATTATATTGTTTTGTATTTATGTCACTTTGGACAAAAGCACAACCATAACCATATGAGGTGTAGGCTATGATAGGAATTTTGCAAATCACATACTATAAATATGATAGAGAAGCAGAAACAGATAGTGACGGTAAAGGTATTTTAATAAGTTGAAGAAACACTATATGAATATTACATTAGAGTCTACTTGGAGTATTTCATTCTCTCTCGCTCACACACACACACACACACACACACACACGCACATTAAAAACCCTGAAAAAGGACTGTTTTGCAGAGCTTTTTTCTCGTGCTCCCTTTCTGAAGTTCAAGAGAGGTGAGCTTGGCAATGTGGTGCAGCCTTATCTTGAGAAACACAGACACAACCAATGACAACAGGTCGAAATGATGGTTGTCAATCCCAAACTGTGTGTCCTCAATGTGTTCCCCAAGTAGAAAAACATCCTCTGTTCCAATCTCCTCCCGGACGATGTGTGTGACTGTCGACACCTTCGGAGCTTGATTTGTTGAAGATTGGCGGATCACCCTCTCATGCAGCTCTCAGCACCTTATAATAATAATAATAATAAAAATAATACATTATATTTATAATTATATAGCGCTTTACACAGTGCTCAAAGACACTTTATAGAACAGAGGAAATAAGAACAAATCAACCTTAATATACAAAGATGAAAAAAACAAGATAATAAAATCAAACATTCACTGTGCCTTGTGATGGAATCACTAGGCCGCCGTTATTTTTCAGGGTTAGAAGGTGGTAGCTCTTGTCAAATGAAGATGGTACAGCATCACTGACCAAGCTTACATGACACACATCACAGGACAGCTTTCGTAGAACCTGCCGGACTACAAACCCTGCTATGTAGACCAGAGCATTTTCCACCAGACCACCAAACCGAGTGGGGAGATAACTGTGGTCACACACAAGGGCTGAAATGTTGGTGAATGGAGATGGGTGCTCTTCAGCAGTTTCAGCAGAGGACATCTCCACAGCAGACAGGGACACAGTGCTATCTTGGGCAGCCACATTGCCTGTCTCACCAGGTGAGACACCACACCGAACCATCAGACGGCGGAAGATGGCCTGGAACTGGCGTGCCGATGGATTGTTATTCCAACCGCCTTGTATGGAAAACAGGCACACAATACATACATTACTCACAAGATATTTTGATGCATATCTTTTGATAATGAACCAAAGTTGCTGAAATTGTGAATAAGCTTGTTTGCCATTTCACCATTATTTGTCAAGATATGCTCATGCGTTTTGTAAAAAAATGCCCTATGGAAACTCCCCATAGGACTTTTGGTTATCCAAAATGCATACTGACAATCAAATGCTTACTGCATATGAACCCTTTTGTGTAGAAGCACAAGGAGGAGGGCATTTTTGATTAAATTTGACATAGTAAGATTAATCTGACAGTATAATGCACTATACAGATTGTACATTGAAAAACATAGCATATACCAATATGGTGCATACAACTGAGAATGTTTGGGGTGGATAACTGTCCCGCCGGCGGGATAGTGAAGACGAATTAAAATCCGCTGGCCAATGTTTATACCAGTAATATTTGTTGTATTTCTACAATAACATTCTTGTGTCAGTTTCAGTCTAAGTCAGTGTTACGGAATATGACTTATCAAGTCTCACTTCATAGCCGGGTGAACAGTAAACAGCATTGTTAACTGGCATTAGGGTCCGTGTACGGTCCGTGTACGTTTTGATAGTTTGTTTTCCAATTTGAAACGAAATAAGCAGAAACGAGAAAACGGCACCTTTATTCGTTTTTTCGTTTTTTTTAAAAAAACGAAAAAACGAGATTTCGGCTTGATTTTTCGTTTTTTAGTTCAGAGGCATAAAACGAATAAATGACTTCAAAATTCGTTTTCCACATGTGGGCGGTCCTGAGACGCCCCCTTCCGCCGATTGGTCAAGCAAATCTGAGCATGTGACGTCATCAGTAGTCGCTCAGGTCTGTTCAACAAAATAATAGTCCTCTAACGTTACTATGGCTACCGATTCTTAAACTGTACAGGGCAGGTCCTGTTGGGCTTTCTTCTGTGCAACTTTACGCGTTTCACAGAAATCTTTACATCAGAAATATTAAATATTAGTCTGCCACCAGCCCGTTTTATTTAGCTGTGCAGAGTTAAATCTGTGTGATGAAGCTGCGCTAGACAGCGCCGAGCGAGAGAGGATCACTGACCAGTGTTCAGTCAGCAGTCAGAACTTGGGTACCTATAATGGTGAAATACATTTTTACTGAAAATGACCCGCGAGTATGATTGACAGGACGATACCGGAGGCAATTAAAAGCGCAATATGACTTCTGTTAACAAAAACATATATATATTTTTTTATATATAAGTGGCTTTGTCTTTGTTTTAATTAAATAATTGTGAACCACAAACCGAGCCTTCGTTTTAAAGGGCGATTTCCAAATATATTTTATTTATTTGTTATAGTATGGGTATTTTATGTCACCCGTCTTATTAGTTTGATATGGAAGCCCGTTTCCGCCAATGAATAAAAAATAAAACAAGGTAATTGCGACTTTTTATCTCACAATTCTGACTTTTTATCTCACAATTCTGACTTTTTTTTCTCGCAATTCTGACTTTATAACTCGCAATTCTGACTTTATAACTCGCAATTCTGACTTTATAACTCGCAATTCTGAGATATAAACTCGCAATTCTGACTTTTTTTCTCACAATTGCGAGTTTTTATCTCACAACTCTGACTTTCTCGCACCATAGCAAACCACTCTCCGCGTAAGGCTTTTGGACGCGGTTGGACAGTACCATTACCGCCGGGCTTTCAGACACAACATTCTTCATTTCGTTATAGTTCTGAGTTTGAGGCAGCTTCTATCACGTTATTTTAATAACAGCTGTCAAGTAAAGCGCGTATTATTGTAACACGAGAGTGGATATATATGAATGCACGCAGGTGGATTTCCTTCACACTCGCATAAAGCGCGCTTTCATCTCTATGTTCTTGCTATAGAATTATCTTATCTCCTGCATTTAATGTTGTAAGATATCAAGCAAGACATCCCCAATGAAAATTATAAATAAATTAAAATTATTTAGTCAATTATATATGAAGAGTTCAGATGCAAAAGCTTAAATGCCATCTGAAATTCTCTTCTAAAATTAGTATTTTTCGTTTATATTCAGTTATTTTAATTTAACCCTCTGATGGTTTAAATCTCTGTACCCTATAGTTTTTTTGGGGTCTCCAGAGACCCCAGACAATAACATTTAATTTTGTAACAAGATAATAGTTTTGTTTTTTTTTACAAATGTAATTTTACTCTGTTTGTTGATGTTTTTACTCAACATTTGTGCAGTTTTTGGAGGATTTATGATATCTTTTAAATTTCTATAAATAAATAAATATTTATTTAAATTACAAATTTACAAAAAAACAGCATTTGATGTAAAATTCACTTTATAAAAGGCCCAGATTTCTAACTTTCATTCATGGGGATAACATGGATCATTTTAAATGATTTAATGTAACATTTATACCCATTTTTTGGAAAATGCAGTTTTAAAATAAAAAAATATCCCTTTAACCACTAGATGGCCATAGAGCTCCACTATATGCTATTTGCTATTTGAGAGACCTGAAAGATATCTTTTCACAAGTTGGATTCAGTTGGATTCATATCTAAATATTATAAAATCACAATTATAACAAAAATAAAATATTTTTTGTCAAAGTTTAGTATTTTTTTGTACTGAAAACCCCCCAGTTTTTCAATAATGTTACATTATGATTAGAATCAAACCTGAACAAAATGTTACAAAGAGAAATGTTGGAGTCTTAAGATTTTATCATTTATTTCAATTATCTATTTTTAATATAATTCTACAATTTTAATCAATATTTCAGTTACTAACTGTAACAGAACAAAAATGAACAGAAATTAACAGTTATATTACATATGAACACATGAACTGAACAGCAATAACAAGTGAGCAAATAAAGCAGTAAAAAGAAAATTTAGTAAAAGAAATCAAACAACGAGGAACAATAAGTGTGTGTGTGTGTGTGTGTGTGTGTGTGTGTGTGTGTGAGAGAGAGAGAGTGTGTGAGTACACATTGTCGGTGTCAGTGTCACCTCTTTATATTTGTGTTGGTTCTGCATTTTGGATGATTTTATTTGACAAATTATAGCCTTACAAATGTGTGTGTGTGTGTGTGTGTGTGTGTGTGTGTGTGTGTGTGTGTGTGTGTGTGTGTGTGAGTGTGCACATTTTCAATGTGTCAGTGTCACCAATTTATTTTTGTGGTGGTACTGCATTTTGGATGATTTTATTTTACAAATGATAAGAGAACAGTTTTTATAGTCTCTAAAAATGTGTTCCTCTATGTGTGTGTGTGTGTGTGTGTGTGTGTTGTGAGCAATATAATTTAGCATTGTGGATGTTTTTTGCATTGGTGGAAGTGTGCCACTTTATTTGTGCCATTTCTGTCGATGTGTTCTGCGTTGTTTCTGATTTTGATGATGAATTTTGTCTATTTTGATTGCGGGGTCTCCAGAGACCCCGAAAGCCACGAGTGTCACAAATTTTGTCACGCTAACATAAAAACAGATATCATTCCAATTAATTTTTTTTTGTAGATCTAGAAAGTGTTGAGAGCCATAGAAGGTTTCATACCATTTGGACAAAGGGAACATTTTTAAAAAATTGAGCAAAAGTCATTTGGGGTAAAAAAAAAGACCCCGTAAACAATCAGAGGGTTTTAATGACAATGAAAAGAACCTGTACCTGAGAAAAATGCTCATTTTAGAATAAAATTTCAGATGGCACTTAGAGGCTTTTGCATCTGAACTCTTCATATATAATTGACTAAATAATAATAATAATAATAATAACTTATTTCAAATTAATGAATCCTTAATTTATTTATAATTTTCATTGGGGATGTCTTGCTTGATATCTTACAACATTAAATACAGGAGATAAGATAATTCTATAGCAAGAACATAGAGATGAAATCGCGCTTTATGCGAGTGTGAAGGAAATCCACCTGCGTGCATTCATATATATCCACTCTCGTGTTTTTACTTGACAGCTGTTATTAAAATAACGCGATAGAAGCTGCCTCAAACTCAGAACTATAAAGAAATGAAGAATGTTGTGTCTGAAAGCCCGGCAGTAATGGTACTGTCCAACCGCGAGCGCAAAACACAGAAATAAAGAAGAATTAGTCATTTTTATGTTTGTTCAAAAATCATATTCGGAGCAACATTCATCTAGTTCAATATATAGTTCATCTATAGCAAACTGAACGAAGTACTGCAAAGCCTTACACGGAGAGTGGTTTGCTATGGTGCGAGAAAGTCAGAGTTGTGAGATATAAACTCGCAATTGTGAGAAAAAAAGTCAGAATTGCGAGTTATAAAGTCAGAATTGCGAGTTATAAAGTCAGAATTGCGAGTTATAAAGTCAGAATTGCGAGTTTATATCTCAGAATTGCGAGTTATAAAGTCAGAATTGCGAGTTATAAAGTCAGAATTGCGAGTTTATATCTCAGAATTGCGAGTTATAAAGTCAGAATTGCGAGTTTATATCTCAGAATTGCGAGTTATAAAGTCAGAATTGCGAGTTATAAAGTCAGAATTGCGAGTTATAAAGTCAGAATTGCAAGTTATAAAGTCAGAATTGCGAGTTATAAAGTCAGAATTGCAAGTTATAAAGTCAGAATTGCAAGTTATAAAGTCAGAATTGCGAGTTATAAAATCAGAATTGCGAGAAAAAAAGTCAGAATTGTGAGATAAAAAGTCGCAATTACCTTGTTTTATTTTTTATTCATGTGGAAAACGAATTTTGAAGTCATTTATTCGTTTTATGCCTCTGAACTAAAAAACGAAAAATCAAGCCGAAATCTCGTTTTTCATTCGAAATTTCGTTGAGTAAGGCACTGAACCCCCAACTGCTCTCTGGGGCGGGGCAGCATAAATGGCTGCCCACTGCTCTGGGTGTGTGTGCACTTTGGATAAATGCAGAGCACAAATTCCGAGTATGGGTTACCATACTTGGCCAAATAGCTTTAAATGTAGCACAAAAAAATGTTGCATGTGTTGTCTGAGTGTGCGTGTACTGTGTTCCTGTCACATAACGGTTCAATCACTAGCAATGTTTCCATGATCCACCTATTTTGATGTGACTTTTCGAGGTATAGAATTAAAGGGGACCTATTATGCTCCTTTTTTCTAGATGTAAAATAAGTCTCTGATATCCCCAGAGTGTGTATGTGAAGTTTTAGCTCAAAATATCCACCGGATATTTTTTATAGCTTGTTAAAATTGCCACTTTTAGGGTATGAGCCCAAAAGCTCTGATATTGAGTATGTTGCTTTAATGCAAATGAGCTGGTTCTCCTGGAGAAGAGGGCGGAGCTCCGGCATTAGCAGTGCTAGCCTTTGCAAATAAACATTCCACTATTAGTACAAGCCTGTTATCTTTACAGAAAACATACTCTGTTTCAAAGTCAGTCATCTGATTATACTGTGCATAATGAATTTGCATTTATGAATTACACAGACAGGAGCACAGCGTGATAAAAATAACAACATAGCTGGTCTCATTGTGCAACAAAGAACAAGATCTTTGGCGGCATCTTTGGAGGTGAGACTGTGTAGACAATTATCAACATAGAAGGACTTTTCTATCACCTCCCTCACCTGTTCTCCTGGTTGACTGTGGTCCAGCACATGCTTTTGCAGGGCGAACGTGGCACAACAGGGACTGCAAGTAGTCCCAAAGGGAAGTACCTGCCACTGGTACACATCTGGTGCTTGTTCTAAAGTTATGTCTCTCCACAGGAACCGGAGTAAAGGTTTGTCATCAGGGAGCAGCCTCACCTGATGAAACATCCCACGGATGTCACTGCTTAAGGCTGTGGAATGTTCGCGGAAGCGTAGTAACACTGCCAACAGGGTGGGACTTAAGGTGGGACCTGGAAGAAGCAGCTCGTTCAAGTTTTGGCCCTCATACTGGAATGAGCAGTTGTAAACGACCCGATTCTTGCCGTTGTGTGTAACCATATGGTGAGGGATGTACCATGATTCTTGTGATCTCTCAGCCTCGCATGGATGCAGTTTCTCCACATAGCCAGCATTTCTGAGTCTTTCCATCTCAGTTTTGTAGGCACAGGCCTGATCAGAGTTCTTCATCAGCTTTCGCTCAATGCTTCTTAGCTGCGGCAGAACAGCTTCTTTTGGCATGTGCAGAGTTGGCATGTGTTGTATGCAAAGGTGCGGTGTCGCATAACGCATGACACCATCCACATTAACTCTTACCGTTTTCTCTTGTAAGAGGCTGATGGCCTCGTGATCAAGTTTCGACCGCATCACTACTTTCTCACTGCGGTACGGAATTACATCCATCTGCCACCGCTTTTCCACTTGGGCAAACAGATCAGCATTGGGAGAGATGGCAGTAAAGAGGCACTGGTGAGTGTTGAGTCCGTGCTTGATCTCTTGTGTAGGGCCTCGTAGAGTCCAGCCTAGTCGAGTTCGAACTGCAGCAGGTCCACCTGGAGGGCCTAGGTGAACAGGCTCAATTGGGGTAACAAGGTGTGGACAATCTGAGCCAATGAGCAGTACAGGCTGTACTCTGTCTATTTGCTGCAAGGGCAATCCAGCTAAATGTTTGTACATCTTCTGGAGGGATGCAACGGGGTGAGTTTGCTCAGCGAGACCAAGCCTTTCGGCCGTGAAGGCACCTTGAATGGGGAATTTCTTGTGTCGGTTAGTGACGGGAGACACGGTGAATGAGACTGCCGCCCCATGAAGAACCTGTTGGTCCTGCCTAACCGTCCGCAGTATTAGGTCCTCAGGCTGCCCCTTCAAATTTAACTGCTCTGCTGCTGTGTGAAGCAGTATGGTCCTCTCCGACCCATCGTCTAACACAGCATATGCCTCAATAGATTGGTCACCGTTGGTGATGATGACTTTGCTCACCTTTAGAAGAACCTTGCGGCTGCAGACAGGACGATCCACATAAAGGACATCTTTGGTAGTGTTAACAAGACAGGAGTTCTCTCTAGTGTCCGTTTCGTTAGCTACAGTCCGTTCATTTACATCATGCAGTATAAGGAGGTGTTTCCTATGGCATGTCTTACAGGGGGATTTCAGGTTGCATTTTGAGGCATGATGGCTACGTCCGCAGCACCAGCATCGATTGTTCTTAAGGATCCAGAATTCTTTTTGTTCCTTTGTGAGCTCTTTGAAATTGGCACACCCATTCAAGAAGTGATTAGCATTATCACAGTAGGGGCAATATGCACGCAATCTTCCTTTGTATCTGGCAGATTTAAATGTTACCTCTGGAGCGAGTGCTTGGGTTTCACCTCCAGTGATGGGTTTCTCTGTGCCTAGCAAGATGGAGGTTGGTTTCCTTGAAGTCCTTGGTTCACGGTGGTCCTGCCTTCACTTACTGCTAGGTTCTGGCGGGAGACTTGTCAGCCTGGAGCCATCATCTTGTACTTGGAGCTCGTACTCCAACTAGTTGGAGAAATCAAGGAGAGTTGGTATAGTTACCCTCAGTGGGTGGATGTATCTCTTGAAGCTAGTTCTCAGCTCATGAGGGAGTTTACTTTGAAGTCGTGACACATGCGACCCACAGTCTAGTTCGACAATTCCCTCAGGTCCCAGTTGTTCCAGCATGCTCACTAAGGAACGCACACGTAGCGCAAACAGCTTAAAAGCCTTCACATCTCCAGTTCTGATGCTTGGGCCATCCATAACTTCAGCAATGTTCTGCAGGACCAGCTTGTGCGGTTGCCCATACATCTTGAAGAGAGCCTGCATAGTGTCGGTATAAGGGTGTGTTGAATTGCAATAGGAATCTGCCACTAGCAGTGCCTCTTCTAACTGCAGATGATCTGTAAGTATCTGATACTTGAAACGTTCGGTGGCGTCAGCAGGGAGGAGGTTCTCTAATGCCATGCGCAGTCTTGAAAACTCTCTTGGATCTGGTGTTGTCAAGGAGGGTATTGAAGGCTTAGGTCCTCTGTACATCCTCTCCTGAAAGCATGGTGCTGTGGCTTGGGGAACGTCCTCAGATCGTCATGTAGGATAGGACTTTTTGACATCCAAGTATGAATAATAGTTGTCTCGGGACATCTTTTCATCATAATGGATGGGTTCAGCATATGGACGAGGCTGAGCATGAGGAGGAGTATCCAATCTCTGAGCAGGGGTACGATACCTCGGCGTAGCTTGGGGCTTATCCTCGGGTGTATGTGAAATAGTGCAGTCCCTCACCTGCTCTGTTATCTGCCTGATCTGTACAGAGGGGTACTGGTGGAGGTCTCTGCTTCGTGTGGTGGGCACTGGCTGGCTAAGACATGTTTCTGGATCATGGAATTGAGGAGCTGGTACGGGAGACACTGATTTGTGTGGAGTGGCCACAGTTGTGGCGAAATGCTGGATCTCTCGTTTCATGAAGGCATTCTCTGCTTTAAGGCCTTGCAACGCACTTAAAATCTCTGGCAGTTGTCGAATGCAGCTCCGTAGCTCATCATTCTCCCTCTGCATCTCCTCCCAGGTAGACTGTCGAACCTGAGGATGCAGCTCTTCCTCCTCTCTCTGCCAGTTTCCCCTTGGTTTTGTATCACCAAAGCAATATCTCAATAGGCACTGATGCTCATGACTCCCGTTGAAGTATCCAGCATCTCTAAGGTCTGCAAATAACTCCATCCAGAACTGAGACCTATAGAAATGGATAAAAATGTTTAGTTATACTTTCAAGTATATACACATATGTTTGAATAATAAAATCAAAGGTTAGTTGTAATGAAATTTATGGTCTGTGCATCTTTTGGTAATTCGATTTTCTTTTCAGGAACAACTACGTTTCCTGACGGGCAGGATTTTTTACACATTTTTTATTGATCTTTATTGTGCTCGTTTTTCATTACTCGTTCCTGAGAAGAACATCGAATGACCAAAGATGCAATGACCCTTTATTTATGAAGACAACTCACCTTCCCTTTCTAAATATAGACCACCAGGACTCAATACGCTGGTTATTTATAGATGAGCCGTACATGTGGCTGGATGCTCCAGAGTAGTAGTCACTGTGATGGTAGCGTAGGGTACATTGAATTGCAGCCATTATGCCGTTCTCAGTGCCGCAATCAGTCCTCAGTCTCATGGGGATGACACCGAGGTTTCGCAAACATGACATGAAATAGTGAGCAATCACTGTTGGGTTATTATTTGTTGGTCCACATTCAAGCCACAATACTTTACGTGAAAATCCATCTATGCATCCAGAAATGGCCAAACCGAATGGCTTAAGTTTGTCATAACCATCTGCGTGCCACATATAGTTAGGTCCCATTGAGTGATAGGTTCTTCTTGTAAACCTTCTGCGTGCTCTGCTCTCACACCCTCAAGGATTAAGCTCCCGGACGAAATTCATCACATCATCTCTCTTCACTCGAAGATTGTACTTTTGTTTAAGTACCTGCCACATCGTGCGGGGGCCAAATAGTTGTCCAGGTCCACAAAGTTCAGTTTACTTTTAAGAGTCCTCAAGCTGATGTTTACACCGTGTAGACTTGACATCAAGCCCACGATTACAGCGTACGAGTGGCCCTCGTTAAAATATTGAACGCAATGATGCAGTATGTCTGGTGTTTCCGTCTGGCGTTTGCGTCTTGTTAATTTGTTTTCTAAAATGTTAATTTGTTTTGTCCTTGGTAAAAGTGTTTTTGTCAGGGTTGTGGGGAGAAGGGATGAGGCGAGGACTCAGTACTGCAGAGAATGGGCTTTATTAATAATAAAAATAAACAAAACCAACCAAAACTACCCCGTAGGGGAAAAACAGGACAGCTGGCAGGCTTGGCAAGGCAGGACAGGGCACGACAAGGCAAGGCAGGATCAGCACACGACAGGGGAAATTACGACGACGAACTGGCGCAGGACTGCAAACACAAGGAGATTATAAAGGGAGCAAATGAGGAGGGTAATGAGGTAAACACAGGTGGGGAAAATTAACCAATAATTAGGAAACAAGGTGGGTGGGGTCAAGACAATTGACATGAGCACATGGCACATAGAACCAAACAAGACAAGCCATGTGCTTCACCTATCTGGGCATTACCATATATAAAAACATTCATAAGATTGCCAGGGACAATTTTAATAATATTTTAGTTAAGGTCAAGAATGACATTCAAAGATGGAAGAATCTTAACGTTTCCCTCCAAGGAAGAATCTCCACTGTTAAGATGAATCTGCTACCTCGATTTAATTTTTTTTTCTCTATGCTACCGCTTTCTCCCCCTCCAGGTTACTTTAAGGAGATCAGCTCCATAATTACGAAATTTGTCTTAAACTTACCACATTACAACATCCTAATAGCGCAGGAGGACTGGCTGTACCAAATTTTGAACTGTATTATTGGTCGTTCCAGCTTAAGGCTCTTCATACTTGGGTTGATCCTCAATCTACAGTTTCTTGGAGAGTGATTGAAGCTGACAAGATTAAACCAAATAGACTCCAAGATATTTGATTTACTGGCACAGGGAAAAAAGGGGATAATTATAAATTTGGTCCGGTTGTGGCCAACTCTATTAAAATCTGGAAAACGGTTGAACGTCGGATAGGAGGACCCTTCAAATTTTGTAATAGTACATGGCACAATTTTAATTTTGTATGCGGAAATCGCCCATTTGTCCAACCCTCTTGGTCTTCTTTAGGTGTAAACACGTGCGGTGATATATATGATAACCAGGGCCTATGTTCATTTCAGACGTTAAGAACCACATTTTGTCTACCAGCATCCGCATATTTTGTCTTTCTTCAATTACGTTCCGCTCTCAAAGCGTATGGCGTTCCTTGGTCTTCTCCCGTTTCCTCTCATCCTATGCGGGACTGTATGGCACCATCTGCTGGTCGGCCATCTGCTTCCTTAAAATATAATAAGATTCTTGATTGCATTATAAAACCTCTTTCTATTAAAACTATTTGGAATAGGGAATTATCTGACCTTAATGTATCTGTCGACTGGGAGAGGGTGTGGTCTAATCTCAGTTTAACATCTAAAAATCTGGCGCATCGTCTTATTCACTTCAAAGTCATTCATAGAGCATACATAACGCCTTACAAAAGATTCAAAATTAAACTACAATCAAATTTCAACTGCCATATATGTAATACTACATCATCAGGTACTTTTCTGCATTTGTTTTGGGAATGTCCTATCACTATCAGTCTATGGACACATGTAAACCTGGTTTTATCATCCTTACTGCAAATTGATTGGTCAGTTAACCCAAGTTTGTGTCTTCTTAATGATGATTCTGGTCTCTGTATAAGTTCGATGCAAAAGAGAATGTTGTTTGCTGATTTTACAGCTGCGAAGAAGACCATAATACAGAACTGGTTTACACCGCATATGTGTGGGAAAACATATTGGATCCGTAGCCTCCTGCAAATAGTCTCCTGTGAATGTACAACAGCACGAATCAATGGGGCCAAGCCTTCTACCATTGATGCTTGGCAGTGCTTTCTCTCTGAAATACGTGACTGTATGGAGGAGTGACTTCTGTGGGTTTCTTTTTTCTGTCCTTCCTTTTCTCCCTCCTTTGGACTGGACTTTGAGATGTTGAGTATGTGTCTGTTGTTTTATTTTATTATTGTATTTTATTTTTATATATATATATTGTTTTTTTATGTTGTGTTATGTATGAAAAATAAAACATGTTGATAACAAAAAATTATTATAAAAACTTGTGCGTTCAATTGAGGCAGATCATTTTTTATCTGGTAGGGCGCATAAACCTTGATATGCAGCAACAACAACAAGAAACTCATGTGACTTCGTGTCAACAGAGGACGTGATCGATAACTGGACTAATTGGGATCATCACAGGGTTTGGAAACATTTTTCAACAACTGTTACACCTATCCCCAACCCAAGCAGCCATAACATAGCAAAGTGTCTTAGCAGGCATAAAGTTAGCATAAATACAAAGCATCAAATTAAACTAGAGAAACAACTTCAGGTCATGTAAGTTAAATAATTGTATCCACAACTCAATGATTGCTATGGATATATATATATATATATATATATACACACACACACACATACAGTGCCCTCCATAAGTATTGGAAGAGTAAATACAAAATTACTCTGTTGGCTGTGGAGTCAAGACATTTGCAAATATGATTAAAAGATGAATATGAGGCAAAACTACAGAATGTCACATTTTATTATTGGGTGATTCAACACATAGATGTTTTACCAGCTAAGAAGTTCAGCACTTTTAGAGTTTCATCCCTCTATCTGATGTGAGCATAAGTATTGGGACAGTTGCCTCACAGGTCTTTCTAAGTGATCAGCTGTGTCCTGTTGCATTAATTCTTCAGATATTAAAAGCAGGGAATGTGTCGTATCAGTTATATCCATTACTTCTGTATTCTGAATCTTGCATTTGATGATGACACACAAACCAGGATGAAGATGAGGGAGCTGACTTTGAGAGAAAAGCAAGCAATTTGGATGTTAAAAGAAAAGAGGAAGTCAGTTAGAGCTATAGCAAAAACAAAGGGCATGAGAAATCAAGAGTTTGGAAACCACCAGCGACACCAGCAACCAACAACTACCTGATCATCTGAGAAAACAACAGTAGTTGATGACAGACAAATCATAAAAGCTGTGAAAATGAACCCTAAAAGACGTGTCTGTAAAATCACCAACAACTTCCAGAAAGCTGGGGTGATGCTCTGACCATCTACTGTCCTCAGGAGACTTTGACACAGAATTACAGATGCTACACAGCAAGATACAAACCTCTGACCAGCACCAAAAATAGAAAGGCAAGATTAGAGTTTGCAAAAAAGCACAAAGGTGAGCCAGAAGAGTTTTGGAACTGTGTTTATGGACCGATGAGACACAGATGAACCTTTATCTAAGTGATGGGAAAGCAAAAATGTGGAGAAAAAAAGGGAACTGCAAATGATCCCAGGCATACAGCCTCATCTGTAAAGCATGGTGGAGGTGGTGTCATGGCATGGGCATGCATGGCTGTCTCTGGAACAGGCCCTCTCAACTTTACTGATGACTTAATGTATGATGACAGTAGCAGAATGAATTTGGAAGGATACAAAACCAACTTGCTTACCAATATTCAAGAAAAATGCCACCCGATTCATTGGGAAGTGCTTCATATTGCATCAGGACAATGACCCAAAACACCCTGCCAGTTCAGTCAAGGCATTTATAAGAGCAAAGAAATGGAAAGTCTTAGATTGCCCAAGTCAATCTCCAGATTTAAATCTGATTGAACATGAATTTCACCAGCTGGAGAGGAGAGTAAAGGCAGAAACTCCCCAAAACAAGCAACAATTGGAATTGGCTGCATTAAAGGCTGGGAAAAGTATTTCAAAGGATGAGATCAAGAGTCTGGTGATGTCTATGGGTCACGGTCTCACTGCTGTGATTGTGTGCAAGGGATCTGCAACTAAATAATAGCTTTTAATCTTTTATATCTGCCTTATGTTCAACTGTCCCAATACTTATGCTCACATCAATGAGTGGGATGAACTCTAAAAGT
This sequence comes from Barbus barbus, assembly GCF_936440315.1. Classification (NCBI taxonomy): domain Eukaryota; kingdom Metazoa; phylum Chordata; class Actinopteri; order Cypriniformes; family Cyprinidae; genus Barbus; species Barbus barbus. The sequence goes on along the minus strand of NC_136731.1, from coordinate 20,284,742 downwards.
GCTGTTCTTTTTATTTGGTAAAACATCTATGTGTTGAAACGGCTAATAATAAAATGTGACATTCTGTAGTTTTGTCTCATATTCATCTTTTAATCATATTTGCAAATGTCTTGACTCCACAGCCAACAGAGCAATTTTGTCTTTACTGTTCCATATATATATATATATATATATATATATATATATATAGTTTAAAACTTTTACTTTCTTAAAAGTAATACTTTCATAAAAGATAACTTACATTTGAAAATGTGCCTCAGTGTTTTGATGTGAGCTCCAGGGCATCAGCGGCTGATCAGTGCTCATGGACCAAATATAATCATATGTGTGTATGAGTGATGTGACGAGTGGCCAGTTTGTGCTCTGCATCTAATCTATCCAAGAGCACACATATAGTTTTTCTAAGGCACCCGGGCAGCAGTGGGGGGTTCAGTGCCTTGCTCAAGGGCACCTCAGTTGTGAGTATTGAAGGTGGAAGAGAGCGCTGTTCATTCACTTACCCCACCTACAATCCCTGCTGGTACTGATATTGAACAGCCCTTATAGAGAACAGAGTAGTCAAAGTCTCTTATCAGCACGCAACCGGTACAAAGATAGAGGAGAGCTTCAGATAATGAGTTAATTCTGCAGGGTTAAATAAGAGATATATCTGAAGTGAGCAGTGCTGGGAGACTCCAGGAACAAAGGTTTGAAATCCATTGCTACTATACTGACACCCAGTGGTCATATTGCTGAGTCCCTAAAATTAGGCCTATGTAGCCTACTTTTTGTGATATCTAAAAATGTGTAGCCTAGTTAATTCTAGCCAAACATATATATTGTTTTCGATTTTTTTTCAAATGTGTGAAAACTAAGCTGTTAAAAACCAAATGCTGGTGTAATGTGATTCTTTTTTCCCTAAATAATATTTCTTTATTTTTCTGATAGTAACCACCAGGGGCGTAGATTACGCGGGGGACGCGGGGGACGTGTCCCCCCCACTTTTTATAAAAAGTAAATTCGTCCCCCGCACTTTTTCATCGGACAGTTGTGTTCTCGACATGTTGAGGTTTTAATGGAGCAATGTATATAAATGCAGAATGATTTAAAATTCAAAGAGACATGATCATTTATACATGACGTTTACGTTTCCATGCCAATCAGTCACTCAGTTTGTGACGTCACGACATGCCCAGGCTCGCGCCCGCGGTCCCGCGCTGTATCCATCATTCATTAGAGGTCGAGATGAGTTCAAAGCGGCAAGAAACTCTTCACTCCTTTTTTACGAAAAAGTCAAGCAGTGTAAGTTGGCATGTGGTATCCGAATAATGTTGCACAATGTTGAGTGACTCTGCCTATTGCTCTTGCTGAATAAATAGCAAGTTTTGATGTTCATTATACGGAGAAATAAAAAGCTGCCTGGACAAACATGCACTTATTTATTTTCAGTGTATTTTTCCGTAACTCTTTTGTGACGTCTTTTATTTTAACACGTATGTATGTTATCAGAACCCTTCAAATAAGAATAAAGATAATGTTGAACTGAGATTTTACAGCGTTTGCAGCATTGTGACACTCTGCCAATTCTACATGATGTAGGCCTATTTCAATCAAGTATGCAAGCACTGATCTGATACAGGACCGATCTTAATTTAGGGCTGCTCTGTCATTATTGCACTAATTTGACGTTTTTATGTGTTGTCAAGAATGAACAAGAAACAGTCAGCCTAGGTTTGTTAGGACAGAATCAGGACGACACACAGTGACTGACAGGTGAGAAGAGTGGCTTTTAACACCTGGCTGTTTTTACATTGTATATAATCTATAATACACAAGCGTTTGTAGGATTATATATGGACCAATCATAGAAAACACATAATTAGTCAAATATAGAAAAATAAAAAATATGATGAACAACTTCTCAGCTATAATTTTTAACTACAGTAGGTAATTATTAGCTGGCATATTGGTTGTTTATTAGTACTTAAGCACATGTTAATTCTGTATTCTTCATGACCATATTCTGCATCCCATAATCCTAAACCTAACAACTACAGCGACTACCTTACAAGCTATTAATAAGCAGTAAATGAAGAGTTTATTGAAGTAAAAGTCATAGTTAATAGTGAATATGTGTTTATCATTCTAAAGTGTTAAAAAATAATTTAGGATACAAATGATTGGTTATTGTCCAGCAGTGTACTTAATGTGTTATTTTCTTCTGTATGTCACTATTCCCTGTATGTACATGTTTCAAACACTGCTTTATTTGCTATAGACAGAGGCAGAAGTGCATTCACAGCTGAGAGTGAATGAGGCAGAGAGTTTCAGTGAGGCTTCAGAGGTAAAGATTATTTACAGCATTGTCTATGATAAGATATTTCTTTTAACATAGACTAATCAGACTAATGTATAATAGAACAGAACAGAATAAAGAAGTATGTGAATGTGCAAGTATCCATTACTGTGAGCCATGTACTGTACATACAACACACAGAAAATACAGTTTGAAATATGTAAACAATAGTACCCTTATAAGGACATCTTTGTAACTTATACTCAAAAAGGTGCACATATAGAGTACCAATATGTACCGTAATGTACAACTATGAAACTTTTTGGGGTAAATAAGGTACAAAGATGTGCTTTTAAGGGTACTGTCCCAGTGACAAGCTGTTGTATTTCTTTCTTTCTTTTTCTTTTTTCTCTCTTTCTTTCCTTCTATTTTACAATCATATATAATAATATAATCATAAAGCATATTAAGCAAAAAGGTATGATTAAAAATAAAACCTGTCAATTAGACAAGGGTTAACTGAAAAAAAAACAACAACAAAGAACAGGTATAACACTAGACATTCCGTCCCCCCCACTTTTGAAATGATGGCTACGCCCCTGGTAACCACTGTTAATATCTTTATTTGCATTGCAATATTTTTATTTACAAGAACATTTCTCAAATCTTTGCCTCGATCTGATGTCTTTCTTGTTGAAAATCTCTTAAAATCATAAATAATAGTAAGAATAACAAACTTTTTAAGGACTATGTAAAATTACTTATTTGTAAGGCTGAACAATAAATGATAAAAATAGCTTTTTTAGATAAAAAAAAATATATATGCTCTGATCTATATCTGTTTGGGACACACTAAAGCTGTTATCGGAAACTTCATTGGACGGATAGTATGAGAATTTTAATTAAGGGGGAAATCCATCACAAACCGGAAGCTAACGATATTCTGCGGCAAGATAAAAGCCGAGGACTTATTATTTCCGGTTTTTGCATAGTACCAAGTTGCAGAATTTGGAATATTTTTTTTTTCGGTGACTGACCTTACGTTTTTTTTTAGCAAGTGTTTCTTTTTCTTACATATTAACAAAAATTCACGATTCTTAAAAGATGTCAAAATCTCTATCATTTCGGTTGCAAGTAAGCTCAATATTGGAGATTATGACCAAAACGGCAATAGAAGAAATATGCAAAATTGTAGACAGCGATTTTGCGTTTTTGCGACAAGAACTGTCTCGTGTCATGGGTGAAAATACGGTTCTTAAAGACAAAATGCTCTGTCTCGGGAGCGAAAGGCATGAAGAAAGCACGCGCAACACAAAGGAAGAAGCGCGCGCTGACTCCAAAATATATCGCTCAATTTGCGTTCAAACCGAAGATGGTAAATCTTTACACAGTAGTTTTGTTTGAAGATGTTCGCCGGACATTTCTTTCCATGTCCACTCCTATGATTGTAATGCATCTGCATATTTTACTCCTGACAGGAGCGCAGCCCTCCATCAAAGGGATATTTGGAAAGGAGTGGTGCTCCAGTTTGTGGGATCGGAGGAACGAGTCCAGAGAAGATGAGCTGGCGATCGATGTCGACCTGTACAGCGCGTCGCCTCATAAGGTTCCCTTAATTCCATTGAAGTGGTTCACCCCAAAATGAAACTTATGTTTTAGAAGCTGTCCGTTAGCAAGCTGAATCTACGAGTTTAAAATATTGCCCAAAAGATTTCCACGCTCACAGTAAGAAGTGTAAATCAGACTGCATGCGTTATGCACTGCATGTATAAAGGAGTAAAAAAAAGTTGTAAATGCAAAAATTGCAGTTGTGTTTTAAAGCAGATTCTCGGATAAGACACTGGAATTATAAACCTATCAGAATGCACATTTTAACTGCAACTTTTGCTTCCACTTTATTTTAAGGTGTCATTGTTACAGTGTAATTATACATTTAAGTACTGAGCAATGTTAATTAACTACATATTAATACTTGTTATAACTGGTTAGGATTAGGGTTTCGCTTAGGGTTACTTGCATGTTATTATGCATAATTTACTGTTATTATAATAGTAAGTACATAACAAGGACACCTTAAAATAAAGTGTTACCCAACTTTTTTTAATGGTCCCATGAACTTGACATGGAATGACCATAAAAAATGAGCTGTCCTACTGCACCATCTGGCCAATTTGAATTATCGTTTTAAAGTCATTTTTAGGGGTGTGTTTAATTTGAAGGTGAAGGTGAAGTCCTTGAGGCCCTCCACCACTGCACATTTTGGATGTCTCCCATATTGGAAACACCCAATATGGCATTAGCATTCCGGTCCTCCTGGAAAATTTGTATTTACAGGATGGGAAGTTGTCATTACAAAGTTGTTTGTTCAAGTGAATTTGGTTGAAGCTAGATGCCAATGTACCATTTCTATGTAAAATTCAGCAAGATTTTTGACTTGAATGCACCATTTGTTCTTGTTGTCTCTAATAATGAGCTGATGAGTTGAATCAGGTGTGGAGACATTCAGAATGTGCACAGTATGGGCCTATAGGAGAGATTTGGGAAGCATTGGTCTAGATCAGGGGTTCCCAACCACATTCCTGATGCGACGATTGATTCAGCATGTGACTCTCACAGTGCATTATGGGTATTCTTTAGCCGCAGACGTGTGCAGCGTAAATAAGCGGTTAGGGGGACTCCAGAAACGTGGTTGAGAACCACAGGTCTAGATCAGCAATTCCCAATCCTGGCCCTAAAGAACCCCCAACACTGCACAATTTTTATGTCTCTCTTGTCGAACACATATTTGAGGTTTTGTCAAGGTTGTTAAATATGACTCTGGACTTGTAGAAGTTATTTCTACATAGAAAAACAAAATGCTGTTTTACATATTCTATTCATTTTGCCTCATGCAGGATAAAGAACAAGAGCACTCCAACCTGATCATAATCAAAGAAGAGTGTTTTGAAGTGGACACTTATCCCAATTATACAGGTAATGTTCAAAACTTCTAGCAGGTTTTTAATTAGTCTAGATTAATTATTTTGGATCATGCTTAAAAGAATGATTTGATTTGAACTATTTTAAATACTTCGACAGGAAACACACCCCCAGCTTCAAGAGGACAGCCAACATCTTTTGTATATGAACCACTGGCAGACTCAAAAAGTTTTGATGGCCATTTTGCGTCTGATGAATTTTCAGAGCTATCGGAAATACAAAACACCTCCTCTGATTCATCAGACAAACACTCTAGGAAAAACTCTATTGATGATGCTGTGGACCAGTTAATAGCACCAATAGAGGATCCTTTGGAATTTGATGGTCACTCTTTACTCAACCAGTTTTCAGTGGAGCACAATGGTGAGTTTTCCTCTGAGGCTCAGGAGGATGAAGAAGCACAGGAAATACACGAGGATGCCACAACCACGACAGAACATTGCCAAAAGAAAGTCAAGGTACAGAAACTGCCAAACAACTTGAGTTGCTATGACGGCGGGAAGGCGTTTCTTCGGCAAAACACTGCCAAAAACCGTCTCAGAAAACATAGATTTTCAAAGTTGAAACCAAATGAAAAGTTTCGCTGTGAGGTCTGTGGGAGATGTTTCCATTCAAACACCAATCTCTCGGTTCACTATTTGGTCCACACAGGGGAACGGCCCAATAAATGCAGTTTTTGTGGAAAAGGCTTCTCCCAGAAAGGAAATTTACAAGCTCATGAACGCATCCACAGAGGAGAAAGACCTTTTAGTTGTGCCACCTGCGGAAGGAGTTTCACCCAGAAAGTTAGCTTATGTAATCATGAACGCATCCACAGAGGAGAACGACCTTTTACTTGTATAACCTGCGGAAAGGGTTTCACCCAGCAAGTCACCCTCAAACAACACCTCATTGTCCATGACAGAACTGCTAAACCTGTCAGGAGGAAACCAAGGAAAAGTCACCGTGATATAAATCATAGCTTTATGTAGCACACATTTTTGTTATATCTCAATTTGAGATTGCAGTAGCTGTTTAAAGTGAAATATGAACAGTGGTTCTCTGTGTGTAATACTGTAGATTGTAGCAGAAATATATAGTCAGGTATGGCTGTGTATTGCTCAGTAATGTAGTTGTTGTCCCACCAACTAATTTGTTTCTTCTGTTAAACCGAAGGCACAGCCTTTATGGTGGTCATTGACATCTGGGCTAAACTTTTAAATGTTTTGAAACAAGTCTCTTCTGCTCACCAAGGCTGCATAAATTTGATGAAAACTACAGCAATATTGTGAAATAGTATTACAAATAACAATATCTGTTTTCTATTTCCATACACTAAAAAATATCATTTATTTCTGTAATGGCAAAGATGAATTTTCAGTCTTCAGTGTAGCATTATCCTTCAGAAATCATTCTAATATGCTGAACTTTTTACTCTTTGAAGAATACTAGAAAAAAATCATGTTTTTATAAATGTGTCATGCAGCAAAAACTTTTCAACACTGACAATAATAAACATTTCTTGAGCAGCAAATCAGAATGATTTCTGAAAGATCATGTGACACTGAGAACTGAAGTAATGATGCTGAAAATTCAGCTTTACATTACAAGAATGAAATAGAAAAGAGTTATATTAAATTGTAATAATATTTCAGTTAATGTTTTTACTGTATTTTTGATCAAATAAATGCAAAAAAATTAAAAATAAATCCCAACTTTTGAATGGATGTAATTTTGGATATATCTGGATAGAACTTTTGAAAATATGTAGTCTAGAAGATATAAAACACCACCATCACTAATTATGGTTTTATGCTAAAGTTTTTTTGTGAATACAGTCCGTTTTTCAAAACATTATCAAAATGTTATATCAGGCTTGGGCCATTGGTGTAAAGCGACAAGCAACACTATTAGATCTTTATGGAAACTGTTATTTCAGTAGTATGTAGTTTGTACAATGCTTCTAGAAGTTTGAGTTGTTCAGGATCAAATGTCAACTAGATTGCATGCGTAAGCAAACAACAATTACTATGTGTATTTTCAACCATGCTGAATAAAAAGTGGTTTGCATGACTTCACTCACTTTGTCAAGTTTATTAAAGCATGTTTGTTTATCCCTCTGTTCAAATGAATATACACATCTAGATGCTCCTAAATGAAGGTGAACTCAATGCACAGATGCCTCTGTATAGCACGTTTACAAACACTGTTGAAGGACTTACATTTCTGTGAACGATCATGGACATACTTGCCATTTTTAAGGGTTCATATTGCAGAGTAACACACACTCTGCTGTAACAGCAACTTTGATACAGATCAAATTCAGTAATGGTTCAGTTCAGCATATACTAGTCTAACCGAAACACTGGTGTGTATTGAAACCCTGTTTGTACGCGTAGCTTTTACCACACTCTGAGCAGCTATATGGCTTTTCTCCGGTGTGGCTTCGGAGGTGTACATTTAGAGAGCTCTTTTGAGCAAAGCTCTTTCCACACTCCATGCATGAGTACGGCCTCTCACCAGAATGAGTGCGCTGGTGTATTCGGAGGTATGTTTTTTGAGCAAATCTTTTACCACAGACTGTACAGACGAAAGGTTTTTCTCCGGAGTGCATTCGCATGTGTGCTTTCAGGTAGGTTAGTTTGTTGAAGGTTCTTCGACAGAATACACACTCAAACCTTTTCTCTTCTGGAGTACTTGTGTGGTTGTGTGTACTATGGAAAGTTTGCTCTGTTGTACTGTCTCCATGTGTAGAGATCGTTCCATCAAGAGCTTGTTCTTCAGCTGGTGTCTGGTGCACGTTCGATTGGACTTGGTCATCTGAAGTTACCGTGTATGTGATAAAATCTTCAGAGTTTTGGGCGACACATCTTTCATCACTGGTCACTGCAGATCCTGCAATTCAACAAATGACATGAGAACATGTGAATATAATAAAGAGTTAATAGCCACTGTTAAAAGTTCTCACTCCACAAACCTCTCAAACTGGAACTTTCATCGTCCTCAGGGTTATTTTTCCCAGAGCAGTCTTCAAATGTCTCCTCCTTGATCATGATCATATCTTGTTCTTCATCTAGCAAATCTACTGGCTGGAGGACAGAACGTAAAAGAGAGAACTAGTTAACTGTATTCTGACATTGATTCATGTAAATCAACAGCAGTATGTGAGGCCAACCTCTTCTGCGATGGCTGAAGAGTCCAGATGTGTGTCCTCCTGTTCACCAACATGTGACTCCTCGTGTCTCCAGAGGTTCAAGCAACATTCCTTACCAAAGACATCGTCAATTGCAGGGCGACATCCGGCTTCTGTAAGACATGCCTTGTTTTTGGTTACGTCATAATGCAAGACAGGAATGCAATGTCTACTAAAATAAAAAATTTTGACCTTGTATATACATCACTATCAACACTTCTGCCAGTAACTTTCTAGTAATCCTGCAGACTTTGATTAGCTTGTTCAGGTGTGTTTGATCAGGGTCGGTGTTAAACTATGCAAGGAAAGTGGACGTTGAGGGCAGAGTTGAGAACCCCTGGATTGGACGCTACAAAAGGGTTACAGTTGTTAGGTTTTTAGGGTAACCTGTACAGGGTTAATATCCTCCTGAGAACGAGGGGGAAGAAAACGTTATGAATTTAGAATTTTTCATGTCATTACATTGTTTGGAGCATAAGAAAAATGAAAAAATAAAATTTTTGAAAAATGATATTTTATTCATGTTATGCTTTATTTTCTGTACAGGACACCAGAGAAATAAAGAAATAAAATGGCATTAATAGATATGAAAAGGCAAAAACAATGGGATTTAAAATGAAAATTACCAATCAATTTTTTAGGATTTTTTTTTTATAACAAACTTTGTACAAGGATGATTCTCAACTATGTTATAAAAGATATAGCCCAACAAAATATACACTGTATTAGGGGTGGGCGATATGGGAAAAATATCATATCACAATTTTTTTACCATTTTGGTTTTACAAGTTGTCTGAGCATTACAACCAAACTAGAAAGACAAAGATGCATGGCAGATATTTAGGCCAAAGTGGGCGAAGATAAAAAAATCTTTGTCATTATTTTATCTTTCTTATTAAAAATTAAGAACAAAGATACACATTACAAATACACATATTATACAAATAAAACAAACAGTGCTTTATTTTCAGGTACAATAGGTGTATTTAGCAGGAGCATTCAATGAAATTGAATGAACAAGTATAAGAATAAAACACTAGATAGACTGATTCCTAAAGCAACTGTATTAAAGTTTTTCAGTCAAGAATAGTGAGTGATTTTTCTCTTTGCGTTTTGTTGTTTTGTTAATGTTAAATGACTAGTTTCCCCAAAAATAAATATTCTGTCATCTTTCTGTCAATTCTGTCATAATGTTTTATTTTTATACCATCATTTACTCAAAAGTTGTTTTAAACCTGAATGAGTTTCTTTCTTCTGCTGAACATAAATGCTATTTTGAAGAAGGTGGAAAGCCAAACAGTTGCTGGTCCTCAGTGACTTCCATAGGATTTTTCTTTCCTGCCATCAAATTCAATGTGGACCAGCAACTGTTTGAAGAAATTAATAGTGGTTTGGGACAACATGTGAGTAAATAATGCAGAAATTAAATTTTAGGGTGAACTATCCCTTTAATGACAGTCGACAGCATGTTTAGTGTCCTGTCCCTTTAAGAGCTGCACGCATCTATAATACAGGCATGCATCTGTTTCTCTCTTAACTATTTACTTTTATTTTAGAGATAACCAACTGAGTCTGTATGTGTGTTTGACAGTATTAGCGCAAAAATAAGTTAGTTGAGTAATCAGGCGCTGTTAGACAGGCTTTTTAGTGCGCGTGCTTCAGGTGTATGCGCTCAGAAAAAGCGCACGTCAGACAGCGCGCGAATTAAACATTTAACCAACAAGGCTTGTGTGCAAATAATGTACTTGTGCGATCGCGAATAAGTGCAGTGTCCTGTCAGAGTAACTCTACTGCTGTATGTCGTGTTGTACAGTATATAGAGACGGAGGCGCCAGAACTGTATTTGACATAATGTGCGCTGTAGCACGATACTACGATATTTCTTCAAAAGCAGATCGTGGAGACATTTTTATCGTCCACGATCAAAAATCGTCATATCGCACACCCCTACACTGTATCAAGAACATTGCTATATAATTTATTTTCCTATTCAGTTGTTTTGTAGTGTAATAAACATGCTTTTAGTCCTGGTGTCCTCAACAGTGGACATGTATGAAATTATGTCCTGTTTCATAAGAGGAATTCATATTTTGATTTGAAACCCCATAACATTTCCCTGAGATGTTGATTTACGACAAACAATTTGAAAATAAATCTGATTTAAATGATAATTACAAAATATTATCATGTTTCCATAAAGATAGTACAATTTTGCCAGCAATATTTAAAAAAACAAGGAGAGGGAATGGTCATGGTGAGATTTCCAAACATTTGGTATCTCTGAAAAGCCCTGAATGTGCTCTTTACAGGACATCCTGTATTAATTAAAACTGTTGACATGTGAGGACTAAGAGAAGTTCACTAAAATATAATGTCCTCTACAGAGACAAAAACTCATAGCTGGGACTCAGGATATGGGGGGGGGGGGACAAAAACAACCTGTAATAGTTGCGTCTTCACAGTAGCTGACGAATAAGTAACTGGATTTAGTAATGAACAGAGGTATTGAATATATTGAATATATATATATAATATATTGAATATACTACAGTAACAGCATGTTCACACAGTGCACTGTCAGTCAATAAATAGGAAAAAAGTAACTGGCGTTACTTTTTTGAAGAAGTTACTCAGATATGTTCTTGTAAATTTAAAAGTAATGCGTTACTTTACTAGTTACTTGTAAAAAATAATATTATTACGTAACTCGCGTTAAATGCGTTACCCCCAACACTGCTTGTCACCACCTACTGATGTAGCCTAAAGAAAGAGTCACTGAATGAATTTATTTTGGTGGATGGACTCAAAAGATTCCGGTCATCAAGATGAACTACTATTTACTACCGAAATTGTGCCCCTGGAGTAGGCTAAGTCTAATTCAAGGGCACAATGATGATATAAGGACCGCCCACTGCAGGCTTTAAACCTACAGCATAAATCAAAACACAGATTAATTTATTGTGCATAATCAGTAAATCACCAGTAAGTCCCAGATGATGGTTGAAAGGAGCTTCTGTCCCGTTCATCTTTCCAGCGCTTTTCCGAGCAGACTGAAGTTCATTCTCCAGAAAGCGACATTTCTTTTTCAGAGATTCATTTTCGTTTGTACAGCGTGAAATCTCTAATCGCAGCAACAAAGAATTCTCCTCGAAAAGTTTGCCTATTTCCACAACAGCTGTTTTCGCCAGCATTTCCATTATGGATGTTAGCTGCGTCTGAAAATCAGCAGTATTCATGATGTGCGTCGTTTACTGGATCATTTATCAGGGATGTGTATTGTAAACACCCGTCCTTCGATCTGACTGTTTACGCTCTAGTCTCTTGTCTTGAGCTGCTTTTATATCCTCAACATGCAATGGTACTGTATTCAGTATATTTCTGAGTATAGAATCATAGCATATCTAGCATTTTGGAGAATAGGATCATGGGATGAATTACCGTATACCACCGAATAGAGAGCGCGCATGAATTATGCTTTTTGATTGGTCGCATGCAAAACGGTTCTGGCCTGTAATACCTTGGCAACTGTTGCTATGGATGTTCTGTTCTTTTGTGTAAGTGTTCCGAATGGAATTATACAAAAACACATACACATAACGGCCAAAACGTTGTTGCTGGCGCACTCTGAACAAATAATGAGCCTTGTTGTATAAAACTTAAGTGCTAGCTAGGGTGTTCTGTAGCTGCTCTCTAAATAAGCCCACCTTATCTCTCTTTGATATCTGGCAAGAGTCCCCTTGACAAGAGTCTGTAAGGCTCTCTTTCACCCAATTTATTTATCAGCTGTCAGGCAAATTTTAGGAAATAACACGCTTCTCCTCAACAAGCCACAGTGATCTATGTAATATTGGTAAGCATAGCTTTTACCATGTTCTGTGGTACAGGAAATGTTGAAATTCACACTACTAATGAAAAAACTCACCAGGTTTCAAATTGGGTCCGTGTAGGTTTGTATCTGTACATTTAATTGTACACTGTTAAAACTTTTCCGTTTTTACCAGCAGGTTACTGAAATTACAGTACTGTTTTGATTACATATTTACATTAAACAATACACAATACAACAATCTGCTGTAATCTACTTTTAGCTATTGTATAATGTAGTACCACATTATATTATCACTGTAATCATATTATTCCTTAAAAAAACAACAACAAAAAAACAGTTGATACATTTTTTTTATTGTTGCATGAATGACTTAAAGGAACGTAATAAAATATTTATAATACAAACATTCCAGCAACATTCAAACAGAACAGTACAAGTAATAAAGTTAAAAAATGAAGGTATTGCAAGGTAAAAAAAAATTGTCACTTTAGTAGTAGCCCATCATATTATATTAGTAGTAGCAGTATTCAAAGCAGGGCCAGGATGAAGACAATTCTGAAACACATGAAAAAATTGATTAATGTCAGCTGCTTACTTTCAGAACACCTCTTGTAACTCATTACGTTTACATTTTAAATTTAATTTTAAGTGTTTAAATCACATACAAAGACAAGTTTTGCTTAAAAAAAAATTCTATACAAAGATTTTTTTCAACTTCATAAAACTGCTCGCACTTACTTAACTTGTTGTTTTCCACTCAAATTCTGAGAGCCTCTGCATAAACGTAGCCACGCGGGTATTAAAGTTTTGGGATTTCCTTTGGACAGCTGAACCCGTCCTTCGGCTTGTACCTGATTTTGAGGTACATTTAGTCCCCTCAGGATTAATCCTTACAAAGAACCTAAAGAACAGTAGATCAATTTTTAAACAAAACATCAATTTCGCTAGGCCTACAACTATGTCAGTCACTGAAACATGGTTAAAAAAGGGTTATAAGAGGTTTGCTATCTTATATAAGTTGCGGGACACTCAAAACTGGGAGCCATAACTTTGTTTACCTAATCCTATTAAAAGGTAGGTAGGCGATTTCAGAAAACCTAGCAATAGAAATCTAGCTTTGAAAGCACCCCCCCCCCCCCCCCCCCCCCCATTTTAGTACAAACTAAGGGCGTATTATTAAAACTTATTTCTCGCTCGGTCTGCAATACCATAATTGAACGCACTAATGGCGTATAATGTCTGCAAGAACATTGCGTGGAAATATGCAAATACATACATTGACAGGCAGGTCGGAGAGCCTATCGTAGTCCTCAGACCGAGGGATATGATTGGATGAACATTTTATGTTCCTACACCTTCTACAGATGATATAAATACATTTAGACCAATTAACTTAGTGATTGCTATCAGGATATGAAGAGACTTTTAACCAGCATAACAAAAAATGTTTTTAAACCAAATCACCTACACCTGCTTTTAAATGATTATATTACAATGTGCTGCAAGTCAGTTCACATAGTGTTAAAAGCATAAAAGAGTTTCTGGTAAATCATGTATAATTTATCAACAAACCAATAAGCTTCATTTTTAGTTACAGTATTTAATTAGTCACCATGAAATTGCATCCACAAACTATTTTACTTCCATAAGCTTAAGTATTTCTGATCCAAAAGAGACCAAAGTAAAATACCAAAAGAAAGGGAGTAAGATAAAAAAATAAAAAAGTCAAACAGGTTGAATGTACTCAACACAGACCTCTGAATGAGCTCCAGGGTGGCGCTGGCTGACTCCTCGTACTCGATATTAAAAACGTAGAAGCACCCAAAGAACACAGACAATGCCGCTGTAAAGTCCAGCTGGTCGTCAATGGAATGTGTTACTCTGCCCTCAATGCTGACAAACCACTTGGATGAAGTCAGCAATGTCTCACCTGAAATATGAAAAATGACTATAAATACATGTCCAAGTAAAAAACCTACCATTTATAGTGTAGCAATGTCTTACCAAGCATGATGAGCCGGGGCGTTGCGGGTAAGCTAATTTCGTTTTCGATGGACGTCTTGGTAGAATTTTCCTTGAATGCAGAACATAAAAACATTTTAACACTCAAGCTTTGTCAAAACCTTATTCAAAACTTAAGTAGAACTGTAATATTTCATAGTTACTGACATCTGCTAAGATGAACACAGCGTTGTCCTTTTCCTTAAAATATTTCATCATTAACAGGATGGCTGACATGGCAATCCTGTTATTATCTGTTGCATTGGCATCGTCGATCTCACTCAGCATACTCTGGATCTCTCCGTTCCACTTCAGTCTCTGTCTGTTGAAGTAGTTCAGTATTCTCTTGGATTTAACAACAAGAGTTTCGTTAAAGCGGCTTCTGATGTCAATACCAGTCAGGATTTTGAAGTGCCTGCAAAGGCCTCTTTCGGTGAACAGGAACGGCCAATGCCCCTCAATCTCACTGATGGTAGGAGGGGGGCATGAGTTGATCATGTGGCGCTGGTAAACATACGTCTGCTGCATTAAGTCATCCACGTTGGGCAACTCGGCAGCCTTTGGGCCTGCAGACTGAAAAATCTCTGCCGCAACCTTCCTCTTCATTTCAAGAGATTCTGCCGTCTCTCCTTCTGGGACAGAAGACGGTTGCCAATTGATGCATCCATAACTGTCCACTTTACATCTGACTTTTGTCCTCATGTAGTTGTCCTGTTGTCCAGGTCTTTTCGCTGATGGTCTTCTAGGTCGACGAATCCTGTGTTCCATAACATCTCTATTCACATGTTCTACCCTAGTTTTTAGTTGTCTTTGTAAGCAACTGAAGCCATTTCCTAGTTGTTCTCCTTCCTCAGTAATGTCTCCGAATGTCAGGGGATATGTAGACACGATGTTTCGTGCCACTTCCCCACAAGCGGCTAAGTTTGGGTTTGGACAGTGGGCTTGCATGGCTGCCACCACGATCCTAACAAACTCCCTTCTCGGTCCTGGTCGAGCTCTCTCTCCAGTGGACGTGGCCTGAGCGAGAGCTGCTGACATGCGGTTCCAAGGAACATGGAAACTTCTGACCCAGTTGGACCTGATGAATGAAGGAATGAAGGACTGTTCAGGAAGGGACTCATTTGATGATAACGGAGTGAGCGTCATCTCGTTAGGTGTTCCATCCACTTGACCATTGGATTCTTGGGAGGGAACAAAAAAAATAATAATTAAAAGAGATACAGGGAAATTGAAATATGTTGATGGGCCAACAAGGTACCTTCTTCAGAGGCCTCAACCATCATTTATCAGTAAATCTTTGTATTACTGCACTGAGCCTCATTCACTAACAAGTGCATGGATTCATATTAATAAATACAGACAATATTTTTAAAAATTCACAACATGCATATGCATCTGCTCAATATTATTCTAATGTGGATGAATTAAGTATGCTAAATGAGTGACCATAAAACATACTCAAAGCATCTCTTTATAAGGGATTTCGGCACAATCTTTCGTCTGACATATTACGCTTTCTGAAGACATGCTCTCACCTTGGAGCATGTGCAACAAGATTCTCGAGCAATGCCAAGTATGCCATCCTTAAAACCATTTCAGACACTTTTTATACACAACCAGATTACAGACCTATGTATATCATTGCTTTTATGAAATATCAAATGTATAAAATTTCCTCTCACACATTCACAGCTCCACCCAGAGAAGAAGGTTTTTGTATATGTGTGGTTTTGGTAGTTGCTACATTTTTCCATGAATTTAGAATATATTTTTGTATCAAAGTTACTGATGAATTCTGTTCGTGAAAATGTTTGTACATAGACGTCACACACAAATTTGTGCATACACAATGAGACCCATTGTATTAATTGCTCCGAATTCTGAATAAATGTACTTGGCATAAATACATTTCTTGAACATCATTGTGTAAATAGACTATCTCTCTCTAGCTTTGAAGAGAATACAGATGTGGCCTTTGAAAACTTGAAAGAAAAAGATCTTGAAATTTCATGCAATGTCACACAATGTTAGCCAGCATGGTATGTCTCAGTCAGTGTTAGAAAAGATGTTTTGAAACGCAAATATCCAAGGACATCATTTCTAATTCAATCAGAGCTCTATTTTTTTTCTGGCACAAAAGCAATTAAGGGTTTTGAATTAATAAACAATGTCAGTTAGGATGACGTGTAAACTTAGAGAGCAATTTATTATTTCAGCAATAAATGTGGAAATAGCAGAAAACTGGAGGCAAAATTTGCATACACATTAACTTTTTACTGCTCCAACTCAAAATTTTATTTAAAACATTAGGAAATTATTCAAAATGTCAATAAATTTGGGAAACATAATAGATTTATTGTCAAATCTGGTGATATGTTTAACGAACAAAATGATACAAGAGGCTGTGTTTACACTGTTAACTGTGAATTTACAAATTTAAAAAACAAGACTCAATATTTGATACTTTCATATGATAAAAGTAGTGATAATATTCTCAAACAAATTCAATGATGAGCACTACTTTGTACTTCCACTACAGTGAACAGGACCCATTTTAGTTTTAGAAACTGGATTCAACTAATACAGGTGTAAATGGGGTCTGAAACATTTTAAGCTTTCCACCGCTTCTATAGAGGTAGCTGAAAATGCATTTGACCGACCTGCTTTCGTAGCATAAACGTTAATGTGTTCTAATACGTTTGAAAAGCCACTAATGAAAGGTCTCCTTTTACGTTCATTAGCAAAATGCGTGAGCTTATTACACAAAATTGGATCAAAAGATCAGAAAAAGCCCACACATGCACCCGCCCATAGACCCTCACCTGACATCAAGAAAGTGGTCAGAAGAGGACAAAAGAGATAGATTAAAACAGCCTGCTTGTGATCTGATCGACCAAAACACATCTTAATACCAGGAGTAAACAGGGCCTTAGAGACCTCTTTTTTTTTCTTTTTTTTTGAGTCAAATGGTTGGAAATGGTGGAAAAGAGATGTTTTGAAGTGTAAATTAATTACAGGGGGCCCAGAGCTATTGGGGGACCCACAATATTCCCCCACATGGACCCCCTTCAACTTTTTGTTGCAGGTTCTGTTAAAAAAAAAAAAAAAAAAAAAAAAAAAAGGTACTATACAACGACCCCTGAAAACCTAGCAACATCACTAGGTGGAAATTAAAAAGTAATAGCTATTAGAGTAGCCTACCATGTTTCAGGTATAGCGCAAAGTTCATTCAGCCGATCCTTTATCATCTGCCAGTCATGGGGTGTAGAGTTGGGAAATTTCTGGCGAACTATTTCTGCTATTGCTTTCCGCAGGTTGTTAGGTAGTGCATTTTTATCTCGGGAGCCATCAAAGTTAACAGCACCTGACCATTCTCTGTAAACTTCCTGTGGTACTAGACTTTTAAACAGAAGCACAGCAAAGCGTTCTGGCCTTGGTCTCCTGTCTTTTCCAGCTGATTCTAAGTAGAGATTTTTGTCTTTCTTCAAGGAAACTGGATTTAAACACATGTCAGGTAGAATCACCCCCTGATGACAAGAACGGTGAACTTGATGCTGGGAACTTGAATTTTTTGGAGATTCTGGCAGTTTCAAATCAAACAGAGACGTCGATGAAGAACAATGGGACAAAGTACTGGATGGAGCTGACGTTAAAAACATAGATGTTTGTTCAGATGTTGAAATCACAGTTTGTGGGCTGTGAGTTTGGTCTGTCTGTGATGCTGATCCCACTAAAAGAGCGTGATCAGGATCAGAATTAATTTTCTTGAATGACTGCTGGTACAAAGTACAGGCTGTAGAAGATGAAGAGGCTGCAGACACGTCACCTGAAACAACATACAGCTTACGTATGATCTAAATACAAACAACCAAATTAATGGCCATAAAATGCCTTTTAAATTCACCCTAAAATAGGTATTAAGATTTTTTTTTTTTTAATTTGATTCAGTAGCTACATTTACATGCAACCAAGGCTATGACTATATTACTCCGTTCATACTGGTGTCTTCCAAGTTTTGTAGAAGATGTTTATTAGTCAAAATATTAATTAATCAGGTATAATTAAGGTGAATTTAACCACTTGTGTATTAAGTTATATTTCCATTATAAGCATATGCCTGTGTGTTAAGGGCTCGCATGGATGGAATGTTCTGACCCTCATGATGGGAAACATATGTGGAAATACAAAGGGATCTTCTTTCCTTAAACACGTCTAGAAGCCCCTTCTCTGTAGGGAAAGAACATATGTATAAGGAATATTGGCAAAATAGGAAAAATGCACATGTATGAAATGTTCTGAACACGCCTAGAGGAAAGACTATTTAAAGAGAAACTCAGAGAACATTTAGTAGAACTTTTCTGCAGAAGACTTCTCGGCTTTATTTTCTTGTTATAATAAAGTCTATTTTCTGGCATCAAAACCCCACAAGGCTCTGAGAGTGATTCTTCAGAGAGAAGGGAAACCACCACAGTTTCTCATCCACACTTCTGAAAACGTTAAATTCGCTTAACTGAGCATTTGCTTTAAAGCCTCAAAAAAGCTCATCAAGACAATACAGACATGATATGTTTTCATGCAATTCTTCTGGCAGGATAATTTTATTTAGGATAATATCTCACCATTCACTGATGCATTCAGGTCACACTTACAATTGTGTATCTGATTTAAAATACAAACAGCAATGGCGAGTAAATTTTCTGTCATCTTTCCAGGACTGTGATATAAAGAGTGTACACACATATCTGTAGCATTAGTGTGAACATGAATAGCACATAACAGGTACAATATATTGGTATAAACAGAGATCTAGTGATACAATGTGTCACATAACTGAATATGAATCAATTTACAAAAGCCTCCATTTTCACAGTCCACACTACAACGTGAACACAGCATTTTTTTATTATTATTTATCCACTTTAGAGAGTGTTTTAAAGAGCTCCGTTTTCCTTGACAAAAACATTGTCTCAGTGTAGACAGAAAGCCAAAACGGAGAGGAAAAAGATGTGTCTTCAAACGAAAATATATTAGTGTGGACAAGGCCCAAATAATCCGTTAGCAATCAGATTCTCATTCAGACTGAAAAGACTTTTAAGACATGTAAACACCTTAATGGATCAGATTAAGCTCGATCCGAATGAACTTTCAATCGGATTTGAAGGGGTGGTGTAGACCTTCTCTGATCCAATCGAGAGGACATGTGAACTTGATCAGATTGAAAACCGAAACTTAAAAGTACCGTGCATGTGCAATGACAGAGAATTGGTGTAATGATGCATAACGCATGGCACGAGCTGTTGTATTTGGAAAATGAAGTGTCATAAATGACAGTCATGTTATTCTAAAATTCTCGTTCCACTCAACGTCTATGAAGTGGAGCAGAAAAACCTCCCATCAATCCTCACTTTATACTCTCATCCACAGATGGCTTGTTTTGGCCACAGGAATGGGCAATTTTACTGCTTGATTAATAAAAGCAGCACGGCACAAAGCTTCATGTGCTCGTCGTCTCCTAATTAGGACCCGAAATAGACAAATATTAAGTCTACTCTTTAATGGATCTTCTCCTGCTATTGGAAAGAAGCAATAGCAGGAGAATAGTATGTGTGAACAGCGGGAAACTGTATATTTCAGCAAAAGATCAAATCTGATATTGAAGCTTGTGGCATATAAATGCGCACATCAACCCGATCACTTTACTTAGTGTTCCTGCAAAAACTCTATTCGGAATTATCAATCAGAATGATATTATTTTCCAATTTAAAAAAAGGTGTCCATGTAAACGTAGCTAGTGTCACTTTACATAAAAAAATTACATCATGTTTTAATAAGTGTAATCACTATAATCATCATCATCATCATCATATAATACTACCATCTCTTCATAGTTAATGTAGCCACAAATGTGACATTTCAAATAGAATAACAGCACCTGTATTAAGCAAACAAGATGTGCTTTAAATAAAAGAAAATAACTAAAAATATAATAAAATACCTAACTACATAACACTATTATTGTTAGAAATTGCAACAATAGAAAATATAAATAAATAAATTTATATATTTAAAATTTTAATTAAAACAATATGTAAACAATAAATAAACAATTATCTCCTGCCCAGAGGAGAACTGGCCCCCCCGACTGAGCCTGGTTTCTCCCAAGGTTTTTTTTTCTCCATTCTGTCACAGAGGGAGTTTTGGATCCTTGCCGCTGTGCCTCTGGCTTGCTCAGTTGGGGACACTTAATTTCTAGTGATTATCGTCAATTTGATTTAGCAGATACTATTTAAACTAAACTGATCTAGACAATGACATTTCTGAACTCAATAATGAAATGCCTTAACTAAAAATTGAGTGTTTAATCTTATTTTTATACATTACTGACACTCTATCCTCCAATTTGATACTGTTAGCTACCTCCTTTGTTGCTACCAACATATCTTGACAGATTAGCATATACAATGCAAACATATCGTGGTTTTGGACCCAATTGACTCCTTTATTTAGCACTGACCACTTATGATGGATCACCCATGGTGCATCTTAAAACAGGTGTAAATGGGGTAAGATTTGGCTATTTGAAAATTCAAAAAGCACAAAACGGTGCTCTGACGACATTGAACACCCCCATTATCATCTCAGAGCCAATGACAGTCCATCCCCCAGTTCTGTGATAAAGACATTAGACATGCATGCACAAGAAATACCTGTAAATCCACTCTAAACCCATGGCTGGCTGACCAAATGTGCCTGAAAGAGTTGGTTTTAAAAACAAAAAGTCTGTCCGACCACTACTGTTGTGTGAAGGCACCTGGAGAAAAAAAATGTGTTTTCAAAAGGCCACATCTGTAGGTCAAAGTCTCTCAATTCAGTGCCCACATGGGCCAGTTGTGAAAAAGGGGTAATAAATGTGAACACCCCAATTCTTTAAAGTGGGCATCAAAGTGAAGTGCAAGACACAGCAACGCCATACAGTGTGCAACAGGCACTTGTTTTTCAGCCATAAGTTTGTTTCTTACCTCTTTGTTTGAACGTTTTCACAAGTTTTCGACACTGTATTGGCTCCAGAAAGTCCTGAAGATCGGACACCTCTACTAGGGAAAGATCCTCTGTCTTCTCCACGCCCACCACTAATGAAAGATGATTGACCACATTCTGAAGTTTGTTTAAGTCCAACTCTGGGAGAACTTTTTTGATTTCCTCTTGGACTGCGCCTGCAGGGGGATGGAAAGATCACACAATGAGGGTAAGTTTCAACAATAAGGACTAAGCCTAAACCAAATGTAATTTAAAATAAACTTGTTTACAAATAATAAAGGTTAAATTTAAACAATCATTTTGGATTTTTTTTCAATTGCATCTGTTATTTCCAATGTGTTATCCACATCACCTGCCACTTGCATGTTTATTACATTTTTGATTACTTATTACATATTGATATGATTTTTAGCTACTCTAAAGAATGTTGCACTCTCGTTTAACATATTTAAATCCATTCTGCACATTTCCAAAAAAACAAAACAAACAAACAAACAAAAATACCCAGTGTTATATCTTTCCACGACTTTTGCAGTCTACAACAGTAGGGTTTCGTAATTTACTAATCATTTGCTATTCATTAGCAATTTACATGGTAATCAATCACGTAAAATACACACGTCTACACTGCATGTGTATTTGATCATACTTCTGTGAGGTGATGACCAATTAATAAATGAAGTTCTCTCTCTGCATACCTTTCACACATTGATTATCTTGGTCTTCCTCATTTATTCCTGAAGAGCAATCTTCAAATGCCTCTTCCTTGATCATGATCATGTCTGGTTCTTCTTCCAGCAAGTTTACTGGCTAAAGGATAGAAAATAAAACAGAACTGGTCATTCTGACATTGTTTTTGAACTCCATATACAGCAGTATGTGAGACCAACCTCTCCTATGATGACTGGAGAGTCCAGATGTGTGTCCTCCTGCTCACCAACATGTGACTCCTCGTGTCTCCAGAGGTTCAGGCACCATTCCTTTCCAAAGACATGGTCAATTGCAGGACGATGTCCAGTGTCTGTTGAACATGTGGGCATTAGGTGGGTATAGAGTTAGAGGCACAACGTGGCTGCTTGAATCTCCAACTTTAAAATATCAGTCCTTTAGCGCCACTTTTTGCATTTAACATCAGTATATCAACACGTCAATTTGTGCATGTGAAAAGACTTGAATATTAAGGTTACCTGTAAGTCCAGAATGGCTTGACTTAGCTTCTGTCCCGTTCATCTTCCCAGAGCTTTTCCATGCAGACTGAAGTTCATTCTCCAGAAAATGGCATTTCTTTTTCAGAGATTCATTTTCGCTTGTAAATCGTGTAATCTCTAATCGCAGAAAAGACGCGTTCTCCTCGAAAAGTTTGCTTATTTCCACAACAGCTGTTTTGGCTAACGTTTCCATTATGGATGTTAACTGTGTCTGAAATTCGGCGGTATTCATGATGTCCATCTTTCACGGGACACCTTAAAGATGTAAACACTCGCCCTTTGACTCGGCAGCTCTATTAATGTCTTAATATAGATGTTTATTTCTACCTCAAACAAACAATGGCGTTAGGTTGCCTTTAGTATTTATGTAGATAGAAACAAAGCATAGCGCTTGGCAGAAAAGAATCATGGGATGATTTACCGTAAACCACCGTGTAGAGGTTTGACTGCTTCTAAACAAAACCCTTTAATCGGCATGAAATGGATGAGATTGAGGCGCATTTCCGTGTAAAATGGCTCATCAAATGCAGAAGGTGGGATTGGTTGTTCACTGCATATGTCAGCAGAGAGGAGTATATCACACAAGCACAATTTACTTTCATTTCATTTTAAAGATTATGATGTTAAAAGTGTTATTAATTATATGTCCACCTCACTGATGGGCTCTTTCACACAACCCATGATCTATTGCTGTCTTTTCTACTGCAAGCTCAGATAAACTGGGTAACATTCTTACATGTCCTTGTTACACATATTATATGTACTTACTATTATAATAGCAGTAAATTATGCATAATTACATGCAAATAACCCTAAGCCAAACCTTTATCATAAGTACATGTGCAGTTAATTAACAAATGTATAATTACACTGTAACAAGGACACCTTGTAACCAAGAATTGCAATAAACTGGACAAGAATTGAAGCGTGATGTTTGGTTATCCTGTCTCAAACATGCTTTACAAGAGCACAGTTACAAAACTGAAAATCTAATATGTAAAGTTTAAACCACATGGTCCAACTGAATGAAAATTTTGTGAGGTCTTGTGTATAACAATAGAATAAAATTGAAAGTTTTGATGTAAATTTTATTGGGAAAGGCAATTGCTTCAAATGAAGGATTTGAAGCAATTGCAAAAGGAATTTTAATATGATTAATACAAATATGCTTAAACATTTGATGATCTGTTTGAGTCAAAAATGTACTACTTTGTAAAAATGTACACATTGATACAAAAAAAACATATTTTATTCAGAAAACTGTCAAGTAGATAAAAACAATGGTGCAATGTCAAATATTTCAGGGAGGGCAAAAGGTAAAAGTAAAAATATCAAGTTACCAACGTTATGTAACAAAAAGTTACAGCATGAACAAATCCATAGTTCCTTTTCCAAAGTATCAGAAAACTACACACAAGAACACATTTCACAGTGTTTAAACCATAACGTATTGCCAGCAATCAATGGAAATTACCATAATAGGAAACTGTTTAGTGTTAGTGCGTCATTATTATTGCGCACATGTGAACAAACAACCAGTATTTTTGTCTACTCTGACTTTTTTCCCATTTTTTAACATTTATTTTATAACAACAGATAAGAAGGATATTCTATAATGACCTAGACAGAGGTTTTATACTAAAAATAAGGAGACAATGTTCAGTATCAATTTATTTCTGTTTTAACATCGGTGTGTTCTAAGCGCAATTTTGAAGGCGTAGCTTTTGCCACAGTGTGAGCACCTATAAGGCTTTTCTCCGGTGTGGCTTCGGAGATGTACATTAAGAGAAGATTTTTGAGAAAAGCTCTTTCCACACTCCATACACACGTACGGCCTCTCTCCAGAATGAGTGCGCTGGTGAGTTGTGAGATATGTTTTCTGAGCAAACCGTTTACCACAAACTGCACAGATGTAAGGTTTTTCTCCAGAGTGTTTTCGCATGTGTCTTGTCATATGGCTTAAATACTCAAAGGTTTTCCCACAGAACACACACTTGAATTTGTTCTTTGTTGTAATTGTCTCATTGAAATTCAAGTTATTAGAAATAAATCCAACATCAGGGCTTAGATCTGACCCTACTGTGATGTCTCCATGTGTAGCTCCATCAAGAGATTGTTCTTCAGCTTGTGTCTGCTGTACATTCGATTGGTCTTGGTCATCTGAAGGTACCGTGTATGTGATAAAATCATCAGAGATCTGGGCAACACATCTCTCATCACTGGTCATTGCAGATCCTGGAATTCAATAAATTAAACATGAACATCTAAATATAATAAAAAAAGTTAAAGGGATAGTACACCCAAAAATGAAAATTTGCTGTTAATTTACTCAACCTCAGGCCATCCAAGAAGTAGGGGACATTTTTTTTCCTCAGTAGAACAGTAAAAAAGTTTTTCATAAGCTGAAAAAAAAGTCCTTGGTGATTCATAAAATGCACATCAATGGCTATCGTCACCTTGAGAAGTAAAAAAGGCATATGAGAAATGAAAACCTGTGGCTCTTGACAATATATTACGGTCTTATGAAGCAAAACGATTGATCTGTCAGGCTTGTAGACTGTTTTGTGTGTGTTTTGCTCCCCATGTGTTCCCGGTGACCCGGTTTTTTCCTCATTTTGATTGTGTTAATTTGCTCCAGGTGTGTCTCGTCGTCTTCCCCAATTACCCTATGTTTAAAAGTCCCAGTCCTTCTGTGTATGTTTGTCAGTTCTAAACGTCATTCCCTGTGCCTCCTCTGCTCCATGTTGGACTATTAAAGACTCTCTTTTGAAGTACTCCTCGCTCCCTGGCAGAGTGTGACATGATCTGTGCAAGAAAATGTACATTATTTACAACATTATAGCCTAAGGCTATACAGGGAAGTCTGATTATTTTCCGCAAACTGGTTCTTTTGGACAGTTTGTTGTAATGAACTGGTTCAAATAATTGATTCACCGACTCCTTGATGTTTATGTATGTTATTAAAGCAGCCAATAATGATGTAAAACATGGTTGTTTTACATGTCTAAGAAAGCACATAAAGTGAATAAAGTAGTCTTAATCAACTCACCTTTTTATATAAACGATAAAAAAAACATTAAAACGTACATTTTAACCCCTTCATTCAAGTGCTGAGTTCACATATGCGCTTATCACTGGCTCATTGGTCTTCAGCTTCAGTCCGAACCACTTCCTCAGTTCAGTGACTGTTGGAGTAACTTGAGCGCTGAATGAGTTGGCAAAAACCAGCATCCTAGGATCATATACGCCTGTATTTTGTCTCATTTCAATCAGTGAATGTTAGACTTGTCCAAAAGTGAGTTTTGATTGAGTAACTTGTTGATCTGAGCTGCTCAAGTGGCAGACGGTTTCAGACAGTTCAAAAGAATGATTTGTTCATGAACTCCAGATACTCCAGTAATAATGTTGTAAATAATGTTCAGTTTCTTGCACAGACCAATCGTTTCGCTTCATAAGAGCCATGGGTATTAATTTTGTTGTGCCTGTATATAATTTTTTTTTCTTACCGTGAAATGAAGGTAGCAATTAATTTGCACTTTATGTATCACCAAGGACCATGGTTTCAGCTAAAAGTCTTTACAGTTCTACTGAAGAAAAAGCTCATCTACATCTTGGATGGCCTCAGGGTGAGTAAATGAACAGCAAATTTGAATTTTGGGTGAACTATCTCTTTAATACCAGCTGTTCCAAAGTTTTCTCTCCACAAACCTCTCAAACTGCTACTTTCGTCTTCCTCTGGTTTATTTTTCCCAGTGTAATTGTCATCCTTCAGCGTCTCCTCATTAATCATAATCACATCTGTTTCTTCATCCAGCAAATTTATTGGCTAAAATTATTGACAATACAGGAGGAATTAGTAAGCTGCATTCTGACATTACATGAAAAAAAACGTAAGCAGTATGCGAGACCAACCTCCTCTGCGTTGACTGAAGAGTCTTGGTGCATGTCGTCCTTCTGACCGACATTAGATTCCTCGTGTCTCCAGAGGTTCATGCACCATTCCTTACCAAAGACATTGTCAATTGTGGGCTGGTGTTTGTTGTCTGTTGAACATGTGGGCATTAGTTAGGCTAAACCACTCCTACAAAAACACATTCTCAACAAACAGAGCTTTTCATGTCTTCAATTTTGACATACAATTTTATTTGAAAAGGTTTCATCTGAGCTTTTCCTACCACAGGCCAAAAGAACTATAGCCTTGAAATATACAACTCAAAAATGTTACATTATTTCAACCCCATCCCAATAATTTTGGAATAAATGTACTGCATTTGTAGTATCGTTCCATTTTTGGCATACCTTGCAATAGAATCATACAATTGTCACACCATATTGCAAAACATCAGTGGCAGTGCCCTGCCTTAAAATGTGATTCTGCTTCATGTGATTTCATTAGAATAACTGCATCAACCCAAAGAAACTGACACTTTCATAGTTGCAAATGGTCATCAACTGTAGGATGGTGGACCATCTGAGAACCATCTCAGACAACTGGATGTCTGAAGTTCATAAAAACACATCACAACCGAGTGAACTGACACAAGAGTTGCAAATACATTTATACCGTATTTGGGGGTGTTCAATTGTTTATGTTCTGGGTCCATTCCTACTCCACAGATCCAGAAATAGTTTTATGTCAAGAGGATTAAAACATTTGTTTTTCCTCAGACAAACGTAACATTTTCAGAAATTGAAGCGAGCATGATATTTGAAACAGAAGAATGCAACATTATTTTCTATTTACTCTTCCAGAATGTAAATGGTGACGGATATGGACAATTGCCAGATATTACTATGAAAGTTTGTGCATTACAATTTATCAAATATTGCTCACTAATCTGTGAATTATGTCGTTTCCTAAAAATGACCTCACTTAACGTTACAGCAAAGACTACAGTATCCGCTAGCACAATTCATCAGCAACAGTCCCTCAAGGGCAACAACATTACCCTTTGTGGGGATTAAACACAGTTGACCAGCTCAGGTCTTTAATTAGCCTGCACATCCTCATGTGACCATCTATCGCCGCATTTAATTTAGGCAAATTCACAGCAGTAACACGCGTCTTATAATCACCTGTAAGTCCCAGATGATGGTTGAAAGGAGCTTCTGTCCCGTTCATCTTTCCAGCGCTTTTCCGAGCAGACTGAAGTTCATTCTCCAGAAAACGACATTTCTTTTTCAGAGATTCATTTTCGTTTGTACAGCGTGAAATCTCTAATCGCAGCAACAAAGAATTCTCCTCGAAAAGTTTGCCTATTTCCACAACAGCTGTTTTCGCCAGCATTTCCATTATGGATGTTAGCTGCGTCTGAAAATCAGCAGTATTCATGATGTCCGTCGCTTTACAATGTCTGGAGAAAATGCAGGCTCCACTGTACTCTTAATATAGTTATTTTTTGGCAGTCACTGTCCCTATTTTCGGTACAGTCTTTCTGTAGAAACCATAAATAGCGTTTGGCTGCAAGGAATCATGGGATGAAATACCGTAAAACACTGCATAGAAAATACGAGAAAAATAATGCTACTATTCAGAATAACATCAGACAAATGAAATTAACAAATAAAATTATTTAGATTTATAGGAGCACGAAAAGAACAAGAGTATTTTTTATTAATATGATATGAGGTTTTTTTTTACTTGCATTGCGAAAAAAAATGAAAATAATCTTCATGTGTTTAATGCAATAAATAATTTTAATAGAACATGTTTAAGTACATTTTTTTAAATGATCTCTGTGCAAATCAATGCAGTTTGAAACTAATATCAGCACATTTACTCAAGCTTATTGTCATTAACTAATGTTGTTGCAAGTCTGACATGACAAGTGTTTGTTAAGATTATATTTGGTCGTGAACCCTTTCTCACATTTTGTACAAGTGTAGGGTTTTTCTCCAGTGTGACTTCGCAGATGCATGTCTAGAGTGCATTTCTGAATAAAGCCTTTTCCACAGAGCGAACATTGATATGGCTTCTCTCCGGTATGGGTGCGCTGATGGGTGTACAGGTGTCCTTTCTGAATGTACCTCTTTCCACAGAGCGAGCACCTGTATGGCTTCTCACCTGTGTGGCTCCGCTGATGTATCGTAAGCTGACTAAAACACCTGAACCTCTTCGAACAATAGGAGCAAACAAAACGCTTGTCTCCTGAAATAGTGTTGGCACTGTTTGTTCTTGTGGAGTTTGATGCACTCAAGCTCTGTGCGTGACTGAAAGACATGTTTGGTTCACCATTTGGCACAGTCTGGTTCACTGTGATTGTTCTGGGTGAGGGGTTTCTGTTCACTTCTGGTGTTTCTGCTTTAGATGGGACTCTTGCTGTTGCGTCTCCTCTACTTCCTCTGCCAACACAAGGAACAGTTTTGAGAACATCCTCGATGGGTGACAGGCTCACAGCTTCACCACATTGGGTTCCTGTGGTTAAGTGAGAGTAATGTAAGTGGAAGGAAGTTATAAATTATTTAGAAACACCGGCAAATTAAAATTATCCACCATTATACAACAGTTAGTTACCTGCTTCACTGTTGTCTTGACCAATCCAAACATCTACTTCCTGTTGCTCCTGCTTTACCATACTAACTGGATGGTTTACCTCACACTTCTGCTCTGGACTGTCCTTTGACATTGTGACATCACATTATATCTCATATTTGTATGAAATAGAAACATTACATTTTCAACAGCTCTTTTGCTTAAAGGCCATTAATATGGATATTTACTTGAAGAGAACCTACTTGGTCTTGCTCAATTACTGTTGGGACGCCTTCTCTTGGTCCTCTACGCCTGTTCAAATGGCTGTGCATCTCTTCTTGGCTACATTCACTAATAAAAAATAGAAAAATAAAAATGTAAGTCTCTTATGCTCAAGGCTGCATTTATTTGAGAAAAAAAAGTAATATTGTGAAAAATTCTTAAAATTTAAAAGTAACTGATTTCTATTTGAATATATTTTAAAATATAATTATCCATGTGATAATTGGACAAGACTGGAGTAATGATGCTGAAAATTCAGCTTTGCCATCACAGGAATAAATTACATTTTAAAATGTCATTATAAATGGTAATATTTCTCAATTGTATTGCTTTTACTGTATTTTTGATTAAATAAATGCAGCCTTTTTGAGCACAAGCAACTTATTTCAAAAACATTAAACAATCTTAACTATTCCAGTATAATCTAAATGAGTATGGTTCATGACCTTGACTGTGGCCAAGTTATAGAGTTATAGAGACTGCATAGAGTTTATATATATATATGTGTGTATGTGTGTGTGTGTGTGTGTGTGTGTGTGTGTGTGTATGTGTTAAATAAACATTTGGTTGCATATATTTGTCTCATGAAGTATATGAAATTCCATGCTAAATAAGTGCTAAAGAGTGTAAGTACCTCTTGAGACATGTGACCCTCTCTGTCGGTGTTTGTCCAGTGTTTGCCAGCGGCTGGAGCTCCATCAGCCTCAGTCTCTTCCTCAGAGAGCTGATTTCACTGCGGCTGCGGGTCACCTCCGACAGCAACACTTCACACTCCTCATCCACGAGCCTGCCTATCTCTAACACTGCTGTCTGCACAAGTGTGTCCATGATGGACGCTAACTGAGTCTGGAAAGAGGAGAGAGTGGACAGCATCTCCACAAACTATCGAAAGGAAGTCAAACTTTTTTTACAGATATATACAGAATCGACTGCTATTCATATACTTTAGCTAGTCGTATGTTTTAACGTAATAATGCCAAATAAAATGTTTCCACAGTTGTAATCTTACACCGACGGTTCCCTCTCCCACTATTTCTCCTATCTTTAGCTCAGTGGAAATGATTTATCAAAATATGGCGGACTAGCGACATCTATTGAAATGGCGCCGTTTGATTGCGAGCCAGAGGGAAAATACACTGTTGTAAATATAATCTTCGATTATTTACTGCTGATATAACGTCTTTTTGCATCTATGGAGAAAATGTTTAGGCTCCCAAAACATATAATAGTCTTAAATTGTCGCAGATAAATTGGAATTCCCTACATATTGTGATAATGCTATATGTGACCCTGGATATTATATTATATTATATTATGATGGTATTTGAGACTCTAATTTGAATATTTCGAAACTGAGCTCGACTCAAGTCAGCACTACATTACCCAGAATGCAACAGTAGGCAACGTTCTCTGCGATTGGATGTCGGTCAGAGCGCGTGAGGGGCACGTAAAGGAAATCTCACTATTAAGAAAACATTCCTTGGTGAGTGAAATGTAATTTCTTAGTTTTTACAGCTTCCTTAAGGAAGTTTAAAAGCACGAAGCATCATTTTGACGCGTTATTATTATCCGAGTTTGTCGGTATAGGCTCTTAGTGCACTTATACTACGACTCACATTTCGGTGCAATACTTCCTTCATTCATTCGACTTTATTAAACCTGCACTGCCCAATCAAATTCAACAGTACACGTTGTTCATAAGACCTGTATTGCAGGCAGCTGTTAACTTATTGTTTCCTTTTTCTGATCATGCAAAGTTGAACGTATGTATTTGTGCATTGCTTCATATCTGAACTGACTGGCATAATCATTGCCTCTCTTTATTTCAGAGAATTATGTCTGGACGAAGAGTGGTGGTTTTCCCCTCAGTGGCCGAGCTTGGAGCCACTCTGGCCCAGCTGGTGTCCTCTCGAGCAGAGAAGGCTCTCAGCACAGGTGGAAGCTTCTCTCTGGGCCTTTCAGGAGGGAGTTTGGTGTCCATCCTGAGTAAGGAGCTGCCTGCTGTCCCAAACCTGGACTGCAGCAGATGGCTCGTTGGGTTTTGCGATGAGAGACTCGTTCCATTCACTGATCCTGAGAGCACTTATGGCTTATATAAGGTAACTCGGTGCATATTAGAAGGAGTGGCAGTCTTTTACTTATACTACAAAACCTGTAGAGCTAAACAAGTCAATTCATAGTTTTCAGTCACATGACACAGAGGCCAAGAGGTAAAACATCTATAGAAATGCTACACAGTCCTGTAAAAAATTTAGATCACCCATCAAATGAATGCAATCAAATATATGGGAACAAACTGCAAGTTTGGGCAACTGCAATTCATATACAGTCCTTCGTAAAAAAATTAGTTTACCCAAAAATGAACCTTTACTCAGCCTCAGACCATCCAAGATGTAGGTAAGTTTGTTTCTTTGTGTAAAAATTCAGAGAAATTTATCTTTACATCACTTGCTCACCAATCATGGATCCTCTGCAGTGAATGGGTGCCGTCAGAATGAGAGTCCAAACAGCTGATAAAAACATGACAATAATCTGGGCTGATCGTGTCATGTGAAAACTATGATTACTGATTGATTTTTATATCTTACAGAATCAGTTGTTTGGGAAAATCAGCATTCCAGAAGAAAGGATTTTGGCTATAGATCCTTCATTGCCTGTGCAAGAATGTGCTGATGACTATGCTGGTAAACTGAGCAAGGTGCAATTTCGTTTTCTAGACAGATTACATAGATTTTCAATTTTTTTTTTCAAATACATATCCCTTAATAGAATTTTGTCATTGCAGGCTTTTAACACAGAGAAAGTTCCAGATTTTGACATGCTGTTGCTGGGAATGGGACCAGATGGGCACACCTGCTCTCTCTTTCCAGATCATCCTTTATTACAGGTTTCAGATAAATTCTTAATAAAGCAGCAATTAATGGTTTTTATATTAATATCTGTTATATTAATATAACATCTACTTTTAGTTTAGCATGTCACTTATTACGAAATCCTGTTGCTCCTGTCCTATCTGTTTTGGTATGGTTTTGTGTTTATTGGCTTTCTTTTTTTAAAGTATCTTTGTGTTATGGGACATGTGATTTTGTAGGAAAGCCAGAGGACAGTGGCGCCCATCTCTGATTCCCCCAAACCACCGCCTCAGCGTGTCACTATGACATTACCCACAGTTAACGCTGCTCGATGTGTAGTGTTTGTGTCAACTGGGGGCAGCAAAGCTCCTGTACTCAAGGTAAGCACTTTCTATTTTGTCTCAGTCCAGACTTTTGGACCCCATTGTATATCTTTAATTGTCATTGTTACATTTTTACCTTATTAGTTCGATATTCCTACTGCTCCAATTTTGATTCTGTATTTTCTGTACTTTTATAGCAAGTATTGGAGGGTGGAGAAGGCCCTGCACTTCCAGCAGCTCTGGTCGAACCTAAACAGGGAGAACTCTTCTGGCTAGTGGATGAGCCAGCAGCTGCCTCCCTCATGTCTCCGGTGGAGAGGCCAGGTCCTGGAACAAAGCTCTGAATTTAGGAGACAGAACTTTTAGAAACACTGTCTAGTATTCTTATGGAGTCCTTAAAAAGCCCTATGTTTGCACAGATTTTTCTTCACAGCGCTTACACACGAAAATTATCATTATAACCATAATACTACTGTAAAACTATTTTGGGATATATGAAGCTTTCTTATTGTATGTATATATATATATATATATATATATATATATATATATATATATATATATATATATACAGAACAGAAACACTGTTTACTAATGCTACATTAATGCTACATGCTACATTGTGACTTTTTATCTTACAATTAAACTTTTTTTCTCATAATTGAAAGTTTATATTTAACGTTGCTGACTTTTTTCTTAGAATTGCGAGGAAAAAAGGAACAAATTGTGAGATATGAACTTAGAAATTCAGGGAATTTTTTTTTAAAAATTGATAAGTCGTAATTACTTTTTTATTATTTTTTTTTTAATCCTGTGGCAGAAACAAATAAAGTAAAATAAAATACAGATTATTGGAGTACGTTTTAGAATGAATCAGAATGAGCTTTATTGGCCAAGTATGTTTACACATACAAGGAATTTGTTGTAGTGACAGAAGCTCCACAGTGCAACAGAAAGACAGTAACAGGACAGGACACAGGTAATAAAACAAAATAACAAGAAATAGCCAATAACCAATGTACAAAGCAGCAGAAAAAAAAAAAAAATACACAATATATAATATAGGCGACTATGTATGTACAGGTCAAGTATGTGCAAATGAGAAAATAAAAATAAAATAAGTGAGTGTGGTGAATGGATAATGAATTAGTTGTGTGTTCTACGTTTATTTACAAGAAAATACTATTCTACAATACTTTCTACTTCAAAATGCCATGTGCAATTCAGTATGTTACTTGCCGTTTCTTTGCAATTATTTTGGAAATTTACTTGCCATTCTGAATGAAAATTGCTTTTTTTCAGTGCATAGTGTCTGGTGTTATATACAGGGTTATTACAGTTACACACGTGGTCACAATTGTTGGCACCCTTAGTAAATATGAACAAAGAATGCTGTGAAAATAAATCTGCATTGTTAATCCTTTTGATCTTTTATTTTAAAAATTCACAAAAAAATAACCTTTCATTGGAGAAAAATCATTTAAAATGAGGGGAAATATCATTATGAAAAATGTTTTTCTCTAATACACATTGGACACAATTAACGGTACCCTTTAATTCAATACTGGAATGGCCATAGCAGAAGCTTGGTTTTGTGCCCAGCGGCCCATTTTTATGTTGCTTTTAAGGATTGTTTTTGGATTATTGTACGGTTGGAAGATCCCAACATGGCCCATTATAAGATTTCTAACAGAGTCAGTTACTTATTGATGTTTTATCTGTTGATAGAATCAGTGATGCATGTGTCTAAACTAGATGTCCGGGACCTCCAGCAGAAATATAGGCCCACAACATCAAAAATACAGCAGTATATTTCATTGTACACATGGGGTACTTTTATCCCTGTGTTCACCAAACCCATCTTGAGTGTTTCATCTGACCATAGAAGCCAGTCCCATTTGAAGTTCCAGTCGTGTCTGATAACTGAATATGCTGGAGTTTGTTTTTGGATGAGAGCATTTTCTTTTCTGGAAACCCTCCCAAACAACATATGGTGTAGGTGCTGTTTGATATATTGTTTAAAGTTTTCTATGGGTACCAATAATTGTGTCCAACGTGTATTTGAGAAAAACATTTATTTCATAATGAGACCCCCCCCCCCCCCCCCCCCCCCCCCATTTTCAATTGATTTAGTTAAATGAAAGGATAGATTTTTGTAATGAATTAATAATGCTGGTTTATTTTCATATATATATATATATATAGAGAGAGAGAGATGTATACATTTTTGAATGCATTATGAAACTGCTAGATATTTTTTATGAAGACAGATAATGATTTGAAATATTAAATGAATGTAACGTGTTACTATCAGTGCCCTTAGTTTGCAGATTTACCAGAAGGTGTCCCTCCCCTTTAAACGTCAGCGTAACATCCCCTTTAACTCGCTCGTCTTCCAAACTGCAGTGTTGTCAATGCTGGCTGATTTTGGTCGGCGGAATTATTAAAACTAAAGTTACCCGTTTTAACTTTCTACCTCTGGGTGTAACTGTGTGGGTTAGCTTTAGCTGCAAGAGCTTGAATGCTTGTTTGTAAAGAGTGTGTGCTGTACAATGCTCTGGTTCGTGTTGTTCGTGTCGGTGCTGTGGTCCTGCCTGATGAACACTGGACCAGCTCAAGGATACTTCCACGAAGAGCGCTGGAGTCCGGAGTCTCCTATATTAGCTCCCCGAGTAATGATCGCTTTCATCTGCCGTAACGCCCAGCACTCGCTGCCACATTTCCTCGGTACTATCGAGCGCCTCGATTACCCTAAAGACCGGATCGCGGTGTGGTAAGAGTGTGTGTGTGAGTGTGTGCAGCTGCTCAGAGTCAGATTCTTATGTTACTGATGTCATAATGGTAGAATCTCATAACACGTCATAATGCTTGTAGTGTGCGCGTGCAGAACGAATTTTCCATTACTTCTAAGTGTTCCAAAAGTGTCTAACGTTAGTACTTACTCATAACATACTAAGTGATAACTACATTTCCTCTGTTGTTAATAGTAGCAAACTTAACGTCCGAGTAGTACGCTGTTTCCAGTTGTTAACTATTTCTTAATAGGCAGCGGCTATTTGCACTAAGTCCAAATAGCAATAGATGCTATTTACACTGTGTAAATAGCAATTAGATGCTATTTACACCAAGTGCAAATAGCATATTTTTTTAGTGACAGATGCTATTTACACTAAGTGCAAATAGCGATGGATTCTATTTACACTAAGTGCAAATAGCGATGGATTCTATTTACACTAAGTGCAAATAGCAATGGATTCTATTTACACCAAGTGAAAATAGCAGTATTTTTTAACGATATGCTATTTACACTAAGTGCATAGCTATAGATTCTATTTACACTGTTAAAATAGCAAGATGTTCTGCTATTTATACTACTTATTGCAAATAGTGGCAATTATCTGCACCTCAGTATTGTAGTACATTATAAAACAGTACGCAGTAATAACGTACTGAGTGTAAATTATAATTTTAATTCAAATTTATTAAATGGATGCCACCTTATTGGGACAAAAAAGCCCCCCCCCTACACCTACCTACCCTAACTCTACCCGATACTTTATTTTCAACTTTTTGATTATTTCCTTATTTTTTTATTAAAAATAAATGCCTTTCTGATGCGATATGAGATTTGAAAAGGGAGAAAAAAATGTTTGGAAAAAGGTGGGCTCGAACTCGGGTCGCTCGCCTCAAAAAGCATGCACCGCGGAGTTAGTGTAAATAGCCTTTGCCAACAAGATGGGCTATTTGCACTTAGTTATTAATATGTACTAGGAATTATTACTATGTTACAAGTAACTATTCTAGTACTTAATAGTATCTACATGAGCTGCACTAGTACTTCATTATTAGATAGGCCTACCCCTGTCTTTTTTACCAGACACTAGTATCGCGTTTTTGACCCTGGAGCTCAAAACCAGTCATTAGTAGGACGGGTATATTTGTAGCAATAGCCAACAATATATTGTATGGGTCAAAATGATCGATTTGTCTTTTATGCCAAAAATTAGGATATTAATTAATATGTTCCATGAACATATTTTGTAAATTTCCTACCATAAATATGAAAACTTAATTTTTGATTAGTAATATGCATTGCTACGAACTTAATTTGGACAACTTTAAAGGTGATTTTTTTTTTTTTTTTTTGCACCCTCAGATTCCAGATTTTCAAATAGTTGCATCTCAGCCAAATATGGTCCTATCCTAACAAACCATACATCAATATAAAGCTTATTTATTCTTCTTTCAGGTTGTGCATAAATCTCAATTTTAAAAAATTGACCCTTCTGACTGGTTTTGTAGTACATGGTCAGATTTGTTACTTGTTGCACTACTTTCAATTGCTTTTTGGACTAGGGTTTCATTCTTGGTGCCTGTGAACATCTGTCTGCCAGCAACTCAATGTTCTGGAAGGCAAATTTAAGGGGGAAAAAATTAGATGGGAGGGGCTTTGCCATACTTACTGTGTCCTGCTCATCTCTGCCAGCATTACTTGAAATTTTCCCTTTAAGTTGTCATTGCCCTAACCAGTGAATGAAGAGCTCTGTTGTAAAGGTGTCAGTTACCAAGAATGCTCTGAAGCTTGCCGTAGTCGTGGCACAGATTGAATTGTCATATAACGACAAGGAAATAAACATAATACAATCAGTTTAGCTGCTTACGGTGCTCTTCAGGAGTGAACACTGCAAAACAGAAATGCATTGAAATTTTATGTGGTAGCATATGGGTCTCACAGACAGCATGCAGATCAAGCTTTTTTGTTAATAAATAGCTGTCAGGTGATGGAGCTGTGGTCTAGAGGTTAGTGCACATGCCCCAACACGTTGATGTTAACATCCCAGGTTTGAATTCGGCTCGTGTCATTTGGTGACCCCATTTCGCCTCACTTCCCTTTGCTTATTTTTATTCTTACTGTATATAAAAAAATTAAAAACGAAAATTCTGTCATTTACTCCCCTCGTCCTGTATGATTTACTTGTGTGGAACACAAACGAAGATTTTCAAGAATATAGGTAAACAAACATGGACGTCAATGGGAACCAAAACTGTTTGGTTACCAACATTTTCTTAAATACCTTCCTTTGTGTTCAGCAGAAAAATGAAATGCATACAAAATGAGGGCCAATATGATAACAGAATTTTAATTTTTGGTTGGATTATCCCTTAAATCCATTAATTGTTTTTTTTTTTTTT
Organism: Barbus barbus; assembly: GCF_936440315.1. Taxonomy (NCBI): domain Eukaryota; kingdom Metazoa; phylum Chordata; class Actinopteri; order Cypriniformes; family Cyprinidae; genus Barbus; species Barbus barbus. The sequence goes on along the minus strand of NC_136731.1, from coordinate 20,247,118 downwards.
TTTTTTTTTTTTTTTTTTTTTTATATGACTGAACTCACACGATTACGTTAAGGTACAACAACAAAAATAACGGTTTAAGGTTAGATTAAGTAGAAATAGCTTTTTAAGATAACAAGTGCACAGTTTCACTTCTGCACGATGGCAGAAGTGGAAATTAATGTACATGAACCTAGTTTAGTCAGTTATGACCTAACATAGTTATTATTAATGCAATGGCACTCATATAACTAGGGGCCTCAGAAACCTTCTGCCTCAAGATTATACTAAAAAGTATTAAAAATAAATAAATTATTATTAATATATATAACTATCATCTGAAGTAAAATGTTAAAATAATAATAAAATATATTAAAATAAAAATAGTACAAATATTTATTTTCCCCCTAAATAACTTTTGAATTGAAGAACATGCATTTCATGAAACTTCTGAAGTCACAAAATGATTGTGGTTAATTAATTTATTATCAATATTTCTAGTTTCTGTTAATAAAAAGGTTTCGAAAACAAGCAGCTTTGTCAATTGCAGCACAAATACCGGAAATAGCTTGTATTGTGCTAAACAGCAAGAGGCCTTTGAGTAAAAAAGGTTGAAAACCACTGATATAACTGTTTGATAATAGACTTTGTAAAAATCTGACTTGAAGTTCCCTCAAGAATCAGTTTGTACTGTAGTAGTAGTAGCTGTTGGCCAGAGTTGATGGGTTAAGTCTGTTTGGATCTGTAGAGCTATGCTGTTTCACGCTCTGCTCTGGGAGACTCATCTGTTCATTCTGAGACAGAGCAGGTGAAAACTAGGATGTGTGGTTTAACTTATGTCTTCACCAGAATGGGACGCTACCTGTCTGTTTACTTTCTTTGTTACTGTCTCTCCGTGATAACCCGATAGCTTGGCAGTTTCACTTCTCATGTTCTGCTAACCTTTTAGACTAGTTCTGCTATAGAGTTTAATTTAGAGCTTTTGTGTTTCTTCACTCGTTTCCCTGTTGCTGGTCTAAATATACATTATGCACTGAAATGTCTTCTTAAATATGGTGTGATTATACTCTGTGAGAGTGCAGGTAATCATAATCTTGTGGTTAGCCCATGCAATCTTTAGTTTCAACCAGATAATGTATTCTGTAGAAAGTAAACTGCATATAATGAGCACCGTTTGTATGTTTCTGGCAGGGTGGCAACCGACCACAATATTGACAACACTACTTACCTACTGCGAGACTGGCTCATCAATGTACAGAAACTCTACCATTATGTGGAGTGGAGACCAAAGGAGGAACCAAGGTTTGTCATGTTTCTTCACTTGTGGTTTCATGGAACTGGTTCATTTTTGCATTTCTTGTACTACATTTCTCATTCAGAAAATATCATGATGAGGAGGGACCAAAGGATTGGACGAATGAGCGCTATGCCTACGTCATGAAACTGCGGCAGGCAGCACTTGACTCTGCACGAGAGATGTGGGCAGACTATCTTATGGTGAGTTTACTTACCACACACTGTCCTCTCTCTTCGTTAGGACCATGAATCTCCAAGTTGGTAAATAGAGACTTGTGGCTATTGAATGGTTTAATTATTGGTTAATCATCTGATTATCATGATTATTTGATCTTTCTACTTTGGCTCTCAACGAAGGCGGATGCATTTTTCTTTCCTCTCCTACCCTTACCCTCCCTGCTTTGGTCTCTCGTCTCGTCTCGTCTACTGTCTAATACTTGAGAGACTCTCTCTGCACTGCTCTCCAAACAACTGGTCTCCCAACGCAATTGACCTCATTTTTGGGTTCGGGGAACCTGGCTGTCCTGCTGGAACGTTCGCTACTGGCTACACGATGGACGCATGGGAGAGATGGCGGGTCGTGTGTCTGGCGGCTCTTTCCGTGGAGGACATTGAAGACATCTACCTATTTGGAACCATGATAACGGGGTTTCTGCTGATTGGATTAGACTTTGCCCTGGGTTATCAGAGAATTCAGAAGACGGGAACAGCTGTCCAAAGCCTCACAAGGCTGCCCGTCATGATTGAAGCAGTGGGCAGAGCGGTCAGCACTGAGACTGAAACTATCAACCGCAATATGGATTTTATCACGGATAAGCTCATGGCTTTGCTGAGAAGAATTGATGGATTTGGAGATAGAATGGAAAAAGAGAGTAGCTGTGAAATTGGTATGCAGCTACTCGCCCCAAGACCAAACAATTCACAATCTTATCTTTCGGCTTCCCAAAACAACCCCCTGGAAGAGCGCTGCAGTGAGACGCTCTTGCATTCCTCCCCCATTGCACAGACACCTGCTGATTGTCGACTCCATCTGGGTCCCGCTCAAGGCCATTTCCATGGCAATTGCTGTGTCGGTATCACAATCTGTGGACTGAGACAACTTGATTTGAATACCAGCGTGGCGAATCTCCATGCTTACAAATACACGAACTCACATCACACACATACCCATATATACAGACGTTCCATTCACCCCCCCACCCCCGATCCCTCGCCTTCGCCGCTTTGTTTCCGCCAGTCCGACAGGCGGGTCTGTGACCGGCGCTGAGAATAGCTGCTGGACCGGATGGCTGTTTGTAGGACCTGGATTACCCCCCACCTGTTGCAAGTCGTGTGTCTATGGTGTATTGATTATGTGCTTTTGTTGCTTGGGTGTTTTTTCCTGTTCTCACACTGTACTCCCATAGGAGCATAGTCTGGGGGTTATTTTTTTTTCTCCCCTCCTTCCTCATGTTTAAGCTGTATTTCTTCCTCAATTCCCTGTCTTCCTGTCCTGTCCATCCCCCTGTCATATTGTATTGTATGTATGTTGTGTATGTATGGACAGGTTGATGGCTAATTTCGCTGGTACTTGTGACTAGTGACAATAAAGGGCTACTACTACTGCTACTACTAATCTCTGTTATTGAGATAACTGAAGTAATCGGGCAGTGTAAATTTCAATCACATTTTGCCATTCAAATAAGGTGAAATTTAAGAGCATAAAGAAATGCCATCAACTGTGGACTCTTGTGTCTCATTTTCTTGTGTTTTAGGGAGAAGCAGGGGAATCATAATTCAGCACTACATTGCAAAGTTTTACTGCAATTAGTATAGTTCACCCCCCCCCCCCCCCCCCCAAAAAAAAGGCTTAAAATGTACTCACCCTCAACCCATCCATGATGTAGATGAGTTTGCTTCTTCATAGAAACATATTTGGAGAAATGTAAAATTACATCATCAGTTGATCCTCTGCAGTGAATGGGTGCCGTCAGAATGAGAGTCGAAATAGCTGATAAAAACATCACAATAATCCACACCACTCCAGTCCATCCATTAACATCTTGAAGTGAAAAGTGGTGACCATTACTTTCCATCCTTTATCCATAAAATTGCTTACTCCAAAAAAATTTTGTCTGAATCAGGAGAGAAATATGCACAAATGAAGTTCTGTTTATGAGCCAAAACAGTCCTAAACAAATGGATCGGTGGATTTTGGTGTGAAAGCACAACGGGGGATGAACAGGGATGCACTCTGGTATTTTGGCCAGAAGTGACGGTTTAAATGACGACTGTCAAAGGCTACATGTGAACACTCATTAAGTACATACAGTTCTTGAAACTTCTTAAATTACAAAATAAATCAGGATTAGGGCATGACTCCCAGTTTCTGTAAGAAATTGAATCCAAGCCGTATTGAATACACTGAATACACTAGAAGAAATATCTTAATGGGGGACCCTTGAATACTGTGTTGGACACAATCAATAACATTGAACACCACTGATTTAGACTCGTGATTGACTTGAATTTACTTCCTGATATGCCTTTTGGTGATGCTTGAGTAAGCTTTGTTTTTGTAGGTAGCTTATGCATGCATGAAAATGTATTGTTATTTTATATCTTTCCAGATGATTGATTGTGATAACCTCCTGATCAACCGAGACGTCTTGTGGAAACTGATAAAGGAGAACAAGACAATTGTGGCACCAATGATGGAGTCTCGTGCTGCCTACTCAAACTTCTGGTGTGGAATGACATCCCAGGTACTGTTCCTCTGAATACGTGTATGTAATCTTTCACTTTCTTCAGAAATAGGAAAAAACAAACATATCAAACTTCTCCAGGGCTACTATAAACGAACCCCTGCCTACATCCCCATGCGCAAGCAAGTGCGTAGGGGTTGCTTTCCTGTTCCCATGGTGCACTCGACATTCCTGGTTGACCTGCGGAAAGAAGCTTCCAGACTGCTTGCTTTTCACCCACCACATCCAGACTACACCTGGGCTTTTGACGACATTATAGTCTTTGCTTTTTCAGCCCGCATGGCAGGTAGGTGTAACTTTCAGTCCACTGCAGGCGAGTTTTAAAGGCCACTGCACACTGAGTCCAAAATTTTCACACGTTAAAAAATAAATACGACCTCACGTTTGCACACTGCCTCCAAAACTTTCGTCTGTCAAAAAAAAAATCGGATCAGGTTCGATTTTCTATATTTTCGCATCCATAGTATCCATTTTGATTGGAAAGGATGGGGAATACAAAAAAAAATGGAAAAACGCATGCGAAAATTTCAGACTCAGTGTGCAATGTTTAGTGCAGTTTATTTACAAAAGGTGATCCAAAATACAAACATAATCCGAACAGAGACTTGACTTGATATGAACAGACTTGAACAGAACAGATTTGGCATGAACAGACTAGACTCACAGACAGCAGGTTACAACATCAATATACGACAACAGACAATGGCAACATGATGGCTACTTATAGCAAACAGTACAGGTCACATGACAAGAACAACCAATGAGAGACCAGACACATGACTAGGACAACCAATCAGAACATGACACAATGAACAAGAGAACCAATAGCATGAATACATGAGGGCAAGGGAAGCATGAAACAAACAGGGACCATGACTAAACAGCATATCACAGGGTGATAGACAGCCATATCACCCTGTAGCCCAAGACTGGTTCCCCACTGAAGCTAAGCAGGGTTGAGCCTGGTCAGTACCTGGATGGGAGACCTCCTGGGAAAACTAGTTTGCTGTTGGAAGAGGTGTTAGTGAGGCCTGCTCACCCTGTGGTCTGTGTGGGTCCTAACACCCCAGTATAGTGACGGGGACACTATACTGTCAAAAAGCACCGTCTTTCGGATGAGACGTTAAACCGAGGTCCTGACTCTCTGTGGTCATTTAAAAATCCCAAGATGTCTTTCGAAAAGAGTAGAGGTGTGACCTCGGCATCCTGGCCAAATTTCTCCATTGGTCTCTGACCATCATGGCCTCCTAATCATCCCCTTACACTGATTGGCTTCATCACTCTGTCTCCTCTCCACCAGTAAGCTGGTGTGTGGTGGGCGTTCTAGCGCACTATGGCTGCCGTCGCATCATCCAGGTGGATGCTGCACACTGGTGGTGGACGAGGAGACACCACCCCTCACAATGTAGAGCGCTTTGAGTGCTTAGAAAAGCAGAAAAGCGCTATATAAATGTAATGAATTATTATTATTACTATTAAACTCCAAAATAAAAGACATGAAAACATGACCATCAAACAAAACCCCACGTTACAGTAGGTGCCACAACAGATACCCACAATGCATGCCTGTTAGCCTAAAATCAAAATCATTTATGTCGTTGCAAACCTAAATGACTGACTTTATTTTGTGGAGCACAAAAGAAGATATTTTGAAGAATATTTACAGTGAAATCCAAACTTTTGGACCACAGTGACTTTTTTAAATGGCAAAAAAACTAGTTTTTTAAAATATCATCTATTATGTTCCACAGAAAAAAGAGCATCAAGTAGGTTTGAAATAACATGATAGTGTATAAATGATGACTGAATTTGCATTTTTGTATGTACCATTCCTTTAAGATGATATTGTGCCTATTCACACTTTTATTTGTATTCTCTGTGGTTTTTGCAGAGGTACAAATGTTTATTTGTAACAAAGAGATTTATGGGCATCTCCCAGTGCCTCTTCGTGCCCACAGCACCATGCAGGATGAAGCTGACAGCTTTATTCATACTTTGCTGGAGGTCAATGGTACGTTTCAGCTTTACAAAGAAGAAAAAAGTATACTTGTGCTTTATCAAATGTAACCACCTCTTTTAATTTCCAGTGCGAAATCCTCCAGTTGAGCCTTCCAGATACTTGTCCAAACCTGTCAAAAGACCTGACAAAATGGACTTTGATGAGGTAAACATGTGGGTTAATTGTGCTGATTGGAATGGTTCTTTTTTTAACATTGTATTCAGTGTGCTTTTTATGTGCTTTAAAAGGTGTTTATGATCAACCTCAAGCGGCGGGCCGACCGTCGTGAGCGCATGCTGAGGGCACTGAGAGAGCAAGAAATCGACTGCAAGATTATAGCAGCTGTTGATGGCAAGTAAGTTCACTTCTGTTACCTTCAAACAAATGCAGCATTCATTTCTGGCATGAAACATTTGCTCACAGCCTTTCTTTTAAATGCCAGAGCTATGAACGTCAGTGAGGTCCATACTATGGGAATCCACATGCTTCCCGGCTACAGTGACCCATACCATGGCAGACCTCTGACAAAAGGAGAGCTGGGCTGCTTCCTGTCCCACTATAACATCTGGAAAGAGGTCTGGATCAAATCCCAGTTTGTAGTTCTTTTCCCAAATCTAGTGAGTCACCTAAATAAACTACCATTGAAATGTACCATTGGTTGGTAAAAATGCATTAAAAACACTAATACTGTAAAATATTAATAACAATTAAAATAGCTATGTTCTAATTTATTCCAGTAGTATCAAAGCTGAATTTTCAGCATCATTACTCCAGCGACATGATCCTTCAGAAATCCTTCAGTTGCTGTTCAAGAAAAATATCTTATTATTATCAATGATGAAAACATAATAATGTTTTGAAATATTTTATAGCTTAATATTTTTGTGGAAATCATGACCCTTTTTTTCAGAATTCTTTGAAGTTCAAAGAACAGCATTTATTTGAAATAGAAATCCTTTGTAACATCATAAATGTCTTTACTGTCACGTTTGACCAACTTAATGCCTCCTTGCTGAATATTGATGAGTATTAATTTCAGTCAAAAACATTTGTAAAAATCTTGCTGACCCTAGAATTTTTAAAGGTAGTATAGGCATGACTTCTAATACAGAATCGTAAGTGAAATAAAACTTCACGGACAGCCGATTTGTCATTGAACAAAGCTTCTCACAAGGTAGCAAACATGGCTACCTATGTTTTGGAAGAGCTTTGTATTAATATCTGCCGTAAAATATTGTCTAATTAGGCAGCTCACTAGGTTTTGGAAGAGAATGTGAATATAGACTAAGGGTTTTTGAGAGCATCTGAAGCTTTGATGTTTGTATGCTTTAATACACAGATTGTAGACAGAGGCCTGAAGACCTCACTGGTGCTTGAAGATGATTTGCGGTTTGAGATTTTCTTCAAGCGCCGCCTGCAGAATCTGATGCGTGAGGTGGAGAGTAAGGGTCTGGACTGGGACCTCATGTGAGTGGCTCTTTTTGTGTACAATCATTGGCTGCACTCAATTTCTGGTTTATGTATTGATGGTAGCTTTGTTCATGTCGGTTGTTGTGTGTTTTTGCAGTTATGTTGGGAGGAAGAGGATGCAAGTGGACCGACCAGAGAAGGCAGTACCAAACATTCGTAACCTGGTGGAGGCGGACTATTCCTATTGGACCTTGGGCTACATGATGTCATTAAAAGGAGCCAAAAAGCTCCTCAAAGCAGAACCACTCAGTAAAATGTTGCCTGTGGACGAGTTCCTTCCTATTATGTTTAATAAGCATCCTGTGTAAGTATTACAAATGGAGGAAATTTCTACACATTTTCATATATGCAAGTAATATGAATTTCTGCACATCCCAAGTAACATTACTTACTTCTAGATCAATTATTGAGTGTTTTGTCATCAAGAAGGTCCTGTGATTTATAGTCTAAAGCGAGTTTTAGAATGTAATCGATATCGGTCAATCAAACACACTGAACACCAAAACATAGAGTGTATGCTTACACACACAAACAAACTGTGAGAAATAAAATTGAGTTTTTCTCACAGTTGCAAGTTTACATCTCACAGTTCTAACTTTTTCTCAGAATTGCAGCATATAAACTTGCAAAGTCAGAATTGTGAGATGTGAATTTAGTTACCTTTTTTTTTTATGTATTCAGTGGCAAAAACATCGTCCATAGCCAAATGTAATTTCTTTGAACACTTAGTTGCATATTAATAACAACTAAACGTGTTATAGTTGTATATAAACTTATATTAAATACAGTTAATTGGCAAAGTTTTCAGAAAATGTATTTATTATTGTTGTTATTATATGTTTTGCCTTTGTCTAATTTCACTCTGTCTTCATCTTTACTTCTAATACCATCATCATCTTCAGATCGGATTACATGGATCAGTTTGAGACGAGGGACCTGAAAGCATTTTCAGCGGAGCCCTTGCTTGTGTTTCCGTCACACTACACGGGTGAAGCTGGGTATATCAGTGACACAGAAACCTCCACGGTGTGGGACAATGAGAAAGTGCGCACAGACTGGGACAGGAGGCGCTCGGGTAAAACCCGGGAACAGGCTGAGATCAGCACAGAGGCCCAAAACTCAGATGTGCTCCAGTCTCCTCTGGACAGAACAGCCCGAGACGAACTATGATGCATTGTTTTGGACACACCTCTAAACTTGCTTCTGGGGGCAAAGTCTAGTTCCACTTTATAAGCACAATATATCTGACCAGAAGAGGCCTTTTTAGAGATTTTTTTTAAATAGGTTGTTTGCCTGGAAAAAAAAAAAAATGTTTTTGAGTTTAAACATCTGTCCCTTTATTTGTAGATCCAATTTGTAACATAGGCCTGATTGAGCTTTCTGATGACAACAGCATCTGTTCTTCACTTTATCCTGTGATAAAAATGCCAGGAGCCGGATTCCTGAAGATCTTCTTAAGAAAGATTTACTAAGATAAATGTTAAGTTTGTAAGGATGTTCTTAAGGGCAATTCTTGAAAAATTCATAAAGGAGTAGTTCACCCAAAAATGATAATTTACTCACCTTCAGGCCATCCAAAATGTCAATGAGTTTGTGCATCAGAGCATTTTTGAGAAATTTAGCATTACTTCACCTACTCACCAATGGATCCTTTGTAGTGAATGGGTGCCGTCAGAATGAGAGTCCAAACAGCTGATAAAAACATCACTATAATACAAAGTAATCCACTCCGGTCCATCTATTAATGTCTTGTAAAGTAAAAAACGGTGTGTTTGTAAGAAACAAATACATCATGACATTTTGACATCGTGACTTGTGGCCAAAATATGTGTTCATAATCCATAATAACGCTTCCTGCAGCTTCATCTAAAACAGGGCATAAATTTGCATAATCAAGTACCATTTACAAGCAAAAACAGTCTAAAACAATAATATTTTGGTTATATAATAATATTATGGATTATGGACTTGTGTATTTTGGCCAAAAGTGCCTTAATAATAGATTTGTTTCTATAGATTACATAAGGCATGATGGACTGGAGTCGTGTGGATTAGTTGTGTATTATTGTGATGTTTTTATCAGCTGTTTGGAATCTCATTCTGACGGCACCCATTCACTGCAGAGGATCCATTGGTCAACAAATTTTCATTTTTGGGTGAACTATTCTTGCAAGTTTTGTATTCTTGTAACAGAAAAAAGGCAAGTTCTTCATTTTGGAAATGAAAATTCTCTCACCCTCATGTCGTTCCAAACCTGTAAGACCTTTGTTCATCTTCAGGACACAAATTAAGATGTTTTTGATGAAATCTGAGAGCTCTCTGACCCCTCTGAAGAATTGTTGAATAAAGTCATTATTTTTGTTTTGCACAAAAAGTATTCTCGTAGCTTCGCAAAATTGAAGTTGAGCCACTGATGTCACATGGACTATTTTACAGATGTCCTTTCCTTGCTTCGTTTCTGGGTCTTTGAACATTGCAGTTGTGTTGCTGTCCATGCAGAGTCAGAAAGCTCTCTATCCCTTTAAGTTTAAAAATAAGAGGAAAACAGCAGCTAAGAAGAATTTTATCTTAAGGATATTTTCCGTCCACTGGTGTTTTTAGAACAGTTTGATTAATCAATCTGAAAAAAAAAGTTGAAATAATCACATGTAGCTAATATTTTTCTTGCAGTGTTCACATTCCAGACATGAACATAGTCATTCTTAACAATAGTAAAAGAGACATGAAACGTTGTTATTTTTAGGCCTTGTGATACCATTACCCTCTTTGTTGTGTTACTTCCCTTCATCAGAGCCAACAATCATAAACGCCTCATTGTGTGGTTTTTCTGTCGTGTCATCAGGACAGCAATTAAAGGTTTACACACATTCCACACGTCAACAGTCCCATTTTTTGGTTCTCACTTCTTTGCTTTTTTGACACAGGACAGCTGATCAGGCTTTAAATGTGCTTGATATGAATTTGTGTCATTGCGCTATTTAGTCACAATGTTGCTAAATCACTATGTATGTAACTGTGACCGTATTTCACCAACTGTGCCTTAAATATAAAGAATGGTTAAAACATTTTCACTGGAAGAAATATGTCTTTTTATTTCCAGCAGACTCAATGGAGGCTGCATGTCATTTCCGTAGAGATACTGAATGACGTGCCATTTATTTTTGACCATTTTTCAGCCATATCAACATTATATCTGTCTTCCAGGTTTATTTATATCACAGCGGTGTAGCCATAAGACAAACGCCATGCTGCTGGCACAGGTCTGCAAACTATTTTCCTGCATGCTGAAGATAGATGATGATGTGTCTATTGCTTTGAGTGTAGATCTCACTTCATTGGTGGGTAAAGTTAGCTTAAATGCTTTAGAGGATATATAAAAAGATTCAGATTCGGAACAAATTATTGCTATAGGATGTTGTGCAGTAGCTAATTATTGTCACTGCTGATTTTACCAGTGTTGTGAAGCACAACAGATGCTACCATGATGTTGCATGGCTTTGAGACACTGATAAGTTAATTTGTTAATTAACACAGTTAATTAACAGTTTTTCAATTCATGCAGTATATGGTGTACTGAGATGTAAAACTGATCGTCAAATGTACCTTGAAACACCTGTGTCACTTTAAATTTGAACAGAGAAATTTGAAAAGAATGATCCTTCAGAAATAATTCTAATATGCTGATTTAAACCATTTCTTCTTATCAATGTCGAAAACAGTTGTGCTGTTTAATATTTTTATGGCAACTGTGAGCATTTACGTGAAATAGAAAACTTTTGTAACATTGTAAATGTCTTTCCTGTTACTTTTGATCATTTTAATGCATCTTTGCTGAATAAAAGTATTAATCTTATTGGCCCAAAACTTTTGAACAGTTGTGCACGAGTAATTGTGATTTATGTATGTTTCAGAGTTCAGTAATCTGTATTTGTTCTGGACTCCAGCATAGGACCCGCTCTGAAGCTGTGGCAGTCCCATGAGGTTGTGATCTCAGAGAATATCATTACCTGGATACTGGAAGGCCAATCATTGGAGCAAGGTGTGTGTTTGTGGGCACTGTATCCTTTTTACTATGATAATATATGTTTTGCCTTTCTGATACCTCGTGACAGGCTGGTTCTTGGTGTTTTAGAGTTGCTTTATCTCCTGAACTGAATGTGTCAACTCGGGTTTTTTTGTCAGCCATGTGATCATTTTATGTGTCTTCCACCTTTTTTACAATCTGTGTCCCTAAAGCAGTCCTGAGGTATTGAGTTAGCATCATCTGGCCACGCTGTCATCCACTTTGGCAAGTTTTAGAAGTGGTTTAATGTGTTTTTCACATCGGACTGTGTAGTTTTACTTTGGAACAATGTGTTGTCTCTCCTTGTTGCAAAGTTCACGTGTTGGTAGAACTTCGGCAAGACTGACTTTAAGTTTACCACCAGATATTATGAAAAAGTCGTCAGGGTTGTTGGTTTGTTGTTCACTGATAGAGCTTGTGCAGTTCACAAAGAGTATCCACAGGCAGCTATTCACATTCACTTGAAATATTTCTTGAAAATATGTCAAAATACAAAGCCATATGAAACCAACTAATGTCCGCAGGTCTATATGTGAGGAGAACAGAGATGATTTTGCTCAAAATCAATGAGTTGGTCATCACGGAGTCAGCACTTCACCGCGCTTCCTGTGTCTCGACCACCATCAGCCAGCAGGGGGCAATGCTATGAGGATACATTTCATTGGGTGAATGCTAAAGCAAGATTATTTTTTTTTTATTTTTTTTTTTTCTATTGCAAAAATAATAAAGAATACAGTATGATGGAAAACAAGCAGAAAAGAACAGTATGTACAAAAGAACAAAGTACCTTTCAATAATAAACAAAACAAAAACAAAAAAACATGGATTAATAGATAGAAAATAAATGCAAGTACTGCTAAAGCAAGATTTCAGGCTGATTTATTGCTAATTCAAGGGTTTTTACGGCATAAAAGTTCCTGTCTGGTATTCTTTTGATGCAACATAAATGAAGTAGTTCCAGACTCAAGAGCCTTTGAAAGGCCACAAACAAAGAATCACAAACAAAATAACATTGCAACAAACGCTACCACAGAAATATCTCAGGCCTTAGCAGAAGTTAGGGGTGTTAGGTGTGTCTGAGAGTGATAGTGAGACAAACTTCCTCCTCATACGATGGTGAAAGAACATTGGCCAACCTTTGCTTTAGAGGAAGAGAAGTGGCGCTGCGAGAGAAGAGAGAGCAGAGTTATCAAAAACCACACAGTCTTCATGCTCTGTGTCAGTGTTCGATGAAAGGTGATGATTCTGACCGAATCATCTTCAGCTGGAGTGGATGGACTAACTGCTGGATGACAACACGAACACGGTCTGTTGTGAGCTGCTGGTTCGTCAGTAGAGGACTAGATGGAGGAGGCAGCAGAGACTGCACAGTTGAGGAAACCAAAGGTTCAGGGTGAGTTACATGAGACTTTGAGGAAAATGTGTTTTTGTTGTAGCCAATCTAGCCACAGCTTTAAGCTGGATATGTGTATATCTGGCTTTTGTTCTCTTTCTTTGCATGTGTGTGCTTGCGTGTTTGTGTTGCATGCAATGATCAGAGCACTTCCTGTCTTGTCCATTTTGCATTTGTACAAAAGTTACATGGCAAGGAAGTTTTCATGTGTAGGACATTTTGACATATGTACAAAATTACCATATCTTGGGGTGACTTATGACTACTTTCCACATGTAAAAAAAATTGCCCAAAAAAAAGTGTATTATTTGCCACTGTGTATTGGAATTTTTAAAAATTTATTTTGTTTCTTTTATAATTTATTGTTCTTTTTTTTAAATTCTCAGAAAACATATAACTGGATTAAGTCCAGGATGTGGAAATAAACCTCATTAAGACCTCAGTGGGAGGAAGTCACATGCACTGGTTTCAAATAATTTGTGATAGATGCAGCGCTTCTTGTTTCAAGCACTTTAAGTGTCACATGTCATTTAACATTATCTGTTTGAAATAATTATCAGAATGGGCATTAAAACATTCTGTGTAACAACTAACAGCATAACCGCAGTGCCATCCATGAGATGACTTTCACATCCGGTGGGTGATTTTTGCCAAACAAAATGGAGATGAAGAGAAAAGTCTTATTCCATACATCTGAACTAATCTCTTCATCAAAAACAAGTCCTTATTGTCCCTGTAGCAGAGCATGTTACCAAACCTAGACAGGATGTGGTTGACCTAAATGGAGCATGTCAGAGAAAAAGAGAAAGAGAGATTGACTGTGACACTTTCTTTGTTAGTGCAGCATTAGTGTGACACTTCGCATGTTCAGAGCCACATTTACAGCATTGCAGATGTGCATTCAAGGGTAACTTCAGAGAGTTCACATTAAGTAAAAACCCAGAAAAGCATGTGTGAATTTAAGTAATTTACTAGCTTTAAAATATGCAATAAAATGATTTGTGCTAAAAGCTTAAGTTCCAGTTCCTGCAAGTGTTCACACAAAAGTTTGTGTACTTCAACCTCAATCAGCAGCCTTCTTCACAAAAAAGTGTTATCATACTTTAACTTGTTTTGCATTACACTGTCCATGTTACACGTATTACTTAAAATTGTCATTTTTTCATAATATCAAAACTACAACAGTAAATCGACAGTAATAAATTGACTAATAGTAAACTGACTGAATAGATTGTATCTATACAATCAGACTTTTATTAAACAGCAAATGGTCTTTAAGGTTCCTTTAGGAATTGAGTTATTATTTGCATCCTGTGTTATATTGTGTATAGTTTAAATGGGGAAAGAAAGAAAAAACATTTAGAAAATTAAAGAATTTTGTTTTTAAGATTAATGGCATAGAATTTCAGTTTGTAACAGTATTAATATTAATGTTTTTTTTTTTACTGTTGGTTATTGTATGTGTTTTCCTTGTATCATGGGAAAGAAGTTAATAATGTCAATAATCCAAAATATTTATTATGATATGAACATAGGTTAGAACTTTTTGGTAACACTTTACTTTACGGTGTCCTTGTTACATCTGCTTACTATTGTAATAACAATAAATTATGCATAATTGCATGCAACTAATTACATGTGGTTAATTAATATTACTCAGTACTTACATGTATAATTAGACTGTAGTAAGGACACCTTAAAATAAAATGTAACCAACTTATTTTTGTAATCAGATTTTCATTTTACAAGATCACATGCGGCATCATGACCTGTCTTATTCTTCTGTTTCAGATGGTGGTACCTCAGTCCGGCACTCAGAAACCAAGCGTTACAGTGAGATATTACGTGATTTTGACGCTAACTTGGATCTGACATTGACATGCTCGTATGTACACCTTTACATGAAATATCAGTCTTAAAAATAAAGGTTCCAAAAGAGGGTTTTTTGCAGGGATGCCATAGAACAATAATTTTGGGTTTATCAAGAGGAACCTTAATATCTTAAAAGAACAATTTATTTCTTACTTTGAAGCACATTTTAATAATCAAAACAATCTTTTTCTACTATAACGAACCTTTTGTGTAGTGGAACGATTCCATGGATCATAATTTTCTTCATGAAACCATGACGATAAACAACCTTTATTTTTAAGAGCATAAAAATAGTTTGAATAAATGAAAGATCGGCTCTGTTTTGGCTCTGTGAGAACGTTTCATTTTTAATATCTTTGTGTCGGCTGATTTGATTTCTCAGGACTGTGGATGAGCTGCTACTGGAAGACTCACTGTCTTTAACAGACACTTCAGCAGACACCACACTGAACGCTGATCTGGATGATATTACAGTGAGACATGATTGATGAATTATTGTTCCCACTCTTTTTTTCATATACTCGTACTCATATTTCATGATACTTTTGGGTTCAACAATCTCTCTCAAGCAATGAGGTTTACGGTGAATATTAAAAGCTGTGTGTTTTTCAGGGTGAAGATGTAGAGTCGTTGAAGATCTGCCGTGAGGAGGAGGAAAAAGACTGCGCTGTAACCGGTAATTCTTTTTAAGATCATTGTGTCCCATACATGTTTGCATGCTGGACATTTGGAGGAAGACTAACAGGGTGAAAGATTAATGAGATTTGCAATAAACAGTTTGTTTGTGCCCCCACAAATATTAGAATGAATATCATACATCCAGCCGGGTTCATTGTGGTTGATTGACTCGAAATAGTCTTCTTTCCAACATTTGGACATAGACAGCAATGACTGATATCTGAGAGGAGCAAAGCAAAGAGAGTGACTGATCAGGCCCGGAGGCATCATGTCACGCCACTAAATCTCTCTTCTTCAACCTGCACTGTTTACGTGTAATTAGCCATATGGACTAATTGCCTCTCGCTAACAAGATTAGCACCGGATGGGGGTTAGAGAGCAGATTAAAGTGTCAGACAGCTGCTCTGTTTTTCCCGCTGATCCACCCCACGAAAACTGTAGTGAGATAGGATAGAATAGGATAGCATGTTAGATATAGACCTGTAATCTTTATATAAAATTAGAGTAGTACATATGAACTGTAAATTATGAAGAAGAGAGATGTAACCAAAATAAAATAAGATTATTTTGATTAGGTGATAGCTGTGCTGTATTGAATAGCTATATATTGACGTCATCTTCCTTGGCTGCTACCTTGGCTAGACCTGCTTGTCCTGTGATCATATAGCTGTTTGCTAGCTGAGATTAGGAATTACGATAACACTCAAAGTTTAAATAAAGCATCCGCACAGTGACCTTCGAGATGATACCTTGGCTGGTACTCACAAAGCACCTCACCTTCATTACTCACACCTGAGACAGACTGCAGTATCAACCGTATGTTCTTAGCCTAGTTCAAACCCCCACTGTGAGACCTGATCAACCTAATGGGCTGACTAAGCAGAGACTTTTCATGACTACCCTGGATAAAACTGTGGGTTTATTGTCTTGTATCCTATTAAACATCATATTAAATCATATATATTAATTTTAAATGGTTAAATAACAAATGGCTGGATTGACCAGCATATGGTTTAATCTCACAAAGAGTCCATAATTCATGCCGGAATAAAAAGAAAGAATAAGAAGTAGAAGAAATTATATTTTGCTTTACAAATTAAATAATGTATCTGTCACGGTGCACACAGCAAGGATGAACGTGGAACATGAGACGAGGATGCAAACTCAAAATAACAGTCTTTAATGAAAACAAGGCAGGGCAAGACAAGGCAAGGTAGACACAGACAGGAACACCGGGGAGTAACGAGTAGACCAGATGACACGAAACTGAACAGGCAGGAACTTAAATACACAGGCTAATGACTAAAACACAGCTGAACGGAATTAACTAATAATCACACTAAACAAGGACAGGAAACAAACCAAATATAGACACAAGAGGCGGGAACACATGACACACATGACAGAGGACTGACAGTATCATAAATATTTTGCCTTTTTCTGCATCACGGTAATGAAAATGAGACTCCTCACGTCACAGTAATGAGAAGAAGTTTTTTTTTTAACATTAAGGCAGTGACAATGAGATTTGTTTTGCATCACAGTAATGAGAATGAGATTTTTCATGTTGCGGTAACATTTTTTTTTTTTTTTGGACCAGGGTTATAGGCTTAAGTATTAGATTAATTACATGTCACAGTAATAAGAATGAGATTTTTTGCATAGTGTAACGAGGATGAGTTTTCTTTTTTTTGCATCAGTGTAAAAAGAAAAGATTACATATCACAGTAATGAAAATTAGATTTTTTTTCTGCATCTCTGTAACGAGAAAGAGATTTTTCATGTCATGGTAATGACAATGAGTTTTTCTTCACATTATGGTAATGAGAGTAAGGTTTTTCACATCAGAGTAATAAGAGAGAAATTGTTCATGTTGCATAACCAGAAATAGGTTTTTTGCATCAGAGTAAAAAGAATTAGATTAATTACGGATCACGGTAATGAGAATTAGATTTTTTTTTGCATCACAGTGATGAAAAAAAATAAATAAAAATCACATCACACGAACGAGAATGAGACTTTAGCGCATCACAGTAATGAGAATGAGAGGTTTTTAACATTAAGGTAATGACAGATATTTACGCGTCATGGTAATGAGCATGAGTATTTTTTACATCACAGTAATAACAATGAGATTTTTTAACATTGTGGGATTTTTACATCGGTAATGAGAATAAGATTATTTTCACACTAATGAGAATTTGATTTTTTTTATGCTTCGTAGTAACGGATGTTATTGTATTGCAGTGTCACTATTTATTTTTTTTTTTTACGACTCCTATTAAAATATAGGCTTAACTGTTTATGCAATATATAACTATTAGAGAAGCAAAAAGAGAGAAAGAGAGTTTAGGAGAGCATAAAGTAATGATGAGATACCAATATCCTTATATCAGGAAGTCAACCCCACCCTAATCTAAAGACCATCACTCAACAGTCTGCTACTGTCCTGGATTATTTCCCCTCCCCTCTGTGCCAAACATGTACACACATACAAATGGATTAAAATGAGACAGGAAGTATGGGAGGATAGAAGTTGGATAGAAACACTACAATTGGAGGGATGATGGAGAAAATGTATGTTTTTAGTTCTGATGTTTTGATCAGATCAGATTTTTAGCATTTAATGCACAGGGAGGAGACAGCAGACAGAGGGAGGGTGAACTGTCTCGGTCTCTGTGAAATCCTCACACACTCACTGCTGAGCCCTAAAGCCTCATGGACTCTACTGAGCGAGCTCAGGAGTTCCCTATACACAAATCTTGCATGGATATTGAATTCCCAATCCGGAATATTGTGGTGGAGAGTCGCAGGGATTCTACTTTTCCCTTGGATTATCACAGATGTTATGATTCAGTGCTTGTTTATGACGTCTTTAACAGACATGTGGAGAATGATGGCTTACTGCATTGTTTTTAACAATTAAGTTGCTTTTTTGGGCAACAGTCTTTGTTGTGATGCCAACTTTGGGCATGTACCACAACTCAGCATTTCCCAAAGCTTTGCCTTTACTTCTTTTGAAGATACAGGAGATTTATCCTGTATAGTAACAGCCGACAGGATCATTAAAACTGGTTGAGGTCAAGCTTCTGCCAGTCCCGAGCTGGGTTTAGCTTATAGAGTAAGGCATGCACACGATCCGTTGATGCTGATGTATTCCCCCTCAGCCCAGGATGCCGACCTGACCCTGTGTCGCTGCGAGGGTGGCGTGGAGCTCGCCCTGCAGTATGCCAAAATGTGGTGCCGTTATGCCAAAGACCTGTTGGCCTGGATGGACAAAAGAATCAGCCTGGGTGAGTGTTTTAAATTGAATCTTTGATTGCATGAATTTCTGTCAAATAGTCACAGGAACACATCCACTAACTCAGAAAAATATAGAAATGCCTTTCATTTCATTCAAAATATAGAAATCTTTCATTTTTGTCTAGAAGAGAAGCTGAGGGACTTCTTCCTGGAAACAGAATAAGAGTCTAAATTTGGATCTCTGAGAGAATATCAGTTGTGCTAAACAACACCTGAGATAGGATGAAGTGACCTTTAACACGTCATCCCTCACAGCGCTCTCTAGTGGAAGGTTACTGATAGGTTCCTAAAAGTGTCTAATGCCTTTACACCCAATACTGAGACAAACTACTAGCCCATTTTTAGGGCAACAGCAGGAGACTGAAGATGTTTTTTGTGTCAGCACACAAGCCAGTTATAACCTGTAGCTGAGATATTGTATATTTTTGCTATAACCTATAGTGTGATTTATAACCAGAGCAAAAAGAGATAGTACTTATACTCAAAATATGAAACAGAGCAAGGATATGCGTCAATAATAATGAATGAATGAACAGAACAGGGAAAGCATAAAGTACATTACCACTGTAAAACATGAGTCAGTGTGGTATTCCTGGAATCGGTGATGATGAATATCCTATTTTCCATTGAGCTGTAATGCTAATGGGTTATGGCCTAATCCAGTTATGTCACCTAATGTCCACTCACAGTTGTATTGATGTTTTGAAACACTCTGTTCATCGATACAGATGCAAACTATTTATATCGGTCAATCGTATTTTCCATTCACCTCTTTCTTCTGCTATTATGATTTGGTGCATTATGTGATTATGAAATCATGTTGTTTGTTTACAGAGCAAGAGTTCTCAAAGAGTATTATGAGAGCAGCGGATGCAGCCAAGTCATGTGTTGCTCTTCAGGTAAAAATGTGTGTGTGTCTACACAAAATGTATAAAGAGATTTTTTTTAGCTATTTGGTAACTCTTTTAAAACACACTTAATACTCTAACTAGTTTATTACTTTTTCTACCAACAATACTAAACAGTGTATTTACATACATGCATTTTTATTTTTTTTATAGAAAGGCATGAAAATTTGCACAAGATTGTATAGCATCCATAGCATGTTATAGAAACAATAGTGGTAGAATTAACATTTAACAACTGTAAACAATAAAACAATTGCTGACACTTTGTATTGCTAAGGCTGATTTTATAGTTAGCATTTTAGGTATACTAAATACACACAATTCAATTATATTTTATTTGTGGAAAGGCACTTCTAAGTTTTGAGATTTTGGGCGATTTTGCTTTCATAAATTGACTTCTTTCAGACTACTGCCTAAATTTCAGATTTTCACATTTCAGATTTAATTTTATTAAATGTATGTATTTTTGTCTGTATGTAACAATAACAATACAATCTCTTGCCTAATTTATATTTATATTTTAATTTATTCCTAAAAACAATGTGTAAATATTTTTTCTGGCTGTTGACAGTATTTTCTGAAAAAGAAATATCAAGAACAAGAATAAACCTGGCTTTATCCAATGTTTAAATTTTTGAAAATGTATGTAAATTAGTGTGTATTTAATTAGATAATGCCTTATTTTCGTATATAAACATAGCATTTCAGAAAACGTATGATACAAGACAATTATGTTGATTTCTTCGCATTATATTTAATTTATTTCAAGCATTTCTGACACTGTTGTCTCTTTTGTAAAAAAAAAAACAAAAAAAATTGTCATGGAAATGACACTACAACAGTAGCAGTCATCATTAAAAATGATAAACAAAATAATTTTAATATTAAGAAACACTGAAATGATTTATAATTTAATTTCGTACTTTGTTTAGCTCACCATCTAAATATGCATAAATGATAAAAAGAAAGAAAAACTTTCATTTGACTTTAATGTAACAAAAAGAGAATGCAATAAACGCTTGTACCCCTGAACAAACACTGTAATGTAACTGTTCTGTTGTCCTGTTGTGTAAAGAACACATTGTTTGCTGTTCGCCTTAATGCATGTGTTTGGACGCGCTCCACAGGACATGATGCCTCTGCAGAACATCTACACACAGGCGTTTGAACATGATATCAAAAGCAGCACATCAGCCAAACAAACTGCTGAACTCATTCAACAGCGCTGCTACCAGGTGCTCCATCTGTCCAAACAATCTTTATAACAAATGCAAGAAATCTCAAACATAATATCTAACATCTAATACATAATATCTAATATCTTGTGGGATTCTGCTATCTATCCCACAGGCTCTCTCGGCCAAGAGGAACGAAATTGACAAGTGGCGACGGGAATTCAAAGAGCAGTGGTCTAAAGAGCAGAAGAGGATGGTCAGTTCATAGTGCTGTGGTTGATAATGTGTGTGTTTTTGATCAGCTTTTCCAGTAATGTGACTGGTCATTTTCTGTGCATTAGAATGATGCTGTGTCTGCGCTGAAGAGAGCAAGACAGCAATATCAGCAGCGCTGTGAGGAGCTGGAGAAGGCCAAAGCCATGACAGCCAAAGCTGAAGAGGATACAGGGGGTTACAAAACCCTGGACAAGAGGAGGAAGTCCAGAGATGACGCCCAAACGAAGGTCATCTTGAGTATATGGCTCGTTCTATCATTTCACATCAACACAAAACTATAAAAACAATAGGCTTTCTCAATAACATTACTGTCTCGGTTCATATATTTCATCAAGACAATTTCAAGCAAACATACTATTTATGTGAGATTATAAAATGCTTTCCCTTAATTATTTAAATATGATATTATCATCAGTGTATTTGAAATGCAACATTTAGGATTATTTCTTCAAATAACCAAACATAAATATGTTTTTTGTTAATCATCATCTCTTCACTATGATATTTATCATTATGCTTTGTTACTGTGCAGGTTATAGAGACTGAGATGCTGTACAGGCAGTGTGTGTGTGAAGCGAACAACCATCAGAAAGAGCTGGAGAAGGTGAAGCGCAAAATCCTTGTCCACATTCGCAAGCTCATCTGTCAAGGAGACACTGTGCTAAAAGAGGTTGGTTCACCATTAGAGACACCTTAAAATGAAAAGTAATCATCTACTATAGAAAGTGGGCTCTTTTGGTTTGCACTGTTAAGTAACCCCTCAGAATAAACTAGCAACCATAGAAACAGCTGTCTTTGTCTTATTCTTCTGTCAGGCAACGGTGAACATGTTTTATTACCAGCGGCAGCAGACTGAGCCGGTTCCTCTGGGCTACCAGAACTTAGAACTGACCTGCAGACCCTGTGATCCAGGTGACCCCTACCTGCACTACATCTTGGGAAAGCACCTGCCCGAACAACCTCTCCACAACTTCACATTTCAGGAGTTCATCCCCCAAAACAAGAGGTAAGGAGGACACACAAGACTTGTAAGTTGCAGGAAGTCAGTAAGATTTGTATTTTTTTTTTTAAACAAATGAATGTTTTCATCAAGAAAGGAAGCATTCAATTACTCAAAAGTGACAATAAAGACAAGATTCCATTTGAAATAAATGTTCTTCGTTTGATCTTTCTATTCAACAAAGAATCCTAAAAGAAATGTATAAGGTTTTCTACAAAAATATAAGGCAGTACAACTGTTTTCAACGTACAGTAGTAATAAATGTTATTTGAGCAGTAAATCAGCATATTAGTATGATTTCTGAAGAATCATGTGATACTGAAAACTGGAGTAATGGTGCTGAAAATTCAGCTTTTTTATCAAGTGAACATCAAGTAAACAGTCTGGTTGACCACAAAAAACTTCTTTCAAAAACATAAAATCTTACTGACCACAAACTTTTGAATTCTAGTTTGCATGTTTTATATATATACAGCACAATTAGCATATGATACACTATATTGCCAAAAGTATTGGGTCACCCCCTTCTAATGAACATGTTTGATTACTTTAGTCATTTATATGAGTACAAATCTTAATGTTTAAGCATATAATGATATTCTAGGGAATTGTGTGTTTTTAATTTTATAGCAACAGTTTGGACAGGACCCTTTTCTATTCTAACATGACAGTGCCTCTGTGTATAAAGACTGTGATTCAGTCAGTGTGGAAGAACTTGACTGGTCTGCTTAAACATTAACATTTGTACTCATGGAAATGACTAAAGTAGTCAAACCTGTTCATTAGAAGGGGGTGACCCAATACTTTTGCCAGTATAGTGTATCATATAATATAATTGAAGGCAATCTTTCAAGAAAACCAGAAAAATTCCTGGGTAAAAACCAAGGTACTTTAATTATGCCATTGTAGATGTCAAAAAGGCCAAAAAAAACACTTTAACATGGAAACATACATTTGTTTTAGTGTTTGCCTTTTGTCTTTTCTTTTGTTGTTGTTGAGATTTGCTAGGTTTTTCATTGTAACATCATAACTGCATGAATCAGTTGCTAAAGCCCAGTGAAGTTTATTGTGAACAGAACTGAATTGCCTGTAATATCAGTCGACTAAAGCTTACTTCAATTGCAACCACATCATTTGAGTTGGATTTTTGTATATTTCACAGATCCCCACCAACAAGTCGACGTAAACAAAGCACTGCTCCAAGTTACCAACAAGATTCCTATGTGCTACCAGAGGAACTGAAACACAGCAGCAGTTTAGTAGATGGACGTACGTCTCCTCTCACACATTTTCTTATATATAACTCAACCAGATGAAGCGCACTTGAACATTTTCGTGTGATTTGTTGATGTGCAGGACGTCCTGGTCACAGTGACAGAGACAGCACCGGAGGAAGTCTTGAATCACTGTCCAGTCCAGGTAGGGAAAATCTATTGTAACTTATGAAGTAATTGTCTCATCTGTAAATAGGTTAGTCATATGTCTCCTCTCTGAAGCTTATGGGAGCCGTAAGCTGCCCAAGGCCTCCTCCACAGGAACCATGTCTTCTGATGATCTTGATGAGAAAGACACTCTGCAAGAAGCAGGTATGAGATGCTTTTCATCATTTACACTTTCTGCATTTTTATGGCTGACAATGCAGTTGTTGAATCTTCTTCTTGTGTGTGCAGAGAGTGAAGAGGGTTTGTCTGACAGCAACGGAATGACATGCAAACCACGAAATGCATCACATGCAGCACTGACCCACAGACTGAAAAAAATGAAGAGCAAGATGGTCAAGTGTAAGCAATGTGACAATTACATCCTGGTCAACGGCATTGAGTGTGAAGAGGTGAGTGTCAGAAAAACGTGTGAAGCTCTTTGGTTAAAGATCTAAGCAGTGAATTGAAGACAGTACACTCAACCATATTTCAATGTAATTGTGAAATTACAAATAAATCATACTGCAGTGGGTCAAAAAAGCACTCTAAATTTCAACTAATTGCTTTTAATACAAATTATACATTGTGGTATAACATTACAAAATATAATACATTTTGATTGAATTGTAAAAACATACATTAAGTGTCTGAGACCATTAGATTCAGTTTGCACTTAAATATATTATAAAGTATGCTAAAATCTACTTTTTTTCAAATGAAACTACAGTACAATATAGATTTGAATATACAATATAGATAGATTGTAAGCCACTGTTATAAAATACAATATATTTGTAGTTTGTTATACCCTAGAAAAAAACTATGCCATAATTTATTTAAAATACATTTATTCATACTAAGTATACTTCAAATGCATTGACGTATTTATTGACTTATCACTTAGACTTACTGATATAAAAGTGTAATTAAACTTTATTTATTGTATTTCTTTACTGCACAAAACACATTTCTTAATATTAAGCCTAAAATGTGTTTTAATATCACTATTAATAAGGATATGATCTCTGTATAATATTGGTCTTTAAATGGAAGATATTTAAAGTGCACCTGAAGTATACTTGCAGTATAGTTCCACATTAGCACAATCAAATATACTTTATTATATCTTTAGCTGGACTTTAGCACTACTTACCCACAATGTGCACAAAGTGCATTAATTAAATACAATTGCACAGTATTTTTATTAAGCACATAAATATGTGAATGTATTTGTTGTATACTTATTTGTTGTGCACAAAATAAATGTATTTTAAATATTTTAGTATATTTATTTTCACTAGGGTATTCTTGAATATATATATATACAAAAATATTTGTTTGTTTTATTAGTGTAAGATTACTAAGCAATGCTTCATGAGAGTGGGAGGTCAGTTGGGTGGATTATGGGTAGTGTAGTCAAAAATCAGGATAAATAAAATAAATTACATTTGAAACTGAAGATGAAATCTTGAATCATATCATTAAATAACAATCTCAGAGCTAATGGCAGGTCTATTGACAAAGGTTTTTAAATTGTCCTTAAACCTGAAAATGAGTGGGATTTTTACTTGGGGAAGCCACATACTGCGCTCTATTTTTTAGACATTTAACCTCAGTTTACTTCTGGTGATGTACTGGATATGACTAAGCACCTACATGACTAGTTCATAAAAGAAAAGAGCCACTCCTTATTTGACTGTGCACTGGTCAGAATATGGCGGTTTGACAGTTGCTCCTCTCTTGCCAGTGTGGCCTTGCAGTCCACAGGAAGTGCCTGGAGGTGTGCCAGATGGAGTGTGAGCACAGGAGAGGCTTCATCTTTGGGATGGAGTTCTCCCTGCTGCCCAGAGAGAGCCAAGACTCTGTGCCCTTCGTTGTCCTGCGCTGCACAGAAGAGATTGAGAACAGGGCTCTCGGAGTCCAGGTAGGAACTCAGTACATGAATCTTGTGATGTTATGAAGCGATAATGGTGCTTGATAAAGTCACAATGAAATAAAAGTAGCGACTGATCTTTTCTCCCAATGTCGGTATGTACGCAATTGTATTGATAAGTATCTGATTATCAAAAAAGATGCAGGAGGTGGCTTGGTTCTGTGCATTGGTTTTTGATTGAATGTTGAGAAATGGCCGTTGCAGGGGCGGGTTTAATCCTGAATGATTGGAGAAGTCCGTTATGACATTCTTATTAAAGATTACAAGGTCACCAAAAAAATTAAGATCTATATCATGCAGTTTGAAAAGAGATGAATTTTCATTTCTGGCCGACAAACTAGTGATTTGTAGTTTTTAGTGTGGCTTGTTGTGGAAGGATGTGCTATTACTTTTCTAAGTAATTATATTTACAGTTTTCATTTTGCAAATGATAAAACAGACTACAAATTCCATTGAATTAAACTGAAGGACCCCCGAGCCAAATCTACTTCAGACTTCAAAGTCTGGAAATGTGTGATCCTTAGTCGTTTAGTGTATGATTTACAGTTTTTTCTCTGTAAACATTTACAAATTCACCTAGTGTTTTAAAAGCTGTTGTGACTTTAAAAGTTGTGTAGTGTGCAGAGCAGTTGCAGGCCTCTCAGAATATTTTAGTAACACCCTATAGCATCATAACAGCAAGTTTTGCATGGGCAAACACCACTCGCACTTTCTTCAGACAATGAAATAATATAGCTGTCTTCAATCTCTTGTTCTTTTCTCTACATCCAGGGAGTTTACAGAATCAGTGGATCCAAACCTCGCATTCTGAAGTTATGTCAGGCTTTTGAAATCCAGAAAGACCAAGTTGACCTTGGCGACCTCTCACCACATGACATCACCTCCGTACTCAAGCATTTCTTCAAAGAGGTGAACACACACACATGTACAGCTAATAACTTTCTCATTAACTAAAACCAAGGCATGATTCAGTATGATTCAGAACAATTACATGATGCATATGTAATGCAGAGCAGCATCAAGAATATCTAATATTGGGGGGGAGGGGGCAATTTGGCCATTTCTATGTAGTTGGGAGCTTGTCCTCAATGTCTATTGGGGTTACGACCCTGCTTAAAATATATAACGCCACACCCCGTCTTCCTCTTTCACAGCTTCCAGAGCCGTTACTCACCTTTGACCTTTACAACGACTTCATCAATGCGGGTAAGGTGATTCAGAGGCTTAGTGAAAAGGACCATGCTGCCGAGACTGCTGGGATTGTGACGAGTACTGTGGTCAAACTCAGAGAACTCATCGGACGACTGCCTCTGTGTAACTACAACACAGTGCAGCACATGATGGCCCACTTGAACAGGTACCATACTGTGTGAAATCACATTACAGTGTGTTCTAGGGCCCATTTCTCAATATTTAGGTCACTTTTTCCAATCTCTTCATACAGTTCTCCTAACCAACTTGAAGTCAGCTTGGCACTGCAGTAAATTTCACATCCAGAATGCACTAAAATGAGCAAAATATGTGTGTCTCAAATCAGCTCATTCTTTTGAACACTAGCAAAGATCGTCACGCAGCAAACTTTGTCACTCATAAAACAATGACCTAAAAACACTAATGCCAACAATACAATTTTTTATTTTATTTTATTATTAGAATTCACTGTACTGTATGTTACATGGTTCATTATTTCAAAGTTTTCACTTTTGTGTAGATGGTGATGAAATTGAAAGACTTATTATAGTTAACTGAAACTGTACAAAAAACTAATTTTGTTACATGGAAAAAACCCTGACATGAATAACATAAATGAAAACATATCAAATAAACTTAATTATTAAAACTAAATCCAAAATAAAAATTAATAAACACTATATAAACATGTTTTAAAAAACGAATAAAATGACAAAAAACAAAATTACAAAAGGTTGAACTAAAATGAAAATGAAAACAGAAATTATACTAATAAAAACTAATTTACAATATGAATAAAAATTGTATAATATCTCAATGATACTAAAATAACACTAATTTAGCTACATGCATTTGTTTTGATTGTATTTCATTTATTAGATTTAGAATATATTTCAATATGATATTACTCTAAAAATGTAAATAAATAAATAATAATAAATAAAATGTAGCAAATTACTGTTTTATTCGTGTTAGGTCAAAAAGAGAATGTAAAATAAACATGTTCAGATTGGCTTGTAATTAAGTACATATAGTTTTTGTTGTGATTGTGTTTGAGTGAGAGAAGAATATTTGGAAGCAGTAGTCATTGAGTGCATTTTATGCCAATGCAATGGAAAATGAGCCACAGTTTAGCCCATCTGAAAAAAAGAAAACGTGTTTTGGAAAAGTAACCCGAGTATTGAGAAATGGGCCCTAGCAAGTGTGTAAAAAAAAATATGCCACTTGTTTAAATAAAGTAGTTCCCTACTAATGCATAACTTTCTTTTCTTCAGGGTTGCGGAACATTACGAGGACAACAAGATGTCTCCAGGAAACCTGGGCATTGTGTTTGGCCCCACTCTCCTGCGGCCCCTGGTGTCAGGAGATGTGTCTATGATCGCTCTGCTGGAAACCAGCTATCAGGCTCTTCTCGTGGAGTTCATGATCTCACACTATGACCTCATATTCGGTCCCACAACAAGATCCAGCACACCTCCTCCACCACCTCCCACAGCACCCCTCCCAGACACCCCTCCCAGAGCCTCGTGTCCCTTGTCTCCTGCCAACAGTTCCTCTCAGGACCCTGAAGCCGCAGGCAGGGAACGTCCACGCTCTCTGGAGGTAGGCAATAAATACTTGACTTCACACAATCGGCAGTCAAATAAATGCAGGCCGTGCTTTAAGCTGGCTGTTGTCATGACGATGCTAAAAGCTCACCATGCCCGTGCGGGCAAAAGAGTTCATCTTGATCTGCTTGAGCCTCTCTTGCACCGCTTGGGCCTTAATTGTCCCGCCGTGCCCGTGGAAAGACCTGGAGGGATTAAACGCTTATTCTGTGAAGATTACTTTTGCTTGCCTGTGTGCTTGTGTTTGTGTTAGAGCCTTACCCCTGTTGCACTCTGCTTTAGCTTCTCACCCAGTTGTTTACTATGGGAAAGCCTGGAGGATGCTAATAGTTATGCTATTAGACTAGTCTCCTCTAACTGAAACAGTTTAACCATCTAAGAATTTCTTATTAGCAATAACCAAAACAGAAGTTCAGAAGGTCAAAGTTTTCCACACGTTAAGATTGCTTAGTTGTTAGCTGGAAATAGTTTCTCACAAATACCATAGAACTGAACCAGCATTTTGTATCAACACTAACCTGCATATATATATAATATAATAAATCTTTATACAAGAATTCTAAAGCTGTAAAACTGACTTAACAAGAACATTACCATTCAAAAAAGAAAATTGAATTGCATTTATTTGATCAAAAATACAATAAAATCAGTAATATTGTGAAATATTATTGCAGTTTAAAATAACCGTTTTCTAATTGAATATGTTTTAAAATGTAATTTATTCCTATGATATAAAGCTGAATTTTCAGCATCATTACTCCAGTCTTCAGTGTCACATGATCCTTCAGAAATCATACTAATATGCTGACTTGCTGCTTAAAAAACATTTTTTATTATTAACAATGTTGATAACAGTTGTGCTGCTTAATAATTTTATGTTTTTGGAAACCATGAAACACTTTGTAATTCTTTGATTCTTCGATGAATAGAAAGCACAAATGAACTGCATTAATTTGGAATATGATTTTTTGTAACATTATAAATGTCTTATAAATTATAAATCTTACTCACCCCAAACTTTTAAATGATAATGTGTATGTAACAAGTTTTAACAAGAAATCTTAAATTCACTGAGACTTTATTTACAAAATAATATTAAAGTAATAAAATATTATAACATTACAGTAATTTAAAAATCAAAATGACCCTTCTGCCTTATTGGCTCTCAAGTCAACGTATATTCAGAATTTTTATCATTTTAACAGAATCGCACTATCAAGAGAGAATCAAGTGAGGGTTATATTTCTGACAAGTCATCATCCAATGAAGCAATGGACCAGCTGAGCCCAGAAGCCGTTGAGAGAGCAGGTAGGCGGGCTTTAAAAGACATTGACGTTCAATATCAGCTGGCTGCTTGCGCAAACTATTTGCTGTTTTTTTTCTAGCATTGCCAATAATTTCCTTCCTGCTGTCATAAGCAAATCTGTTTCAGTCAAACTTTTGACTTCTATAAGATGCTGGAACATTTTCTGTCTAAATGTGTGGGAAAAATATAGACACATTTTTCAAAAGCATTTTGATTATAATCTAGGCCTATATATAATCTTTAATTATGAAAACAAAAAGTTTTGTTCATGATATGGTTGTTATTAAATGTCTGTTTTTTATCTATCTCTTCTAGTCCTGGCTATGAGGGCGACAACATCTCCTCAGGTGCATTTGGAGCAGGCTGCAGAAAGTCAATTACAAACTCAGTCGAGGGCTCACTTCAGCAGGCAGCCAGTGAAGTACCACAGGCAGGGTTTGACAGGAGCGCAATTACTCAAAGCAGCCTCTCAGTCACGGGACGAGGACAATTTCCCTGGGAGCAGGGAAGGACTTGTGTCAAGAAGCGCAGACAGCAGTCGCAGCTCCTCTCCTGAGCCTGAGATCCCAATAAAAACTCACTGCCGATTACACGAGACCCCCGTCCCGCAGAATAAAACTGCATACACCCCTGAGAGTCAGACTGCACCTCATGCAGGGGTAAAAAGGACTGTATCGGATGACGTGGTTAAAGCTGTAGCTTCTTCATTTAAAGAACATGTAGGACAAATGGGAAAACGAAATTCCAACCAATCAAACAACACACTGGGGGGGAGAGAGCGCCTGATCCGATCCTTGAGGAGGCGTCCGACGGAGAAAACAGCCCAAAAGATTCTATCCGGACTGAAGCTTAAACGCAGTGATTCAGGGAAGAACGAGCAGCTCCATTTTGTTTGACATTGACTGAAACAATGTTTACTTATCTTCTGGGTTTCCTCAAATTCACTGGAATACATCCCATTTTGGGCTGTAAAGTATTTTTAGTACAACTGTTCATTTTTTGATTTCCTGCTTTGTGGCACATGACGTACGGTGCAGTTAAATCACAGTACAGATGGTAGTTCCCTTTCTCACTGGAAATTTGCCACAGATTTACCTGTTTATTTGAGATACAGACTGCTGGTCTTGTGTAGATGTTTGATGCTGAATCATGAGTCTTTGGGGGATGAATATGCAATATATGGAAACAAAACAAAAAATAACTGGCTACTTGCTGTTTTCAGATTCTTTAAAACCACATAATTTTTTATTGTGTTTACATCTGTAACCAACAACACGTCTTTGTTTTCAACATTTTATATTTTATAAACCCAGGTGTAAAAAAGTACACTGCCATAATGTACTTAAAAGTGCTCTATTTTCGCGCACTAATTTTGTACATAATATACAAAAACTGAATCTTTAGTACTTCTTAAAATAAACTTAAGATCATCTAAGTCAGGGGTGCCCAATCCTGCTTCTGGCGATCGACTGTCCGGCAAAGTTCAGTTCCAACTCTAATCAAACACACCTGCCTTTAATTTTCAAGTGATCCTGAAGACCTTAATTAGTTGCTTCAGGTGCTTGATTAGAGTTGGAACTGAGCTTTGCCGGACAGTCGAGCAGGAGCAGGATTGGGCACCCCTGACTTAGATGATCTTAAATTTATCTTAAGAAGTGTACTCAACTGTGTCTGTTTTGGGACACCATGAATATGAACTAAAATGCACTTTTAACATTTAGTTACCACTTGAGTGTACTAGTGTATGAAAGATGGGTTCAAGTGTACTAGGCTACTTAACTAAATACATTTTTAAATACAGAGATAGTATGTTAAAAGCTCATTTTAGTTCGCATTCATGATGTAATAATAATAATAAAATCGTAAGCCAGTTAACGTCCATCCTGAACAGATGAGATCGCCAATAATTAACATCTATATAACATTAATAACTGGACACTGGGGAGTCATTGAAGAGAAAACCACACAGTGAGACGTTTTATTATCAGCGAGGAAAATGCACATCAGGGCCTTATGTTACATGCTAATTGTCAATCTTACCTGCTTATTATTTGTATTTCATATAGCTCTAGCCCACGAGGTCCGCTTTCAGTTTAGCTTCAACCTTGATCAAATTCAGCTGCCTGTAACTTTCTAGTAATCCTGCAGACCTCGATTAGCTTGTTCAGATCTGTTTGATTGGGGTTGGAGCTAAACTGGGCAAAAAAGTGCTTTGTTAAGTGGCATGATTTGGCCACTAGATGACAGACGCGATGCGCATTGCATTTGAAGACTTTTTCGAGTTAGAACCTCTTCGCTCTTAATTGGGCATTTTAATTACTTCAAAAATGACCTGAACGTCCATATTTGACATACTTTATACAGGTCTGCTGACAAACTAAGTATTGTTGCACTCTTGATACGACTATATTACAAATTCATACTTATGTATTTATTGCTCTATAGATTTGCTAATCATATATTGGAAATGTTTATATATGTTTATATACTTTTGAAATATTGACTGCAAGTACAATTACATCTGATTATGTATTTAACCGAAAACGCGCATTATCCTGAATGGTGGCTGATTTCAACTGTATAGAAATGTCACGTTCCTTAGCTACATCTTTAACACTCATTTGCTTGTAACTTACAAACCAATATTAGTCTACGTTTCAGCTTAAGTATAAATGATCTTTACCTAAAGTCTGAGATTATTAGCCTATAGACTGCTATGATGGCTATAAGGAGTTTGTCAATCTATTTGTTTAAAGCATCACCCAGAAGAACCCAAAAGGGCGAGATACCCATTGCCAGATACAACAGGGCAAATCTACTTTGCCTGTGTGTATTTTTTTTCTTCATCTTGCACCCCTCCTTGATGTTTCCCCCCTCCAGCAGTCATTCATTGTGCGCGCGCAGCCCCAGTCTTCATCACATAAAGCACGCGCCTTAACATCACACAGTCTGGCAATGCTTTTGCGCTACTGCGTGCATTTTGGACTATAACACTAAAGATTGGCTTCTGGAGCACTGGTGCCCGTCCTCTTCTTCAAAGGTATTTTGATGTTACCAACAGAAATCTCAGCAGGAGTGTGTTTTAGCACAAGGTAAGTGCACGGGACTGAGCGAGCATCACCTGCTGTCATCTATGACACTATTCGTAGCTACTTCAACTTTTCTTACTGTGTTCATGGAAACATGCATGATCATTTACATATGTGTAGCCATATTGTCTACTGTAATCTAGGCTAGGATACATTTTACACAAGTGCGAAGTTTTGCTGCGCTTCTGTTAATTAATATATTTATACCTTAATTTATTTTCATCTAACAAATAGGTCTGCCGTGTCTGTATTTGGTCAAACCTGAGCCTATATTTCATGAGTTCAGTTTAGGCCAGATGATAGGAAAAATTACGGACGAGTGTCAGAATTTTAAATGTAGCCTAAGTAATAAAATACCAATCCGTCTCTTCAGGGAAGTGTGAAATTGTGCAGAAAATCTAAAATATCAAACTTTAAAAATTAGTCAACTCTACTTGAGTGTATTACAGGCAGCAGTTTCTGCAAGTTTATAAACGGTTTGGCTTTCGAGTAAAAAACTAGGATCAAATGGACATCATAATCGAAAGCGCCGCTATTTCACAGCCCGAGGAAAATTAATATTGTTCATATTTACGTTTGCACTTTATAAATTTATTGTCATGGAGCATCCTCGAATGAAAAATAACTCAACTTTAATTGAAACAAAATGCACATCAGAATATGAAATCATGAAATCATGAGTATTAAATTGCATCAGTTTAGTGTCTTAATAGCCTACTACTTGCAGAAATACTTGGAGTGATAAGTTGATTTTTATTTTTTTATTTTTTTTTCACTTAAACATTGCCCTCAGCCGCAATCATCATTAGGCTATTCCCCTTTATACGACGACAGTGGGCCATATATTGTAGCCCACGTACATTTAACAGACAGTATTAAAATAAGCCTATATTTTCGATAACGCGTATAGCTCCAAAAAAATAAATGTAAAATATGTAAGACTATATAAAATGCTCATGCTTCCGTGTAAGCGCGAATATCGCAGTGTGATTATTCCTCATTATTGAGACTGATGATGACCCGTTATTAGCTCCTCAATTTTTAATAATCGACTCATGCAATTAACTGCATTATTAATGGGGAAAGCGATCAGACACGCAGTGTCATTTCTGCTGTGAGAAAAAAAATATTTCTAATGCAACTTTAAATTTCAGAGGAAAATAGATTTTTGATAAGCATATATAATAACCACCAACAAAGATAATAGCTAGAAAAAAGATATAACCTGAATATTCTAAAACCAAAGTAGGCAATAAAATACCAATTAAGATTTTGAGTTCCCTCTTTTTCCAAAGTTTAGCTGTCATATCATTACTTTAGTGAGTGAGAAATACATATTTATTGTGAAAGCTTTGGTTATAATAAATTACAATAATCACAACCGTCATCCGTTATTATTTCAGAGGCAATCCTGTTTTAAATCTGACTGCGACGGAGTTGGTTTTGTTTTTTTCTTTTTGCGCTGTTTCGTTTTGCCAAATAAGCTACTAAAGCGTTTGTGATGAGAAATGTGTCGACCGAAGCCGGACAATTCACCTGCGCGAGCTTCTGACTGGGGAACAAAACACATCCAGTCCTGCTCATGCATTCAGCAAACACCTTCCCTTTTACAGAGTGATATCAAATAAAAGAACTTACGGCTTTCTTCAAACAGATAGACTGCGAGAGGAAGCGTGTGAAGGCTACGCTGCAAATAAATGTTACATTTACGGTAAAATATAAAACTTGGCAGCGTCGACGCAGAATTTGACCTTTTTCCAGGCATTACGAGATTACATGCATCGCAGCCTGCTGTTTCTGTCTTTACATGTCGTTAAATCATATAATATCAGTATTTGACAACATTCAAGATATTTTTTTCTTTTGTAAAACCTAAAACCAAAAACTACAAGACCATTTTTACTTATAAAAAAACATAATTTTCCGAAAATGACATGTAATGTTATTTTTAAAATGTGATATTTCTCGTATTACCCTTTCAAAAAAAACAAAAAAACATTAAAATGGGAACAAACAGGGCCTGATTTTGGCTTTTACTAATGAAACCGATGCTCTGTTTCCTCAGATTATGTCAGTATCTTCACAGTAACATTACATTACAGTGTGCTTTTTACCCTCATTACATGTAAATATAACAATCAAATATGATGATAACACTAAGCAATTACAAGCATCTTACAATAGTCCCATATTAACACAAACCGATTGCTGTCTTTACATGTGAGTCTTTATGTTGTTGTTTTTCAGTCAGCACTCCAAAGAAGGAAGGAGCGGAATGAAAACAGAAGAAAACCAATCATGCCTTCAGCAGGCCCCCTCCGCCACGCCTTACGGTGAGACTCTTATTCTTCATTTATCATTTCTTAATCTTTCCATATTAATATCGATTTGCGTGTGTAATGCGTGTGTCTCGAGTCCTTCATGGCACATTTGTGTGTGTCTTGTCAGCTGACACCTGTTCTGTTCTCCTCCACCAGAGCACGTGGGAGGAGGTGAGGTGTGTGCAGGGTGCGAGTCTCCCATCGCGGACCGCTTCCTCCTGCGCGTCAATGAACTGTCCTGGCATGAGTCGTGTGTCAAGTGTGCAGTGTGTCGCAGCACGCTGAGCGGGACCTGCTACTGTCGCGACCGCTTGCTTTACTGCAAGCATGATTACGAGAAGTAAGACAGTTCAATGTGCAACGTGTGTCTGTATACACTCCATCAAAGTCCTGGTATGGCAGAGAGTGTGTAGATTAACACGAAGCACACCAGAACATTCCCCTAATCTCTCTGCAAATGCCTCATGGGTGTGTTGATCTTCTGATCATGCTGATGCTCTGATAAGGAACTTTGGTTACATTTTATTTGGTAACACTTTATTTTAAGACGTCTTTGTTACACGTTACCTGTACTTAGGCTACTATTATAATAACAAGTAATCCTAAACCAAACCCTAATCATATAGTAAGTACATGTAGTTAATTACTATTACTCAGTACATATGTGTAATTACACTGTAACAAGGACACCTTAAAATAAAGTGTAACCCTTTATTGTAAGGTATTGCAATTGCAGTGTAATTACACATATAAGTACTGAGTAATATTAATGCTCTTGCTTAATATAGATTTAGATTTGGTTGTTATACTGTAGTATATTGTTTTTAGTGTCTTATATTACTATAGTAAGTACATATAATGTGTAACAAGGACACTGTAAAATCACTCCCACTCTTCGCTGGGAGTTTAACTGACAGGTGATCTGACCAATCATAACGCAGAATCTGCCATTTTGTCCAACAAACAAACCAGACGGTAGAGCAGATTAATGTCTGTGGACTTGAATTTGAACAACGGTGTACTGACGTCTTTCTGCGGTTGAAACAAGATACTGGTGTTCATTCATGTTTATTTCGTGCTATAACTGGTAAAGAGGAAGAGATGATCGGTTCATATGTAGCTTTAATTTCTTAATAAATGACAGCTGAAAGCTGAGACTTTGTTTCATACCAGAAGTAACCTGCTCTGTCGGCTTGTTGTCAGTTTTCTGTTTGCTCCGCGATGTATTTTTCACTGCGTGAGAACATGGTGTGTGACGCAAGAGTGGCATGGCTTGTCAGACGTAGAAACAGTAACTAAAGGGGGCGGGTCTTTGCGAAGGGTCAATTTCTGTTAGAAATTGTTGACGGTAGGTTTAGTTGATGTATGTGTAATGCTGTAGGTTTGAATCTGTTTCTTAAAGGCATACTTCAACCCAAAAAAGAAAATTCCGTCATTATTTGGTATGTTTACTAATTTTCGTAAACTGGAATGAATCCAATCTGATTTCAGATTCTCAAAATTCAGTTGATATGAAGCCTAAATTTTGCAGTTTGGTTCATATATTTGATTACATGTGCATTACATGTGAGAAAATAGAGAAAACAGATTTAAGCATTTACATGCTTTAAGTTTTCTTTTTAATTGGTTTATTTTAGGTTTACACCACCCATTTCAATCTGATTTTACACACATATTCACATGAAGGCTTTTCTGTCTGATTGAGCCATCGATCTGATTATAAATGTATTATTGTTTACTCACCCTAATCTTATTCTAAACCCAAAGTTTGCTTAATTCTGTGGAAAACAAATTTGAAGAACCAAAAAATTTAAACAGTACATATGCACCAAGTCTTTGGAATAACATGATGGGCAAATAATAACAGAATTGACATTTTTGGGAGATCTATCCCTTTAACTGCTGGTTCTCTGATGAATCATTCTATATCAGTTTGGGTCAGAGGGAGATTCCGAGAAACCAGTGACATCAGCTGGAGTGCGGACAGTTGAAGGACTTTGTGGCCTGTTATCGCTGTTGTGAGAACTGTCAGACACCGCTGAGCAGTGTGGACACTCCCTCTGTTGCTGACAACTGGAGGCCAACCGAAAGGAATAAGATGGACCGGAGAGAATAAAAGAGGATAGAAAAGTTAGCAGGAAGAATTCCCAGAGGGAAAATAAAATAATTCTATATATGTTCCCGGAAAGATAGATCACCTGAGATCCAGGACTGTTTCAGGGTATGAAATTACCATACTAACTGCTTTTCTTCACACCGTTGAAGAAAAATGGAACCATAGATTTGATCATTGTTTTGTATGGGTGCTTGCAGCAAGGATGTCATAATGAGGGTAAAAGTGATCAACGATTACAAATGAGATGGCTTTTCTGGGATCAGAGCACAGTGAAGCTGTTCTTGTGAAAGCTGGTGCTGTTATTCCCTTGAGCTTGGTCAATTTGTATTATTATCATTTACATTAAGCCTTTTCTTACTATATGGTGGAGATTTAAGTTTTTCTCATTCCGTAAGGAAAGTAAGAAAAGTAAGCATTTTTGTTGCGCTTGAATGCAAATGTCTCGTTTGCAGACATCATTTGTGAATATTGAGGCTGCGGCGTGGTATGTGGTGTATTTATGGAGGAGACTTGGCACACTGTTGTGTGGGTGACCTTGAGTGAATCCACAACAATATCTCCTTGTGTTCTTGCTGTCTGTCCGTCAGCACCTGCCACTTCTGCCCCTTTACCAATGCTCCATCTACAGCAGGTGTGTGCTCCATTTTTGGGGTGCCAAGGAATCTTTGATGGTGCAAAAAAACGTAATTTGGGGAAAAACAACACTATCTTGAGCTGACATTCTACTGTAAAAATATTTCATCAGGTAGTGTAAAAAACATGTTTGATGTGGAAACGCGTACATTTCCTAGTTACGTTAAATTAGAAAATATTATTTAAAATAACTGAATCATTACACCAGCAAAATTCATTTATAAAAGTCAGGTGAAGTGGAAACAGCCACACTCATAAAAATAAAGGTTCCAAAAGAGGTTTTTCACAGTGATGCCATTGAGGAACCAAAAAAGGTTCTTCTAAGAACCTTTCAGTGAATATTTTTTAAAAGAACCACCATTTTGTTTTAATGTGAAGAACATTTTAATAATCTAAAAAACCTTTTCCACTATAAAGAACCGTTTGTGGAATGGAAAGATACTTTGGGTGTTGAAGGTTCTTCATAAAGCCATCAAGAACCTTTATTTTTAAGAGTGCACTTAAAGTCAACATTAAATGGCATTCACATCCCATTTTAGTTTCATATTATGACATGTTCCCAAGTAAAACTGTTTTCAATGAGACTTTTTTTCCATGTAGGGCAGTTTTTTCATTGTATAGGCCCAAGTCACGATTAAATGGAAGTAGCAACAGCTCTTTTCTTCCTTACTGTAATGTATGTCTGAGTCAAATGAATTATCGAAAAAGAAAAAAAAATGTAAGGCGGGACTTGGTTCTGTTTATCAGGTGGTGTTTGAATGGAGGCAGGTGTGAAGGAGAGTTAAACAGACTAAATGACTGGAGAAGTCTGGCGTACATCAACCAAAAAGAAGTCTGTAATTTCACTAGAAGATTGAGTTATGAAATTATGATTGTTTTTAATGAAATCATATGCATGAATTAATCATTCACAATAAGATCAATGACATGCGTTTAGAAAATATCTAAATTTTTTCTTCGGATCACAAAAAGTGGATTGATTTTAGATTACAGTTTAATGAAATATTACAAAGACCAGACATTTTCTACTTTAAATAATGTACACAATAAGACAACGAACATGCAAACAGCATCAGCTTTAAGATCACAACTGTATGACGATTCCTTATGACACTTGCGTTCCTGTTGTTCTCGTCATCAGAAATCTGACTTTCATTTACTACTAATTTTTCAATCATTCAAGCAGCACCACTTAACCGAAACCAAACTCAAACCCGAAGCCCTATTCATTAAACACACAAACATTTGCTAACATCCCTGAAATGGTCAAATTCTCTCCATCACTATCTTCCTGGTTGACTTCGTCACACACAGCCATCAGATAACCACGCAGCCCAGCCTAGTGAAACCAGTCCCAGACCAATAAAGGCTCTCAGCCCCAGGGTACAGTGCCTGGATCCATGGCAGAAAATTAGACTAGCGAGGGTCTCGGAGGCCTATCAGAGCGGAGACAGGGGAGTGGATATTTAAGATGCCCCAAGTTTAATAGATCACTCTGCGAGGGTGGGAAACAGAACGAAAACAGCCCCCAGTGTGTAAAGAGATGCTAGTAAGAATGAAAAATCACGAATGTGAGCTCTTTTAAAATCTCACTTTTTTCTCCTAGACTGCAAATTGAGATTTTGGCTAAAGTCTCATGCTTCTCAGACTTTGCTTCTGAGAAAAAGACCCAGTAATGTCATGTGTCTTTTAGAATTTTAGAAGAGGTCTCAAAAATGTTCTGAAATGTGCCAAAATTTCAAAGTCTGTAATCAAAAGTTGTAGATTTCTGTTCCATTTATTCTATTTCAATTTATCATAGGGATTTTTTATGAAAAACATTTGAGACAAAGTTGATACTTGATACTACCAGAATAGCTCGGATTGAATATGGATTCAGATGAATTTCGAATTCAGAATATTTTGATTCAGTTAAGCACATTTGACAACATTTGTGGCATAATGCTGATTAACGCAAAAATTAGTTTCCAGTTGTCCCTCCATTTCTTAAAAACGCAGAAATTGGGGTTACGGTAAGGGGGAAATGAATGAATGTTAAACTATTCACAGTTTCAGATGTAAACAATATGCTTGCGCACATGAATTTAGTGTGAAAACATCCCTTGCTAACATTTTCTGTGTAAAGTTATATCCAATTTTACTACTTTGAAGCTCTGACAACGTAACACCTAAAATCGTAAAACAATAACAAAACGCTTTATAGCTCAAATAATACACTTTAACAGAATAATTTTTTTTATTATAACCTCCACATTTCTGCAAATATTTCACTTTTATTCGCCAGGTCCAAATTGACCCATCAGATCCATTGACCCAAATAACAAACAGTGCTAATAAACAGTAATTGTATGCTACAGTACTGAGAAAATCTTGACCATTATCTTAGTTGACCAGACAGTGATTCATCTTTTCAAGCTTAGCGTAAAGATGCTATAAATAAAAAGTGCTCATAGACAGCCGTAGAGATTGTATTCTCACTAGATGTTTGGATCCGGAGACAATTTTGATTTGATTTGATGGGTCATGACTTGACTTAAGCAGATTGTGTCTTAACATTACCTTTATTTTTACTTTTTTTTTTTTTGAATACATAAAGGATAAATTACTTTTTATAGTAACCATTGTCATTGTGTCGACAGAGCTTAACTTGCATTAAACCCAGAATATTCCTTTAAATGCAGTCTCATTTATGTATCCTGTACTTCGAAAGAGCAACTACAAAATAGTACATTTTTCTATGTCAATCATTTACAGTAACACCATTCTACTGAAATCTTCAGTCGGAGTCATTATTATGAGCACTTCGGTTGATGTTTACCGAAATCTTCACCTTTCTTTTGCTCGGTCTTTATTCCTCCCAGTGCATCTCTCCTCTAGCTCGTCCATCACTGTCTGATTTCTAATAATATTTCTGTTCCAAACTTAATTTCCTACTTGTTGAGATTTATAGCTGTGATGACACCAATCAGTTTATCTCTCCATTTATCCCACATTTTCGCTTAATCATCTCTCTGCTCGCTGTCTCTTTGTGTCTGTGAGAACGGGGAGGGGTCTTGATTGGGAACACTGCTAATTATGTTCTTAGGCATGACTACAAGCTGTGTTGTGGTTAGAGAGTTGCTGTACTGTCAGAGAGGAATATGACGCATGGACTCTCGTGTAGGATGCTGCCGTACCTTGGATTGTCAATAGTGCTTGCCGAAGCCATTAGTTTTATCATTCATACTGTGCTTAAATTGTGGCATATGCAATCAGGCAAAATGCAATAAAGCAACAATCAATTGAATCTATCTTTATGTACATCTGTTTTTTTGTTCAAACCGTGTATGAGCAGAAGTACTTTTCGTTAGTCAGTTTCTTCAGTTTGGTGTTGTTCTGGGTACCGTTTGAGGTCAAGAATTGTTTTTGTAAGAGAAACGAAACGTTTTATTAAGCAAGATCACATTAAATTGATCACACTGACAGTAAAAATGTTACAAAAGATTTCAGAAGAAATTAAAATAAATGCTGTTCTTTTGAAAATGTCATAAAAAAACAACTAACAAAAAAAAAAAAAATAATCCAGAAACAATTTAGAAAAGTTGTGAAACAGATTTCAACATTGAAATGTTTCTTGAGCCTCAAATAATGATTCTGAAAATTCAACTTTGCATTGCATTAAAAACTGTTTTTAAATTGTAGTAATATTTCACAGTATTATTGTTTTTACTAAATTCTTGATCAAATAAATGCAGCCTTGGTGAGCATAGGAAACATGTCTTCCAAAAACATTAACAAATCTTACCAGCCCCAAAGTTTTGAATGTGTATATTACCTTTCTGAGCAATCAGATTCACAATCTGTTTGATGATGAAATTAACAAAAAGGGATCCAAGTCAGATTTAGCAATAAACAACTACCTAGCAACTAGACCATGGCAACCACCCACAACATCCCAGCATCACGGTGACAAGCCACTCACTCCTTCTAAATATAAAACGCCAGCTTCTAGTTTAAAATCAACCTACCCTCTTAAAAATGAAGGTTCTTTATTGCCATTGATG
Organism: Barbus barbus; assembly: GCF_936440315.1. Classification (NCBI taxonomy): domain Eukaryota; kingdom Metazoa; phylum Chordata; class Actinopteri; order Cypriniformes; family Cyprinidae; genus Barbus; species Barbus barbus. Next base: position 20,205,305 of record NC_136731.1, on the reverse strand, counting down.
GTTCCATGAAGGACCTTTAACATCCATGGAATCTTTCCACTCCACAAAACGTTGTTAAAAATGTTCTTCATACTAAGAAAACGTTTTTTTTTTTAAGGAATGGTTCACCCAAAAGGGAAAATGTTGTCATTTACTCACTCTTGTGTCGTTCCAAACCTGTATGAGTTTCTTTCTTATGTTGAACATAAAAGATTATATTTTGAAGAATGCTAGTAATTAAACTGTTGATGGTCCCCATTGACTTCCATTTCTTTTCCTACTATGGAAGCCAATAGGAACTGTTTGGTTCTTCAAAATTCTTCAGAATATCTTCTTTTGTGTTCAACACAAGAAAGAAACTTATACAGGTTTGGAACGACACGAGAGTGAGTAAATATGACAAAATGTTCATTTTTGGGTGAACTATTTCTATAAAAACTGTTCACTGAAAGACTCTTTTTGGGAACCAAAAATGGTTGTTCTATGGCATCACTGTAAAAAACCTCATTTGGAACATTTATTTTTGTATGAGTGTTTAAAACGTTTAGTTTTAAACGTATAACCTCATGTGTGTAGTCAGTTTGCTGAATATGTTTACATGGTACTTCAGATAAGGACATAAACACATTGTAGTAGTTCAAGTCAAGAAAACAAAACATGTTTTCCAAAAGTAGTAATTCAGGCAAGAAAAATATTACTAAGAAGCCTGAATTACTGCTTTTGGAAAACATGTTTTGTTTTTCTGTGCCTGAAGTTCCCGTTGAAGCCACAAAAATAAAGGTTCCAAAAGAGGGTTTTCGCAGCAGTGCCATAGGAGAACCATTTTGGGTTCCACAAAGAACCTTTCAGTGAACAGTTCTTCAAAGAACCACTTCTTTAGAGTGAAGAACATTTTAATGATCTAAAGAAACATTTTTTTTTTACTTTTTTTTTTTTTGTGGAGTGGAAAGATTCCATGGATGTTAAAAGTCCTTCATGGAACCATGGATGCCAATAAAGAACCTTTATTTTCCAGAGTATACATATCAGGCAATGATCATAGAGGGAGAGAAGAGCAGACAGTGAACGAGAGCTCAGGGGATGTCAGAAGGCCATGGAGGTGACAAACAGAGGTGAAAAGAGGAAGATGACAGAGGAAGAGGAGAGATGAGCTTGAGGTGTCTCCTCTTGTGATATTGCCACTGTTTTTGCATAATGTGTGATGAGTCTCCATCACCTCGCCTCCCGCACAACAATTTCATTACAGACGACTAATAAATGTTTCATGGCAGAACAAGCTGCTCGCCTTGGCTTTATTAAATCTGAGATAATAAAAGAAGAAAGGCAAAAAATGAAAGCAGGAGGGGGAGAGATAGAAAGAATGCCATAGATGTCCTCAAACAGGGCTGCCGTATCTTCTGTTTCTGGGGCAACGAATCCCCCGTCCCCCCCTCTATGCGTCTTTTTTTTTTCTCGCCTTGCCACAGAGAGACAGGAAATGAGAATCTGGCTGACAGGATATTGCGTTCTGGTAGCCTGGGGATTAGCTGTTTTGTCCAAACACACACACTTGCAGACTCGCTCTCGCCTCACACAACTCAACACATCGATCCTGTCGGTCCCTGAGCCCTTGAGTATCACACACACACACACACAAGGAAGCCGACATGTGATTGTAACGTATGGACAGGCTATGCTGTCAGTCGGGGAATGTATCACAATAAGTACATCAGCACAGTGCATATTCATCACCAAAATAAGTGTGAAATTCTCTATATAAGATGGGATATTATGATACCCATCATATTTTAACAACATATCGACTGCCAGAATCAGGATTTTCTACAAACCTTTGCTTTGTTGACAAGTGCCTAGTGAGTTACAAAGAATTACCAAGGATTTTGTAGTATTTTGAGGAGAGAGACATTGATTTTCCTGATGTCATTCCAGGCTTGTATAACTTCTTCTGTGGAACGAAAAAAAATTTTAAAAATATGTTTTTTTTTATTCCTATTATGGAAGTCAGTTGTTTTGGACCCCACTGATGTTCATTATACAGACAAAAATAGTTTAATTTTTTTTTTAAATACCTTTTTTTATGTTTCAAAGAAGGAAATAGTCACACAGGTTTGGAAAAACATGAGGGTGAGAATAACTGATAAAATCTTGGACTGTTACCTGATAGAGCCATTTTGTTAGTGTAAATGTTCTCTTTTAAATGTGTTTTTCTGTTTATAATTTGAATCATTTAGATGATTTAAGTACATTTTTGGTTACATGACCAGGATTTTTACAGCATTGGCAGGCCATTGCAAGGCAGAGTCATCCAGGAAGATATATTGAGAGACACTAAGTTGGTTGTATGCAGTTCCTTTCTCTGCATCCAGAACGTTTGGTCCATTACAGGTTCAAATATTGCATGAACATTTTTCTTTTCTACTAGTGCAAACCCAGAACAAAAAGCAGTTGTTTTTGTTCAGATCAAGGCGCAACAACGTAGAAAACGTATCCACTTGGTGCAGCTAAAACAGAACAGCATACACTGTTTACGTTCAGTGGATACGCTCCATAATGGCGCTAGGGTGACGAGCAAGAGATTAATTGTTGAATAAAGTTATGTTTTTTCTGTTGCGCACAAAAAGTATTCTTGTATCTCTTTAAAAGTACGGTTGAACCCCTGATGTCACATGGCTTATTTTACCAATATCCTTGCTATATTTCTGGACCTTGATCGGGTAAGGATCCTTGCTGTCTATGGGAGGGTCAGAGAGCACTCAGATTCCATCAAAAATATCATAATTTGGGTTCCGAAGATGAAATAAAGTCTTACGGGTTTGGAACTACAAGAGGGTGATTAATTAATGACAGCGGTTTAATTTTTGGGTGAACTATCCCTATAATTCAAATGAACTAATGTAGTTAAAGGGGTAGTGCAACCAAAAAATGAATTACCCCATGATTTACTCACCCTCAAGCCATCCTTGGTGTATGACATTCTTCTTTAAGTCGAATACAATTGGAGTTATATTAAAGAATGTCCTGGCTCTTCCTAGCTTTATAATGGCAGTGAATGGGGGTTGAGATTTTGAGGCCCAAAAAGTGCATCCATCCATCATAAAAAGTGGCCCACACGGCTCCGGGGAGGTTAAAAAAGACATTGTAAGAAAAATATCCATATTTAAAACTTTTATAAATCATAATCCCTAGCTTCTGCTAACTGTCATAAGTGCGTTCACTGCCATTATAAAGCTTGTCCCTTGCCAGGGCATCTTTTTTAATATAACTCCGACTGAATTCATCTGAAAGAAGAAAGTCATTTACACCCAGGATGGCTTGAGGGTGAGTAAATCATGGTGTAATTTTCATTTTTAGGTCAACTATCCCTTTAACTAATGTTAACAAATGGAATCAAATCGTTACCGTTATTTTTCACCCATGATTTTTACATGATCATCTAAAAATATTGAGTCTCATTAATACACTACAAGGCATCATAAGAAATGTCATTTTAGTTTTATTGCCACCTTGATATACAGTACACTTTCTAATAACCCTGTTGAAGTGTTCTTCATATGACTAGCAATCCATAGATGTAACTGAATTCAGCGGAGAGTGTTTCATATTGTACAATGACACCATTAGTTGTTTTATTAGCATAAACCCAAAAGTTATTATGTGTCTCAGTGCAATCAAAACATAATTAGACAATTAAAGTATGCATGCCACTAGTCGATTGTTATTTCAGTATTTTTGTGCATAGCACTGTTTACATGCTAAGAACAAAAAGGCAAGCTTTTAGCAAGTAAGCACTGAAGTGTGCATCTATGACATGATTGGGGCAGTATAATATGTGTCAGTACTGAACGGTTTAGCTGCTCACCTGTGCTTTCTTTTTTGCGTGCGAGTGGTCTGATGTGTACATTTTTATCAGCTACCTGTTGGTTTTCTCATATTTCATCATTGTGAATATTGGTGTGTCGGGGAGGGAGGGAGGGGTGGCGGGAGTGGGTTGTGGGGAATGCTGGGAGATTTTAATAACGCAGAAGCAGTGCAGTGAGATTTAATAAAAGAAGATGATGTGATTACTGAATCCTGGCTCTGAGCCACCTTCCCTCACAGCAATATCCGCTCTTTCTTTCTCTCTCGCTCATACACACACACACCACACCAACCCTTGCAATTATGTGTACATGTATGATTTACATACTGCCTCCATATATATATATATATATATACAAAGATGCACGAAAAGTCTGCGAGACAAACCTCGCAACTATGACGGTAAGTGCTTGATTATGTAAAATTGTGTTCATGCATGGATTAGGCCCCACACTATGATTTGGCTATAGATTCATGTAAAACTTTATTGAATTGACATCATGAACACAGTTTATACGTTCATAGCGCCTAATTGCCTTCCCGCAATAATAATTTCCTCCCCCAAGATAGTTTCATCCTAAGTCAACTCCAGTTTTCAGGTCTGTGTATGTTAAAAAATGTGGTGTTATTTCTGTAACCCTCACGTTTAATGTGTCCCATTTGCATTGTTTTTTTTTTCCATTCAACGCTTTCTGTCATTTTAAAAAAGTTTGTAGGTCAATGTCATGACCTGGTGATTTTCAGGTCTCATTTCACCTCAAAAGCAATATAAAAAATCAAGAAATTATATTTTGCATAAAGAAAATGGAGCCTACTTTATGACCAATAAAGAGTTTTTGCATTGTGATAATAATATTTTCATGTAAATTACAAATATTTGACCTCAAATTCTCATTATTGTACACAAAAAAGAATATTTTTCGAAGTTGTAAACAAAACAAAAAATAGTTGGCATGTTTTACTAGAAAGTACAATTTCTGTCTTCCTACTTCAAAATTTCAATTTATTTTGCTGTTTCTTCGTAACTATTTGTGAAAATTGTTTCAAAGCCAGTTTCTTTTCTAGTGTATTTATTGTCACTAATTTGTATCTTTTTTACTCGGATGCAACCATGATTTATAACTCATCTTTTTATCTCGCATGATTATAATGACACTGTTATTTTACAGAGAACTTGGGACTAAATAACTAAAAAAAATGTCAGAGCCAAAAAATATGCGTCTTTTTTTTAAAGAAAAATATAATTTTTCACTTTTTTTAGGTTTTGAGGTGAAGTATTACAGGTTTCATGAGATTCACTCTTTGAATCAGTTTCTGTATGAGTTTGCTCAGGGTTTATTTATTTATTTATTTATTTTTTTTAAACCGTTTAAGGGCATTCTTTGATCTGGGTGTAGTAGGTGGTGGTTTGGGTAATTTGGCATTTTTGGCAGATGGATTGAGACAGATTAGCCATAGCAGCTGCGTTTCGGACAGGATCATCATATCCGTGCAGATCAGAGGTTGTAATGTGTGGACCTGGCTGCCTCTCCTTTCAGCAGATTTCTGATATGACACCTTCATCTCCTGCACTCGGTGCTCCTCGACACACACACACCAGAACTCCCACCAGCCGTCTCTGCAACTGTCATGAAGTCCATGTTATCCATCAAATGTGCATTTCATCTGTTCCTCACCTCCAAAATATTTTGTTCATCAGACTTATACTTTTATTTGCCACCTATATATATGTGCTTTTAATTTCATTAGCGGTCACTGCTAATGCAGCTATCTCTATTCTTAATGCTTATATTTAGGGTTAGGGATATTAGGGAAGTATTAAAGGAATAGTTCTTGTCAGAATTGTCATTTGTTGAACTATTACTTTAAATGATAGATTGTCCTGCACCGTGATAGAATGCTATGTAAAATCGGGTGACTTTTGACGATTTTTACATGGTTGACAAAATTGCACTAAAGCAGGGTCCTGAGACCACAGTATCATAAACTTGGGACTTTGACTTGACTTGGGACAGTAAGCAACCACCTAGCAATTACCCAAAACACCCTAGCAACGATCACGTCAATCCACAAAAAAAAATGTTGTTGTCTGGTTCAGGTGTGTGACAGTAACTTCACACTGGTTTGTCACATTTTGGGGTGAATGGTGACTGTTGCTTTGGCTTAATGAAATGTGCAGAAGAATTAAATTGTCATCAACACCATATGAGCGTCTACAGGTTCATCTGTGGGTACCTGTCAATATTTATGAGAGTACTTGAGCACGGCCGTATAAAGGTGCTGGTAAGTGTGTGTGTGAGTATGGTGTGTTTATTCGAGTGTGTGAAAAAGAGAGAGGAGAGATTAACCCCATGCTATCCTCAATCCCTGGTTATGAGTTTACAGCGTCTGTCTGGGCATCGCACTGTTTAAACAACAATCTAATTAATCCTGTCTTTATTAGTTTCACGGAGCTGGGGAGGGAGGCTTGGAGCGAGAGAGGGAGGACAGGGTGATTCTGGCAGAAAATATCAAGCGGCGAGGGAGGGGAGAGAGAGGAGGAAAAAACGAGAGGTTTGGTGGGGATTGAAGAACTAGAGTGCCTTTAAAACCAATTGTGATGCTGATGAGCTATTTAGAAATAAAACACTGTTTAAAGAGCGTAAGAGGCATTTCTCAGGGTTGGTAGCGGTACAAATGACCTTCTTTATACATTTGCTCACTTTTGCCCTGTACATCCCTGTATTTGCTAAACATTTTGGAAATTCATTAAGTTTAAAAACATTTACCATATCGCATGGTGCTAGCAACACGAAGGTCATGGGTTCAATTCCCAGGTGACCCACTGAGAAAATGTACAGCTTAAATGCAGCGTAATAAATAAATGTTTATAAAATTACCCCTGTAAAACCTGACGTTTAAAATTAATATAAAAAGATTTATATTTTTTTAAATGGAACCTTTTTTTTTTATTTATGTTTGGACCGTAAATATATGTATGTGAAAAATGTACATGTGTTCGTATTTGATGACATCAGGTTTTTATGGCTCATATAGAGTGAGAATAGGGAGCTCATACTCAAGTGATATCTTTTTTTTTTTTTTAAGTATAGCTGGCGGCTACTTACATAAATGCATATAAATTGTTACTCTATATCTGCCAATAATGTGTCTTAAAAGATTATATTTGTATGCTTTTATGATCAAAGCTTGGTAGCTTTTAGTTTCAAAACATAGAATGCAATACAATGACGACTGAGAGATGAATAAATATACATTCCCCAAAAGCCTGATGCATCATATTTGATACTCACATTTTAATATGATATTTCTAAAAAATGCTATATGGATAAGTAATTAAAGCTAAGTGGATTTGATCTAGTAAATGTTCATTTTCAAATATTACTAAAACAATACAAAAAGTTTACTTTATAAAAATAATCTAAAAAAAGATCCGAAGGTGGATGTTTATAGAATTGAACTAGAAGGCCTTTTACTTGCTAAAAAATATCAATCAGACACCAGGACTTTTTTTTTTCAGTAAGGTTTTGATCATGTTGATCATTTAGTGTACACAATACAGTAGGCTTTAAAGGGTTAAATTATACATTTTTGTTTAGTTGCTTGTGACATCTAGTCTGTTGTCAAATATTGCCACCCAGTGTTACAGACAAAACATTACATAAAGTGAACTTTCAGAAATATTTCAATAACATGTGTGTGTGTGTGTGTGTGTGTGTGTGTGTGTGTGTGTGTGTGTCAGGTTGTTTGTGCGGAAGTGCAGTGCCTGTCTGCAGGCGATCGGCCGCTCGGAGCTCATCATGCGTGTGCTGGGACAGGTGTACCACCTGGGCTGCTTCAGCTGCTGCGAGTGTGAGCGCCGGCTGCAGAGAGGAGATGAGTTTGTGCTAAAGGAGGGACAGCTGCTCTGCCGGGGAGACTATGAGAAGGAGAGAGAGATGCTAGCTGCCATCAGTCCGGCCCCTACCGAGTCAGGTAACCTCAGTGACCTCGCTGTAGGTTGAAATTACTCTCTTCACCTTTAAGCCAATGCTCAGTTTCCCTTTGCAGTAAAGAGTGAGGATGAGGATGGTGGTGGTGTCTCTGTTGGGGGGAAGGCTGGAGATGATGGGAAGGAGCACAAGAGATCGAAGAGACCACGAACCATCCTGACCACACAACAGCGGCGCGCCTTCAAAGCTTCCTTCGAGGTGTCTTCCAAACCCTGCAGAAAGGTCAGCAGTCACAGGCCGCTCGTGTGCATTATGTGTGGAAACAGCATGTATGTACATCTCATGCATATACTGTTGTTGCAGGTCAGAGAAACTCTGGCAGCTGAGACTGGACTGACGGTGAGAGTCGTGCAGGTGTGGTTCCAAAATCAGAGAGCAAAGGTAAGCTGGCATACAAAATAAAATAAATTCAGAAAACTTTCCTGTTTAAAACACTAGATCTTGCTTCATCATGATTTACCTAGGTAGAAAAGTAAAAACTGCATCCTTGTTCTATCAATGAATGAGTTTTCGGTGTTTGTGTCATTTCTGAGGCTTAGAACATGGCTTAAGAGAGCAGAATTAAAATGAACTGAAAATCATAGAACTTCATGTAGCTGTAGATTTCTGACAAAAAAGAAAATGCTTGTCAATTACGTTTTGAATGTTGGCTTGACAAAGCCTTCTTTGAAAGTTTTGGGGACAATGTTTATAGGTCTAATGAGCTGATGGATGGTCTTTCAGAAAGACAGATAGGTGGACAGACAGACAGATAGATGGATAGACACTACTTTAAGAAAGACGGATGGACAGACAAGCACAGTCAGAAAGATAAACATAGATGCTTTTAGGAAAAACGGATGAATGGATGGATATATTTTTTGGATAGAATTGATTGATTCATTCATTTATTTTTGTTTATTGACAGGTTTTATTTTTTTTTCTTGGCTAAGAAACCACTGCTGGACAAAAAAAAAAAAAAAAGTTGTTTTCTATAACATTTTCCCCCTATATTTTTTCACAGAATAAGCCAGAAAATATTGTATTTATAGATTCTATTCAATACATGGTGTCAATTAACACTGCATTATTCATATATTTATTATTTATTTATTACCTGGAAATGACTTAAACACATATAAACCATATTGTTTTCATGTTTCATTAATCAGTACATTTCTGCTTTTTATTCAGCTTAGCAACAGCTAGCTGGATGCCTTTGTCCATATTAAGGATTTCCTGGCTGGCACTTCATAAGTTATTACTTCTATGAGTCTTTTTATTAATGTCTGCACGAGAGCGCCCTCCAGCTTCAAGTATGAATGAAACAAACACTGCATGAGAGCGTTTAGCACTCCATAATGTTAACATTGCCTAATTTTGGATATAAATAAAATGTCAGGTCATGCATGGAATATCTTGTCTCTAGATTTAAATTTAGACTTATTCACACTGCTCCTTGAAAACCTATGTGAACACACTTGGCCGAAAAAAGTGCAGGGGATGAATTTGTTTTATTAAATGGGAGGGGGACACGACCCAACGTCCCCAACATATTCTACGCCCATGGGTGTTACTAATTAAATTCAAATTCAAACTTTCAAAGGGCGTCACTTCTTTTTCCCAGCATTTATTATCACTAGCAACCAACAACAATGGGACTCATGACATCAAACGATTTAATCAGTCATTATGAACACAATTTCAGAGCTAGTTTGATAACACATTCAGAAAGCTAGACAGACAGACAGACAAACGCATAGATAATTTGAGGAAAAACATGGATCGATTGACATTTTTAATTTTATTTATTTTTGTCTAATTGACAGGCTTTATTTATTTTTTTCTTATCTATTACTTTTAATTGACTAAGAAATCAAATACACTGCTGGACAATAACCAATCAATTGCACTCTCTAACATTTTTCCCCTATATTTTTTGCTTTTTTTCACAGAATAAGGCAGAAAGTATATTTTATAGTTTCTATACTGTAATAAACGATAATTATCTACATTATATACTTTATTTATTTAGTACCTGGAGATGACTTGTGTTTGTCTTCACATTTCATCAATCAAACGTTTCTGCTTTTTATTTAGCTTAGCAACAGCGATAGGTCGATGCCTTTGTCCATATTAGGGATTTCCTGGCACGTCAGATAGATGGGGGGACACGACTCCCACATCTCCTGCGTATTCTACACTCATGAGTGTTAATAATTACATTTAAATTCAAATTAATTGCTGTGAACGCACTTTCAGAGCTTGTTTGATAAGTACTACTATATGGGAATGTTGTTCCAGGACAAGGGGATTTCAATAAACCTGTTGTTTTTGTGAGTTCAGATGAAGAAGATCGCTCGCAGACAACAACAGCAGCAGCAACAGCAAGAACAGGAGCAGATGGGCGGGACCAGGAGGGGCCCGAGCAGAGCGGGCCGCCAGAGTAACGATGACAGCGAGGGTAAGACACGGACACACCTGTGTGAAATGGCTTGATGAAAGGTGTGAACCCGGCTCTGTCTCTCCACAGATGGCTCCAGCAGTCATGGACTGGACGGCCTGCTCTCATATTCCTCTCTGCCACGCCAACAACTGCTGGCTTTGGATCCGAACATATACGCTAGCGAGCAGTTCCGACACGGGCTCACGCCACCGCAGCTAGGCCCCGAGCAGATGCACTCCTACGGTAAGGATCTCCCACTGCATCAACTTCAGCATTGGTTATTTTTTCAGTTACTGTTTGTATTTGAACGCCGACTTCATTTCAGACTCAGAGACAGTTTTCCATGACTTGGACAACGATGGAAGCCTCAGTCATCTTGGGGACTGTCTCTTGTCAACTGCCGAAGGTGGAGTTCTGGCAGGACGGATAGGAAATCCCATTGATCGCCTCTACTCGATGCAAAACTCCTACTTTACCTCATGACCCTGGTTCCACCTACCTAAAGCACTCCTCCACCACTGCAGGGGCGAACAAGTAGATTGAGTCTCACTGGAGGAATCTTTTATTGTCAAAACTAATTGAATCCCTCAATCGTATCTTAGTCGTGCCAATAAAGCTCTTACCAACCAAACCATGGCAGGGTCACACCCTAAAAATTCAATTTGACATGGACAGAATGGAAATTCACTGGAAAAACATGTTTTATATCATACATATGCACCATTTTTTCGCTTTGTTTTGCTCAAACATAACAGACATCAATGGGCAGCTGTTCATGACGTGTAAGTGTTACCTCACCCTCTGCTCACTGCACAGCTGATAAACTGATCAAGGCTGTATCCGAAATCACCCTCTATAGTATACCTCATTCACTACAGTGATATATTTTTGCAAGCCAAAACCCAGAAATAGATTATTATTTTAGCACTTCCGGGTCCATTGGCGCAAAATATTTTCACATTTTATTCCACAGCATAAAATAAAGCAGTAATACCTCACTAATGTTTTTTAAGCTTTTAAGCGACTTTAAAACTGCGGTTGTTAATGAGTGGCTAAATGGGACATTTGGGTCCAAATAGTTGCTTTCATAGCCTCATTGCGTTTATAATCGCTAACTCAAACTTTTAGAGTAGATGTTTTTTAGATTCATACTTCAGCTCATAAGCCTCTGTAGGGAAATAACGAAAAATAATAAAGTGCAGTAAACGGTAAAACGGTTTGCACAACAAACCAGTGTTCACAATTAAGATATTACATTAAAATAATATGGTAAGACACATCAGTTTGCAATATCAAGGAGTTTTGTGCAGCTAAAAATGGCTAAAAGTGAATGACACCGAAAGCCAAACACATTCAATTTGTAATGGCCACACCTGCTCTTATGAGAAAAATAAGGTGACTATAAACCACTGAATGAGTGAATGAAACCAAGTGAGACAAAAGTTCTGTCCACTGTGCTTTTGGACACCACTACAAATGGCTGTCCCCTCATAACCCCTTACAGCACACTATAAAGATTTATTGGGGTGATTTCAGACACAGCCCAAGTCAATTTCATATCACTCTCTCCTTAATGTCCGTCTTGAATAGGAATCAACTTTTATTTAAAGCTAACATGAAAACCAAAAGAGTCTAGCATGCTGGCGTAAGTCAAATGTACATTAATATTTCTTGTACAGAAACAATGTTTATTAAAGGTGCACTCAGTTTTTGTATGTTAAGCCGACCAATATAGCAGTTGTCCTGGACTTACACTGACACTTAGTGGTGTGGATGCAGCATCACACAAACACAAAAGCAAGGTTATTTTAGTAGATTAAAACTAAAGGCCTTTCATTATTAAAATAAACTTTAATTGAATTTTTTTAAATCTAGTTGCCATGGCAACATGTCTCATTTTCATTTAGTTTAACTTGATGTACTAAAATAATAAGTATATAGACACTTAAAAAACTAATAAAAAATGGCTAAATTACTAAAACCTTAATTAAAATTAAAGCAGAAAATATAAAAATGTAGAAAATTTAAAATATCTTTTGAGTCTTCATGTTAATGTATATAATTACATTATTTTAAAAAGCATTGATTTTTTTGCGTGTGAATCTTTAAATTAGGGGAAAAAATACTGAGTGCACCTTTAACACAACTTTTTTTGCTTTTCACAAATTAAAAATGTCGACAGCTATTGCAGTATTTTCTCTGAAGAAATTTAATTTGGTAGGTTTTTAACTATTGTAAGTTTCTCAGACAGGGACTTTGAAGCCGCGTTAACTGTGCATTACACAATTAAAGAGACAAAATATTAAAAAGAAAATAAGAAACCACAAAATAATGAAACGTCAAAGCTGAAGTATATATCTCACAGAAAATATCAGCGAGGGAGTCTTGACAGGGTTCATAGAGCAAAGGAGGCACACATACCACAGTGCTCAGTCAACACTGTCAAAACACACATCCCTGCTCGATTAAAGTCAGGTTTGACAAATATGGAAAATTATGATGGAACCAAACCGCAAAAGAGATTTTGAAATTCTAATTTCAGGTTTTGGACACAGGGTAGATTTCCTCTGATAAAAAAGTGAGCCGTGAAAACTATGAAGGGCCTTGAATTTTTCTGCAGCAGCAGCACTGACTTGTAGGCTTTAGATGGTTAGACATCAGGAAAATGTAGGAACGTGCTATAATCTCCAAACTGAGGTGAGGAAATAATCAGGGTTACTGCTGTTACAGGGTTCGTTAGCCTTACAATTACAGGGTTGGTAATCTATCTCTTTGGTACTGACAAGAAAAATAGCACAAAGTATTAAGAATACCCCCTAAATGTTACAGGACGTGTACACTTGGCAACGTGTTGCTAATTGTGCTTTATTGTAATATACTAAATGTGTTGGTCACATGACTGTTGTTGTAATTAGCTCTATTGTTATATGTGTAGTTATTTACTTCACTTCTTTTAACTCATGTTCTTGTTGGCTATTTTTAACGGCAACAATAGCAATAGAATATTTATGTTGCAGCATGAGACACTGTATATGTGAAATGCATTATTTATATTGAAGAATATACAGCAGATTTACACAAACACCATCTGCTTATGAAAACCTTCAAAATCCTGACAAACTGAAATGTAGTTTTTAGTACACTGGACATGAGTTGCTGGTAAATCAACTGCTCACATTTTCATGACGCATTTTGTGATACTGGACTGTTTCATTTCAAGTGGTCTGATATTTCCTTAAAGGACTGCGGTGATGACAGCTGTTGAATGGTACGTCTTTCTGATCACTTTCAGTGAATGTGCTTTTTGTGTACAGTGTTCTCGGTTTTCCAATATAACTCGTCATTTGAAACACTGACGCTTGGCTGTGTGATTTATGGCGCATGTTCTCTGATAAGTATGCGATTCTGGTAAAACAGTTACATTTTGTTCCTCTTTTGATAAATGGACCAAATGAAAGGTCTGTTTAGCTCGGTGGTCAAAGGTTCAAAAGCTGTGTCCTCCCTCCTGTTAACCAGCGGGCAAAGCAGCCCTAATCTACTGCCTCCCTACAGGCTTTTGTTCCTGGACGCAGGGAACCGGTGGAAATGTGAGGGGGAGATATTACATGCCTGCATTCTTTGGTTTAATATTATACAGTGACGCCAAGGTAAGGAGAAAAACATCCAAACAACGACTAACAGGAAACAAGAAAAAGCTGTTATAAATGACATAAACCTGCGTACTGAACCTAGATTTCACGTTAAATCAACAAGCATCCTGAATACATAACTAAAAATAAACATATTACAGTTAATTGTTTCCATTGAACTGAAGAGAATTAATATAGATCTAAAAATAGTTCATTTTTTAAAGTACAATAGAATTAAGACAAATAGATTCTCTTGCAGCAATCCAATATGGTAAAGAGAGAACAGCATGTTCATCTAAAATTAATTATATAATTTTTTTTTTTAATAATAATTATTATTATTCATTTTAATTTGCTATTAGTATTAAAATAGATATTAGTAAAAATATTAAGAATGCCGATTTTGAATTCTCATTCAAAAACTATTTCATATGTCATTATGCGTCCACCTCAAAGTAGAACTTCATATTGGTTTATGAAAAAAGCATTTTTAGATTTATGGATTCATGAAAAGGAACAAGAGTCATATTTTACACAATCCAATACAGGCTGAAAAAGTAGCAAAATTATTTTATAAATTGCATTGTGTAAAAAGTGCAGTGCATGTGAATTAATTTTTTTAACACTTTTTGGTAAAATAGGACTCTAAATCTTCAAAAGGGCAGAGAATTTAGAGATAAAAACAGAAATGCATATTTTATTGCAACTTCATGTTTTAATATCATGGAAAAACAATTAAAAACTCATAAATAGTGTGAAATGTTCCATTAACAAACTACACCAAAACATTGAACATCACATTGACTATTTTGGAAAAAAGGTATGCAAAAGACTGAGGTCTGTTTTTGTGCGTGTAGCAGTTCTTTCAGTTTTTTTCTTCTTTTCCACAGCCTATTTCTTCCCAGTACTGAATATAAAACACCTGTGTTATTGTCCTCATTATCCAGAACAGTGACGACAAAAAAAAACAGCTATGTGGGCTGCGGCGCAGCATTTGCTGTTGGAAGAAAGTGTTGTAAATATTTTAATTCATTGTACTTAGTCATACATTCAGGTATAATTATAGAAACGCAGACTTTACAGCTTACCTATTCCTGAAAGGTCGACGGTCTCAACACAGGCAAGGAAACGTGTGAGGTGAGGTTGACACGCTTCAGCAGAGCGCTGGTTCTCCTGCAGACAGCGCTCAAACACTGAAAACTCACCAGCACAGTCGCTTCGGATCTTCCTTATCACAGGACTGCATTGAGATGGAAGAAAAACATCATAAATACAGTGCTACTATTTTATCTGGCTTAATAATTCATCCTAGTGTCATTAAGCTACAGGAAAATTCAACTGTGGGCTTTCAGAAAATAAACAAATATTTCAGAACCAGCATTTTATGTATAACATCCACAATTAAACGTATACATATCTTAAATTTAATTAAAATAAATATTTCAACTTTTTGGAAAATAAAAACAATATGACTAAATACAGCTTGATGGGTGATTAATTAGCATGATTTGATGTCTAAAGCAAAATAAAGAAACTAAAAACTAAATTTGATTAGGGTTTTGGATATGTTGTAACTAATTATTATATTTTTATAATGTTCGTCACAGATCAATAAAAGCAGGCAAAACAACAGTTTTAATGCATTGAAGAAACACATTTAGATCAATTTGTGATGTAAAGAAGAATAAACAACTTTGCATGGCAAAGAGAAAGCACAAATGCATTTGAATTCTCTTTGATTAAATATGGACATACTGTGATGAAGTGCACTGTGCCACCCTCAGCTTCAGGTCTACACACTTCTCTTGCCATGATGCTGGATGGGAGACAACACATGCACCATATTCCTCCAGCTCCTTCTGGCAGTATTTGGTCGTGATGGCCATTGCTGCCTCCCTGTTATAATACAGTTTAACATGTATTTAATTAGCCTACATGCAAATTACAATGGATTCTCAACACTGCAGGTTCACGTCTTAGAAGGAACACTAATATGACGGACAGCAAACCATTTTAAAATCAGTTCAGGGCCATTTTATTACACAATACACATTATAGTTCCTACAATACACTTATCATTTTAGCTAATGGAGTTGAAACAAAGGTTGGCTTGTTATTACAGAGTAAGAACGATAAGTGTAATACACAACATGAAAAACAAGTCTTTAACACACCACTGTGAGTCAGAGCTACTTACATGTTGACCACCTTTGATTTCACTCGGTTCTCTTGAAGGTTACGTCACATCACGCACATGTGCAAAGAGAACGTCCGCGCTCTCGCCGGAGGAATTCGATTGGTCAATATTTACGCTTGCGCTGATCTTATTGGTCGTATCACGGGTAGCGTGAACTAATGGGCGTGGCTTCGAAGATAAGGAATTCTTTAAAGTCACATTTTTCATTGTCGTATTTTGTTTGAAAGAAGATCGGTTAACCAGCGATACTTATCTGCTGCTGTGTTGATTAATTTATTTTCTTTATTATTCATTTTAATGTACATTAGATACAAGAAACACGATAAAAGAACAACGGTAAAAACGTAATACTCATTCATTAACGAGGAAAGCTACGGAGCTCTTAGGGGCTCCGTAGAAAGCAGCTTATCTGTGCCATCAGAGGTATCTTTAAGACTAGTTTTAAAAACCCTGTCACTCTTATTATTTTTAGCATAATATAGAAATGTAAGAACTGGAAGTGAGTTTGCATGGCAAAGAGAAAGCACGATATCGTGCTCTCACACAAATGCATTTGACTTCTCTTTTATTAAATATGGACAAAGTGTTTCAATTGAAAATTTACTAAAATTTCACCTATTAACGTATTTAATTATATTGATTTTCATGGTCAAAAATGACTGCCATTATAAGAAATGAATGGGAAATATGAAAAATACAATTAACAAATCAGATAAGATGAAATAGTCTTTGATAATGCTATATATATATATATATACAGACGATTTTTGTTTTTCGATTTTTCTTTTATGCCAAAAATCATTAGGATATGAAGTAAAGATCAAGTTCCAAGATATTTTGTAAATTTCCTATCGTAAATATATCAAACTTCATTTCTGATTAGTAATATGCATAGCTAAGAACATTTAGACAACTTTAAAGGCGAATTTCTCTCGATTTTATTTCTTTTTTTGCTCCCTCAGATTCCAGATTTTTAAATGGTTGCATCTCAAATATTGTCCTGTCCCAACAAACCATACGTCAATGGAAAGCTTGTGTATAAATCCCAATTTCCAAAAATTGACCCTTATGAATGGGTTTGTGGTCATTGGTCAAGAGTCACAAATTATTAGTTTGAAGTAGGCCTAATTTATTAAGTAAAACAATGTTTTGGAGCTAGACCATTTTATTTATGTATAAAGAACCACCAAATAATACTTTAACAGTCGTGCAATATATGTCTTTTCTTTAACTATGCCATGGCATTTGATTTGACTTTTTTTAATAATATAATTTCCATATGAAATTTTCTGTCAATCCGAAAAATCTCCTGGCAAGGATGGACATGTACCGGATATTGCGTCACCGGCGTGCGTGTTTGCGTATGCGGAAGCTGTCGTTTGTATCTGAAATTTTTGAGGAATCTGTGGAGTGGGCAGACAACGGGCCGGTGTGAAGCTGCCTTTTAACCATCAGCACCTGCAAGGAGGAGGTGGAGAGTAGGAGGGTCGACGGAGGAAGGCACGCTCTAGAATGGACGAAGCTAAAAACATGTCCGCGGACGGGAGGACGCAGACGCGCGCCCCGAGCGATGATCTGGTGAGATCCGTGTCTCTCCACAGCCGCAGGCCACGCGTTCTGCACGGCACGGTATTCCCGTTCCTCCTCCTCTACCCGGGCTGCTTATACGCGTGGTTAGAGGTTTACGGAGCTGCGGAGTACGCTGAGGCCGGTCTGCTCGCGCTCGCCGCTCTCGGGATCGCGCACGTCCTGACAGTGCTCTCTGGCTACTGGTCCGTGCACGCGCACTGCTGGCTCACCTGCTCCAAGGTGATAAAAACATATGTGTGCAATGCAAACACTGAATATAAATGTTATTTTCAATAACCAGTAGGTTTGAATGATCGCTTTTATTGGGTTTGGTTTGACTGCAGTTAGTAAGTCATTCATCCAGCCATATGTTTGGGACATCTCATCATTTTGCACAGTAAGCTGACTGTAATCATGCCATTATATTTTCAACAGGAGTCTGATCCAACCAAAGCCACCTTTGCAAAAGTTATACCAACACCCAACAATGGTTCAGCTGAATTGGTGCCTCTTCTGAGGGATAAGGTGAGATCTTATTTTTTCCTGGCGTTTCTTTTCTGCTGGTATTCTTCATTTAGGGTTCATGCTTAGGGTTCACTGGGATTTGTTTTCCTTAGTTGTTTATAAGAGTGTTTGCTTTCTGTAGCTTTTGAATTTGGATGCATATTTTTACATTATCAAAGACTTTTTCATTTTGGCTAATTTGTAGATTGTACCCCCCAAAAAATTGCTACGTGTTTTCATATTTTTCATATTTCTGTTTCATTGCCTATGGCAGTCATTTTTAACCGTGAAAATCAAGAGTGTGACTATTTTAGCCTTTTGTAATAATATCCAAGTTTTTTGTGTGTGTTAATCTACTGAAGTACTACAAAAGTCCCCGATTTTCATATTAAGTACAAATCTAAAAAAAACAAGATCATCAGAGAATAAAATAAATAGTGTAAAAATAATATAATGCAATAATAGCTGTTTTAGTATTCAGATTAAGATCATTGTATTTAATGTGATATGATGCTTTGTAGGGTCTCAAATTTTATTATACAGGTGTCACAGTCAAACCGTTTCAAAAACTGAAATTGTCAGGCATGGAAACTTTTAAACTTTTTTTTTTTTTAAATGAAAGATTTTGAAGCATTTAGACAAAATATCCTTATTTGGAAATCATGAACAACCAGAAAAGCCATGATAATTAAAAAAAAGTCTTTTTTTTTTGTTTTGTGCAGGATGAGGATGGAGCGGAAATCCTGTCCTTTGAGTTCCAGAAGATCTGTTATGTGTACGACAACAAGGAGAAGAAATGCTTTCTGCCGGTGGCATTTCCGATCAACTTTCCCATAAGTCATTTCCAAAACTGGAAAGGCTATCAGGAGGAGGATCAGTTACGGGCTGCAGAGAAGCGCTATGGCACCAATCGTGCAGAGATGGTGGTGCCCGACTTCCTGGAGCTCTTCAAGGAGAGAGCCACAGCACCCTTCTTTGTCTTCCAGGTTCGTCTGCAGAGCATGCGGTTTGATAATAAATGCATGAGTGTACTAGAAATCGTATAATGGCAGTGGTTCTCAAACCCGGTCCCGAAGGCTTTTTACCAATGAAAACAGCATTGAATATTCATCCTGGATCCAGGACTGTGAAACACCAGCCTGTGAGTTTGGTATGAACTTTATGTTGTTGTCCCCCTGCAGGTGTTTTGTGTGGGTCTGTGGTGTTTGGATGAGTACTGGTACTACAGCGTCTTTACGCTCTTCATGCTTGTGGCGTTTGAAGCGTCTCTGGTGCAGCAGCAGATGAGGAACATGTCAGAAATCCGCCGAATGGGGAACAAACCTTACATGATCCAGGTAACTGCCGTAATGTTCTGGTTGAACTGTAATTAAATGTTCGTCTACTAACTCTTATTGAAATGTTCTTTATAAAGCACATAGTGCTGTTTCTGTCTTCTGATTGGTCAGTACAGTGCATATCATCCACAATATAGTAACATATAAGCACAGCTACAATAGAAAACCTTCTGTTATTGTTTGCTTGCCAGGGACTATGTATGTGACCCTGAACCACAAAACCAATCATAAGGGTCAAAATTGAATAAATAAGCTTTCCACTGATGTGTGGTTTGTTAGGATAGGATAATATTTGGCTGAGATACAACTCTTTGAAAATCTGGAATCTGAGGGTGCAAAAAAAATCTAGATATTGAGAAAATCACCATTAAAAGTTGTCCAAATGAAGTTCTTATATTACTGATCAAAAATTAAGTTTTGATATATTTATGGTAGGAAATTTAGGCCTACAAAATATCTTCATGGAGCATGACCTTTGCTTTACTTTAGTAATAATAGGCTGATCTTACCATGACTGTCTTCAAGATATGGGACACCCTATCTTACTTTATTGATTAGTTTATAAACAGTAATTTAGAATAAGATTAAGATGTATAATTAGGGCTCTTTTCATCTGTAACAGGTCTATCGAAACAGAAAATGGAGGCCTGTATCCAGTGATGAACTAGTTCCTGGAGACATTGTCTCAGTTGGTGAGTTTCATGGAATCTGTATATAATGGTGTACAGTCGAGCTGCATGATAAATCGTTAAAAGGCCACAATTTCGATTCAGACACTCATGCAATTCCATTTTTAAAGGACAACGATTTGCCCGTGTTTATTAAACCTTTGAAAAAGTATTTCTGGAACATTCAAATCTGTGTTTCATGCTGCTGCTGACACAGAGAGAGCAGACAGTTAGAATGGTTAGGTAATAAGAAACAGCTTTACAAGCAGTCTTTTCTACTACACAGTCTTACAGTCATTCATTTTATCTCAGAAATCCTGAGATGAAAGTTTATAGTTCAGAGACAAACATTGATGTCTATGGTAGTGATCACAATAGAGCAAATCCCTTTTTGAAAATAACTGTCTGGCGCTTCAAATAATGTTCGTCAATTGCATTGAAGAGTGACTTAAAAAATGAATTCATTCAAGAGATTTGTTCAAAAACGCTGATTCATCCAGTAATGAACACTTTTAAATAAACAGTAATATTTGGTCACACGTTATTTTTAGTTCAGTTAAAAATTGTGGGAGAATCATGATCTCTATTTGAGACGGCATATCTTTGCATGTTTATTTAAAAATGGATAGCATACTCGCATTTCAAGTGAACTGTTTTATAAATTTTACTTCTGTAATATTTTAAATGATTTCTATTATCAAAAAAGCTTTTCTTTTGAACATTCTATTCATCAAAAAATTGTTATCTCAGTTTTTATAAAAAAATGCTCAGCAGCACAACTTTTTTCAACATTAATAATAATGAGAAATGTTTCTTGAGCAGCAAATCAGCATATTATAATGATTTGTGAAGGATCATGTGACACTGAAGACTGGAGTAATGATGCTGAAAATTCAGCTGTGCATCACAGGAATAAATTACATTTATTATAGAATAGAAATGATATAGAGTATTATAGAAATGATAGAAAACAGTTATTTTAAATTGAATTCATATTTTACAATATTACTATGTTTACTGTATTTTTGATCAAATGAGCATAAGTGACTTCTTTCAACAACATACCAACCCCTAATGGTATGGTAGACTATATTGTTCAAAATGAAGATATAAAGTATTTGGCTTCTGCTTGTCACGCATTCGTAATTAATGTGATGATCTACACCTGTTGTTACTACACTAGTACTGACTTCATCGAACATCCAGTAGAAATGGAAATCTAATAATTACGAGCGTATGAATGGACGTCTGTTTCTCATGTCATCGCAGGACGTTCTCCTCAGGATAACTTGGTTCCCTGTGACGTGCTGCTACTGAGAGGCCGCTGCATTGTGGATGAGGCCATGCTCACGGGAGAGTCTGTGCCTCAGATGAAGGTGCGTCTGGCTGCTCTCGTCACAGAATCAGCAGCCAACTTCAAGAAAATCTGCTGTCTCTGATTAGCTATGCTGTGTCTTTAGGAGCCTGTAGAGGACCTGGACCCTGACAGGATCCTGGACCTGCAGACAGACTCCCGTCTTCACGTCATCTCTGGAGGCACCAAAGTGGTTCAGCACAGCCCGCCTCTCCGAGCCAGTGCAGGCCTGAAACGTTAGTACTCACAGATGAGATTGGTCCTCGAGAACCTTTAGCTCTAATGCCAAGTATAAAGGTCCCCTTAAAATTTGTATATGTAATTATACTCCCTCGTTTTCTGTTTTTTTCACAGCTGTAGACAATGGCTGTGTTGCGTATGTTTTGCGGACGGGGTTCTACACTTCTCAGGTGAGGTGCTTGATCAAGTGACATGTTTTTGAAAGACATTTGTTAGGACAATTTGCAAGGTCAGTGAAATATCGACAGGAGGCAATTCAGAGAGGAATGATGAAAAATGAGTCACAATGCGTGTGTGAGAAATGTTAACACGTTGTTGTTGTTTTTAGGGCAAATTATTAAGAACAATTCTGTTTGGTGTGAAGAGGGTAACGGCCAACAACCTGGAGACGTTTATCTTCATCCTTTTCCTGTTGGTTTTTGCCATCGCAGCAGCTGCGTATGTTTGGGTCGAAGGTGAGTCACATTCATATTATATTTCTTATACCTTATATCTTGTGTAAACTGCTTCTTTAAGGAGACTAGTCCATTTTGAAAGTGTTGTTTTGCACATTTCTGTTTTGCAGTAACACATTTATTGTTTCACTTATTTCCTGTTGTTTTATGTATCTATACAAATCTCTGTTGGCTATTCGTACCTTCCAAGCAACTTTATCTTTTTTTAAAATTTGTTTGTGTTTTCTACTTAAACTATCATTCAAAAGTTTTGGTTTTGGTAAAAAAATTTTTTTTTATTTTTTTTTTTTAAAGAAGTCTCTTACGCTCACCAAGGCTACATTTATTTAATGAAAAAATACAGTAAAATGGTAATATTGTGAAATATTATTACCATTTTAAATAACTGTTTTCTATTGTGTTATATTTTAAAATGTAATTTATTCCTGTGATGATAAAGCTGAA
The DNA here is from genome assembly GCF_936440315.1 of Barbus barbus. Classification (NCBI taxonomy): domain Eukaryota; kingdom Metazoa; phylum Chordata; class Actinopteri; order Cypriniformes; family Cyprinidae; genus Barbus; species Barbus barbus. Next base: position 20,182,654 of record NC_136731.1, on the reverse strand, counting down.
TTTTCAGCATCATTCCTCCAGTCTTCAGCTTCACATAATCCTTCAGAAATCATATTAATATTTTATTATTTTCAATGATTATCATCATTATTATTATTATCAGTGATGAAAATAGCTTATGATACATTTTAAATAGAAACCTTTTGTAACTAACCTTTTTAACACTTTTTATGAATTTAATTCATCCTTGCAGAATAAAAGTATTCATTAAAAAAAAATATCGTACTGACCTCAAAACCGTTGTATGGTAGTATATGTTTTATTTGCGCATACATGGTATGCAATTGCTCGCATATCAACAGCATATGTTTTTACTGTTTTATCCTTGGTCCTAGAGGAGCATTACATATTATGTATCAGCTGTCTCATACTTCACTCTCTGTGCCTTCCAGGGACAAAGGACCTGAGCAGAAACAAGTATAAGCTGTTTCTGGAGTGCACTCTGATCCTCACGTCAGTGGTGCCTCCCGAATTACCCATAGAGCTCTCACTGGCCGTTAACACATCTCTCATAGCCCTGGCCAAACTCTGTGAGTGACTGCACTGGATTCAACATAGTCGTAACCTTATCTCACTCTCTCATCTCCTCTCCCTTCTCTCACTTATTCTCTCAAATTCTTCTCTTATAGATGTGTTTTGCACAGAACCTTTCAGAATCCCCTTCGCTGGGAAAGTGGAGATTTGCTGTTTCGACAAGACTGGCACCCTGACAAGCGACAGCCTGGTAGTTCGAGGTGTCGCAGGACTCCGGTAAAGCCTGAACATCTTGTGAAATCAAGATCATTAAAAATGGTCTTCCTTCATTGCTTGTGATCACAGACGTGGATCACGTCTTTCCACAGTTATTACCTATTACAACATACATATTACCTATACATAGTACCTTGGCGTTAAACTACAGAAAAATAGTTAATGCAGCTTGACATCTTTCTCTCTTTTGACCAACGTAATCAGTCTCTATATTTTTTCCTTTTTCGAAAGTCTTAGAAACGTCCACAAAAAGTGTGTTTGATGTAGTTTCTGTTCACCATTATTGAACTATGATTACCCAACTTTTCTGTTCCTCTTTTCCTTAGAGATGGGAAACAAGTGACGCCAGTGTCAGATATTCCAGTGGACACTCATCGGGTGGTGGCTACGTGTCATTCGCTGGTCACACTAGATGATGGACAACTGGTGGGCGATCCGCTGGAGAAGGCCATGTTGACCGCAGCAGACTGGACCCTCACTAAAGGTCTGATTCACTACATATGATCGTTACATTTAAGGCTGCGTTATAAGGATTTTGCTCAATTTATAATCCCGATATTGTCATTTGAGAATTTTTTTACATTTAGTTAGAATTATTATACTTTCAAAGAACGTCAAAAGAACATCAAATTGTATCCTTGGGTTAATCTACATCATCTAGTTTCCTGATTTATTATATTTAGCCTACATTATGAAAACTGGTAAAGCAAGAAGTTTCTCTCACATACTAAACCTGTGAACTTTTTAGTATTAACAATTCCAAATTAATGTTTTTCTATTAAAACAATAACAAAAATGATTTTTTATTGTGGCACAGAGGTTGCATAAGTGCATCTATTCAGCAACCACAATCGCAAACAGTACCGTCAAGCTCATGTTTAGATTTATTCCAGATCATCACTGAGAAGGTTTGATGCCACTAAGTAGCTTTCGTTTGAGCGGAATATGCCAGTGGGGCTTGCTAAACTCCAACATTCATGTTCTCTCTCTTTTCAGTGAAGAAAGTGTCTTCTCATAGTTACCAGATTGAGGAGATTAAGTAAAACACCGGACGAAAAAATGTATCAATTCAAAAAATTTGAACAAAGCTCAGATTTAAGCTCTTGACATCTGGCAACCCAATACATGAAAGCTTGTAGAGCCTTGTTACCAATACAAGATAATACAAATGTTAAATGGGAAAAAAATAAAGGAAATAAACATTTTCAGGATAAATAACCAGTAAGCAAATATCACAGACAATTTGTAGAGAGAAGCAGTTACTTATCTTGCATCCCTAGTTACTACAATTTAGTAAATTTTCATCATCTTCTGTTTTATTTCAGTAAAATATTGAAAAAAATATTTTTAACTGTGAAAATGTCAGAAAAGGTTTGAATCATTTTGAGTAATTGACAGAACACATTGTAGATACACTTGAATTTTTGATGTGTGACACGGTTTCTGTCGCTTTATTTAGACGAGAAGGTGTTTTCTCGCAGTATAAAGACTCCGGGGCTGAAGATCCATCAGAGGTTTCATTTTGCTAGTGCTCTGAAGAGGATGTCAGTGCTGGCGTCATATGAGCGGATGGGCTCCACTGAACTCTGCTATATCTCAACCGTTAAAGGGGCACCAGAGACCCTGAAGGACATGGTGAGCATCTCTTTTGATCCTTAGGTACATGTCTGGTACACTGCTGATAGTTAGTTCTGCATTTTACCGCAGATCTGTGCCTGCTCTTGCAAACACTGAATGATAACACTGCTAACATGCGCATTTTTAGTTCTGCTCCCTCACACACTTTAGTCACTTTTGAGAGCAGTTTGAGAATATTGTTGGTTTCAGCATCTCAGAACAGTTGATTCATAGTAAATGAACCAAGCTGCTCTGAGAAGCACCATATCATAATAATTAGGGGCCAAGCACCGAAGGTGTAGGCACCTATTGTTATCGTTAGCGTTCTTATTATTCTTCTTCTTCCGTTTCTTCCGCCGGAAGTCAATGGCAGCCCATAGAACCGGTTGCGGGAAAGTTGTAAAATTGATTAGTCTATCAAAAATGGGCACACTGATAGATGATACTGTCAATAGTAACCACACCAAATTTGGAGTCTCTAACTCAAACTCTCTAGCGCCACCACTAGTCCAAATTTTTGTTTTTTTTATGCTAATGACTTTTGAACCGTAAGCCACAAAATGAAAATAATTTTTTCCTCTGAATCCTTGGCTCAAGCCGAGTCGAATCAAGTCCAAAATTCAAAAATCGTAAGGTTTAGTTTACTTTGTCGGATTCGTCCGATTCTCACCAAAATGGGCTCAGATCATCTACAGACCATGTTGGCAAAAAGTTATGGAATTCAAGTCGATTCATCCAAGCATTCTCAAATATCACACTAACGAATTTGCCGAAAAGCACGCAAAAATGGATCTGAGCTTATATCTCCACAAGGGTGAGACTAAACTTGGTGTGTGTTATAGTGTTGTCACGATACTGGAATTTCTAACTTCGATACGATACCTTGAAAAATATCGATATTCGATACCATTTTCGATACCACGGTGAAAAAAACTGCCACAATATTAAGGGGGTAATTTTTTTAATTTAAAGATAAATGTAACAAGTCGAGAACATGCGGTATATTTTATATAAAAAAATGTCTTGAGGTACTGCATTTGTTGATTTATTTATTAATCTTTTATTAATCTTAGTTAAATGTTAATTGAAACTAACGTTTACTAATACATGTACAAATTAAAATCTGATTAAAGTTCTATTTGTTGATATTCTCATTTGCTTCATAACCAAAATATTTCCAGATATAGGGCCCTATGAAATCCGTTTTATTTTTCCCCAAATTCCGTTTTATTTTTTTCTACATTCAATTTTTCCATTTTAATTTTTCTGGATTCCGTTTTTTTTTCCGTTTGAATTTTTCTGGACTCTTTTTTTTTTTTTTTTTAATGGTCAAATTAAATGCTATTAATCTAAAAGCATGTCTAATTCATTAAAATCATGAAAATTATACAATTTAACATTTAATTTATTAAAAGTGTAACAAAAATGATACGTTTAGGGCCGTATGAAATGTTTTATTTTTTCTCACCTTATGTTTTATTGTTACCAAATTCTGTGTTTTAGCATGTCTATTATTTGAATGCATACAAACAATTTTTATTTATTCTTACAGTAGCCTTATGAAATGTGTTTTCCCCCTCAGAAATTCTGTGTTGTGTATTTAAATTTTACTGGATATCAGATGAAGGCACAAAACTATTTTAATTAATTTATATTTGAATTAATGAAAATTAAACATTTACATTTTTGGCAAATGAAGGTGATTTACTATTAAAATTAAAATATTTTGTGATTATTTCTTTTAAAAAAATTAACAGTAGTAGTAAGTAGTAGTATTATGTACATTCTACTAAATAATAGTAATATAGCCTATTTCTGGCACACGGTCTTTAATAGGCTAAGTTAAACCGAACTTTTATTTTGACGGGTTGCCGTGAATACTTCTAAAGTTCTGTGTGTGTATGATATGATGCTAGTTTTACTCAAATTAAATGGTAAAATGCTCGTAAAGTGCCTTTCAGATCAGTTCTGGAGATATTGTTGATGTATTTATGTCCTCATTGAGACGGCAGACGCTGAAATCACCGCGAGCGCCACATAAACACAACCGCACCTGCAGCACATTCACACAGAGACGCGCAGAACATGCAGGATTCATATTTAAATCCACTTTTGCAGCTTAATATTTACAGATACTAGTCCATATCGCGATTTGATTTAAGTGTAATGACCTACTTTTGATGAATTCATCCAAACTTTGACGTTAAACTGTAAATTCCGTGTTTATGACTGGATTCCGTGGCGTTCTCTGCATCGCGGAGATCATAGATCCCTACAGATAGCGCTCCTGCTGTGTTCTTTAACAACCAGAGCAGTCATCTTTCTATTCACTCCACTTTTGCTATTTAACCAGAGCGAAGGAGACGAGTGCGGTCACGTGTGGTGCTTGTCCACGCTTGTTGTTGTTGTCGGTGTATCGATACTTCGGGAAATTAATATTGGTACCGTTCAGATATTTCAGTATCGATATTTATTGAAATATCGATATTTTTGACAACACTAGTGTGTTATAACAAGCATGACCTGAGGCTACCTGCAGTGTTTCAGCACTGTGTCACCTAGTGGTCAGGAGATATGAAAAATGAATATTTTTGCTTATAACTTGTGAATGGTTTGGCCAAAAAATCACAAAACTGGTCTCATTGGATTCAGTGCATCATGCCGAGTCCAACCATATCCAATTTTCCCATATCAGCCATTTTGGGCGTCAGCCATGTTGAATTTTGTAGTAAAATGCTATATTTTACAAACGCATTAACGTATCGTTACGAAACTTGGTATGGGTCATCAGCACGATGCCCTGAAGGAGCCTGAGAAGTTTTGAAGCAGCGCCACCTAGTGGTAAAATAAAATTTTCACATGCTTATAACTTTGGGTGGGGTTGACATATTTTCACAGGAGTCACCTTTTTAGTCTCCTGAATCGTTGCCGAGTCCATCGATACCAAACTTGCCAGGTTTAGCCTTATGGTTTGTGCTACGTTGAATTTTAGCTATTCCCAAACCAATGGCGCTGTCTCCAACTATACCTACCTCTTCCGTTTTGTCTGATTTGTTAATTTGTTTTCTGATTTGTTAATTTGTTTTCGGATTGGATTTGTTAATTTGTTTACGGATTTGTTAATTTGTTTTCGGACTTGTTAATTTGTTTTCGGACTTGTTCATTTGTTTTCGGATTTGTTAATTTGTTTTCGGATTTGTTAATTTGTTTACGGATTTGTTAATTTGTTTACGGATTTGTTAATTTGTTTACGGATTTGTTAATTTGTTTACGGATTTGTTAATTTGTTTTCTGAATTGTTAATTTGTTTTCGGATTTGTTAATTTGTTTACGGATTTGTTAATTTGTTTACGGATTTGTTAATTTGTTTACGGATTTGTTAATTTGTTTTCTGAATTGTTAATTTGTTTTCTGACTTGTTAATTTGTTTACGGATTTGTTAATTTGTTTTCTGATTTGTTAATTTGTTTACAGATTTGTTAATTTGTTTTCGGACTTGTTAATTTGTTTACAGATTTGTTAATTTGTTTTCGGACTTGTTAATTTGTTTTCGGACTTGTTAATTTGTTTTCGGACTTGTTAATTTGTTTTCGGACTTGTTAATTTGTTTTCGGATTTGTTAATTTGTTTTCGGATTTGTTAATTTGTTTTCGGATTTGTTCATTTGTTTTCGGATTTGTTCATTTGTTTTCGGATTTGTTCATTTGTTTTCGGATTTGTTCATTTGTTTTCGGATTTGTTCATTTGTTTTCGGATTTGTTAATTTGTTTTCGGATTTGTTAATTTGTTTTCGGATTTGTCATTGTGTTTTCTGGTTTGTCATTGTGTTTTCTGGTTTGTCATTGTGTTTTCTGATTTGTCATTGTGTTTTCTGATTTGTTAATTTGTTTTCTGATTTGTTAATGTTTTCGGATTTGTTCATTTGTTTTCGGATTTGTTCATTTGTTTTCGGATTTGTTAATTTGTTTTCGGATTTGTTAATTTGTTTTCGGATTTGTTAATTTGTTTTCTGATTTGTCATTGTTTTCTGACTTGTTAATTTGTTTTCTGGTTTGTCATTGTGTTTTCTGACTTGTTAATTTGTTTTCTGATTTGTCATTGTTTTCTGACTTGTTAATTTGTTTTCTGGTTTGTCATTGTGTTTTCTGATTTGTTAATTTGTTTTCGGATTTGTTATAATGTTTTCGGAATTGTTGTTGTGTTTTCTGAATTGTTATTTTGTTTTTTAGATTTGCGTTTGTAATTTGTTATTTTGTTTTCAGAATCGTGATTTGTTTTGCACTTCTCGGCCACCGTAATATCGCAATATCAGTTTTATTTCACTATATCATGTACACCTAATTGCTTTGTTTGTTTGGCTGTGATTTTTGCTTGTAGTGAAGACCAAAGAATTGTTATATCATAACTGTTAGTTTTTGCTACCATTTTGACCTGAATTTGTGAATTATTTTGTGCATTATAACTTCTGACGACCGAATAGGTACCATAGATTAGTGGTCATGAATAATATAGACACTGTTGTTTTTCAGTTCTCTGAGTGTCCGGCCAGCTATGACGAGGTGCACAGAGAAATGTCACGGGAGGGAGCCAGAGTTCTCGCACTGGGATACAAAGAGATGGGCCACCTGAGCCATCAGCAGGTATTTAGCAGCGATCACTGAATGAAATGCTGAACATCACATTTACACCTGCTCTGCTGTTTATCACAGTCTGTTGTGTGTGCAGATGAGGGAGGTGAGCCGTGACATGCTGGAGTGTGACCTGCGCTTTGCTGGGTTCATGGTCGTGTCCTGTCCTCTCAAGACTGACAGCAAGACAGTTATCAGAGAGATACAAGAGGCCTCACATCAAGTGAGTGAATTAACTCCATATGTAGGAATGTAACAATTCACTCATCATCCAAACAAAGATATAGCATATATGCAGCATGGGCAGTTTTTTTGGTCTGACTTTAGTTTTGTGAAACTATACTACATAAAACATAACCGAACGAAACAGCAGACGAGTTGAATGAGACGCAGGTTCACTCTCTCCAGCAGATGGCGCTTATGAACAGCAATGATACAGTGTTTCCTGGGTTACCGCTTTAAACAAAACAGAGCTGAGCTTATGAACTCTACATTAATTTGCATCATTCAGAGGCAAGATGAAAACTTAAACTTTTCTAAAGACAGTCAGTTCCCCATTCATTCATATAAACTCCTACTCCAGTATCACGGTTTGTTTGACATCTCAACCGATTTGAATTGATTTTCAACCAGCTCACGGTTAATCGTTACATCCCTATCCATATGCTAACATGTATTTAGTTAACAGATAATATGTCTGTACTATCGCCATAGTATTGACAATTTTTCACTGTTAGAAATCATCATGGGTGTTTGTTTTGGAGTTTGGAAGCATCACTAATTTGCACTTATATTTATGCATTTGACATTTGTATCATGAGTCGTAATGAAATTTATATACATAATGTATAAATATATATAAATCCAACATTTATACAACCATTTAAAAGTTTGGTATCAGTAATATTTTTGGTTTTAAAAGGAAATTAATAGTTTTATTCAGCAAGGCAAATTAAATGGACCATAATGTTACAAAACAATTCTCAGTATTTAAAAATATTTCAAATAAATGCCTTTCTTTTGAACTTTTTCATTCGAAGTCTATCAGGATTTCCAGAAAAAAAGCAGTTTTAAACATTAATAGGAAGTGTTTCTTTACCAGCAAATCTGCATGTTTCCTGAAGGATCGTGTGATTTATTAAAAAGTTAAGTAATTTCATATAAATTTTCACCCTTTTTTTTTTTACAGAATCTGATTAAGTTCAGCCAAACTTGTCTGTCACATGATAATTCATGATTTCAGTCTCAATTTTGATTAAATGTGTAATGTGTCTTTCGCAGGGCTCTGTAGATCCTTGCCAGAACATTTATTGTAGTTTCTAGTTTTATTATATTTTATTGTAGGTTATTTAAATTGTGTATTTCTAACATTTGTGAGACTCTCTGTCCACAGGTTGTAATGATCACAGGTGACAACCCTCTAACAGCGTGTCATGTGGCCAGAGAGCTGCATTTCATCCAGAAGGAGCACACGGTTATACTGCAGCAAAGCCCCAATCAAGGTTTGTGACATCCCTGACAATACTGCTCTACAAGAGCTGGAGGAACATATTTTAAATCAGCGTCTCACTGAATCGCCTCTATTTTTTGCAGCTGAATGGCAGTGGGTGTCCATAGATGGCAGTGTGTGCCTCTCTCTACCTACTTCCTCAGTCTCAGATTTGGTCAGGCGGTATGACCTCTGTGTGACAGGAGAGGGATTGACCAGGTTGACCTATGAACCCAGTTTACTCAACGCCCTGCTTCCTCACGTGCGAGTCTTTGCTCGTGTCAGCCCTAAACAGAAGGTCAGCTTTACAAGTTTGATAAACCTTTGCTGATAGTTGAATTATCACGCTCTGTATTCAATGTTGTTCAGCATTGTTAACTCTGTTGATTTTCCTGTCTATGCAGGAGTTTGTCATAACTAGTCTGAAAGGACTGGGTTTCGTTACACTGATGTGTGGAGATGGTACAAATGATGTTGGTGCACTCAAGCATGCCCACATAGGTGAGTCATTAAACATGCTGAACTTTGTCAGCAGAATGTCATCGATGGTAAATTGGGCCTGCACTTGGTCTTGTTTAAAGCAAGAAAAGTAAGACACTTACTAATGGAATCTTAGTGTGCAGCCAATTCTTAAAAAATCTGGAACATTTTTACTTTGTACTTTTTAATTTTTTTACATACTGTAGGAGTACAGTTATTTGTATAACCCCGAAGGGACAAATTTTCAATTTGTAGTGCGCTTTGCACTAAATTTTGTTCTAGAACAGCATTTCTTTTATATTTAGAATGAACTTTGACAGGTCCTCCATCAATCAATCAACTTTTTTTTTTAATTTACAGAAACTAAATGTGTCCATAGATTAGATTTTAATAATTATTGAAGGTTAAATTAATTAAAATAATTACATTTCAGGATTCCTGTAGTTTTAAGTTTTTTTAACTTAACTAATTTTCCAGTCGTTTGGGATTCCTTGGCATAAATATATGTATGTTGATTATAAAAAATACCCTTGGCATTTTAAGGTTTTATTAAATTAACTTATTCAGCTCTAAAAAGTGGGAACTCTGCTTCTTTAAAGACAGTTTTTGAGGGGGTGAAAAGATAAATATCTTGCATTAACTTATTTTAAATCATTTGGTGTGATCTTAGACCCTTTTAGAAGTTTGCTGAGGCCCCCTAGTAGGCTCCATCCTCTTGGTTGAGAGGCACTGCTCTAAACACAAATATGAGTGCATTAATTGTGCTCTTTTTAAAAATTAAAAGACAATTTCATCATCAATTGACAGCATGTCACGGATTCTCTTGTATTGAATCTGGAACATAATCTATAAAGGCTACCCTATAAAGTCTACTGTATCATATTTGAAAAGCAAAATATACCTCTAAATTATCAGCATGATCAATACCTACAATTGTTGTACACAATTTACCAAATGCCTTCTGTCATCTGACTGATAGTTCATATTTTTATAGCAAGTAAATGCCCTATCAGGTCATGGCACACATGTCCTTTTTGTTTTCATAATGCATCAGATATGATACTTAACAAAGGTTGATTTGTTTATATTTTGTTCAAAGGTCCAATAAACTCTCCAACTTCAAAAAATAATAAAAACAGTTTTCAGACTATTATTTCATGTGTCAGGTTTAACATAGTTGATATTCAGTAAATGTGCTCATACCATAACACGTCCTTTGTGTTTACCAGGTGTGGCGTTGTTAGCTAATGCCCCAGAGCACATGCCTGAGAAAAAGAGGAGAAGCAAAGACAAAGAGTTCTTCTCTGGGGAGCCCAGACCCCCAGTCCAGAGTTCAGGGGTCAAATTCAGCTCCCGTGCAGCCAGACAGAGAATGATGGCCCAGAGAGAGGAGCAGCTCGCTGCACAGAAGGTAAGCAGCTCAAGTCTGATTGTGGTTTACATTTTGAATGTCAGTATTTAACCAGTTCACCCAAAAATGAAAATTCAGTCATCATTTACTCACCCTCATGTTGTTCCAAACTTGTATAAGTTTCTTTCTTGAACACAGAAGAATATTTTGAAGACTGTTGGTAACCAAACAGTTGATCGTAGCCATTGACTTCCATAGTATGGAAAAAAAATATTTTTTAAATTGGGTGAACCTTGCCTATTAAGCTGGTACTATTTACTCCAAAATATGTAACCATATGTTGCATTAATGATTTGTGTCACAGGAGAGGATCAGTCAGGTGCTGCGAGAGCTAGAAGAGGATCAGATTCAGGTCGTTAAACTGGGCGACGCCTCCATTGCTGCTCCATTCACCTCTAAACTGTCCTCCATACAGTGCAGTAAGTAACACATGTTTTAGATCAGCTTGCGCTCTCATTTAGTCCTTTGTACATTTGGCCTAACATTGTCCCATCTATTTTCAGTCTGTCACGTGATTAAACAGGGGCGCTGCACTCTGGTGACCACCCTGCAGATGTTTAAGATCCTGGCGCTGAATGCTCTGGTTCTGGCTTACAGTCAGTCTGTGCTTTACCTGGAGGGGGTCAAATTCAGCGACTTTCAGGCGACTCTTCAGGGCCTGCTGCTAGCCGGCTGCTTTCTCTTCATCTCAAGGTCAAAGGTGAGCCTGTAATGTTTTGTCAAGCTGCTTGTCGTTTGTTATGGACCAAGATTCACTGACTGTGAACGGTATCACTGGTTCAGCTCTTTCCTGGCTCATTTCCTATATCTGCATCAGAAAGTATTTTGTCAATATACAAAGGTGTAAATCCGCCACTACTCCACTGACACAGGGTGTTCCTCAAGGTTCAGTTCTCGGGCCTCTACTGTTCATCATTTATACGTATCCGCTTGATAACATCATACACATGCATGGATTTCAATTTCATTCCTTTGCAGATAATATCCAAATTTACCTTACCACCAGCTTACCACCATCCATACCTGACTCACTCACTTCTTGTATCAGGGATATCAAACATTGGATGTCCCTGAATTTCCTTGAACTAAATAATGACTAAACTGAAATATTGATGATTGGCTCTGCTACTTCAGTAAAAATAATGGACCTGTCTTTTGACATTGATGGGATTTGTGTTTCACCTTTCTCATCTGCCCATAATCATGGCGTTTTATTTGACTCAACTTTATCTTTTTACTCTCATTTTTCCACTGTTGTTAAAAACTCCTCCTTCCACCTCCATAATATTGCACATCTTCGGTCTTCTCTTACTCTAATGCATGAATAAAAATTTCACTATCAGCTAATCACATCACGTCTGGATTATTGCAATTCTTTATTTGCAGACCTTCCCCAAAAAATTTATTGCAAGATTACAGTATGTTCAAAATTCTGCAGCAAGAGTCCTCCCCTCCACCAGACGTTCTGCTCACATTACTCCTTGTTGATCTTCACTGGTTACTGGCATCGCGTATTCACTTAAAGTTACTGCTTTAAGGCACTAAATGGTTTTCCACCACCATATCTGGCTGATCTACTTCACCCATACTGTCCTCCCCGGTCTCTTAGATCTTCTGAACTTGGCCTTTTGTCCATCCCTCGCTTTCGGTTGTCTGCTGTAGGTGGAAGGTCATTTAGTTTCAATGCTCCTAAATTATGGAACTCATTACCCCTTACTCTCCGTACCATCCTATCTTTGTCTGCTTTCAAGAGTCAGTTAAAAACATATCTGATTAATATACACTTTGGATAATGGCTATATGTGTTTATATTGTATTTGTGTCTATATTGCTTGCGTGGATGTACAAAACTACTTGTTAGGCTATATGTAAAGCAACCTTGAGGTGCAGAAAGGCGCTATGTAATTTTAAATAAGAATTTTTTTTCACCTCAGCCGTTGAAGTCTCTGTCCAAAGAGCGGCCTTTACCGAACATCTTCAACCTGTACACTGTCCTCACAGTGCTGCTGCAGTTTGCAGTCCACTTCTGCAGTCTGGTGTACCTGTACAGAGGGGCACAGAGCAGAAGCCCACCCAGGTATGAATGGAACTAGGACACTTATCATCACATGAATGGGCCGAGTGGGATTTCCCAGTATCTTTACAAAAGAATTCTGCCGTAAATCTTAGAAAATTCTCGTAACACTTGCATTTATTTGATCAAAAATACAGTAAATAGTAAATATTTTTTACGTAAAATTGTTTGTTGGTTAAAATAGATGTTTTCTATTTGAATATATTTTAAAATGTAATTTACTCTTCAATTGGAAATCTGAATTTTCAGCATCGTTACTCCAGTCTTCAGTGTCACATGATCCTTCAGAAGTCATTCTAATATGATGATTATTATCATCAATGTTGAAAACGGCTGATTAATATTTTTGTAGAAACCGTTTATTTGAAATATAATTTTTTTGTAACATTATAAATGTTTTACTGTGACTTTTGATCAGTTAAATGTGCCCTTGATGAATAAAAGTATTAATTTATTTCCAAAGCAATCTTACTGTCTCCAAACTTTAGCCAATGGCACATGTTGTTTTCAAAATGAATGTACTTAGGGTTGCTGGATATCACTTTTAGTGGGATGCCTCTTTAGGCTGTTCAGTCCGTACCAGACATTCCTTATATGTGATGTCATTGTTCACATTTGTGTTTGATTTTCATAACATTTGCAATCTAGCTTCATGTTTCACCTCTCTCTCTCTTTTCCTTTTTTTTCCTCTCCTGCAGGGCAGATCAGTTTGTGGACCTGTACAAAGAGTTTGAGCCCAGTCTCATTAACAGTACTGTATACATCATGTCCATGGCCATGCAAATGGCCACATTTGCCATTAATTATAAGGTACTTTAATTGTTAGTTTGATATCAATCACATATAATGATGCTTTATAATGAAGTTATGCTTTGTAGCACTTAAAGGTTAGTTCACCCAAGGATAGTTCACCCAAAAATTAAAATTACCCCAAGATTTCCTCACCCTCAAGTCATCCCAGACGAATACAACCCGAATTTCCGGAAATGTTGGGGCGTTTTTTAAATTTGAATAAAATGAAAACTAAAAGACTTTCAAATTACATCAGCCAATATTTGATTCACAATAGAACATAGAGATCATAACAAATGATTAAACTAAGAAATTTTACACTTTTATCCACTAAATGAGCTCATTTCAAATTTAATGCCAGCTACAGGTCTCAAAGTTGGCATGGGGGCAACAAAGGGCTGAAAAAGCAAGACATTTTGAAAAGATTCAGCTGGGAGAACATCTAGTAACTAAATAAGTTAATTGACATCAGGTCTGTAACATGATTAGCTACAAAAGGGTCTTACAGAGGCAGAGTCTCTCAGAAGTAAAGATTCGCAGAGGCTCTCCAATCTGTGAAAGAGTGCATGAAAAGATTGTGGAATACTTTAAAAACAATGTTCCTCAACGTCAAATTGCAAAGGCTTTGCAAATCTCATCATCTACAGTGCATAACATCATCAAAAGATTCAGAGAAACTGGAGAAATCTCTGTGTGTAAGGGACAAGGCCAAAGACCTTTGTTGGATGCCTGTAGTCTTCGGGCCCTCAGACGACACTGCATCACTCATCGGCATGATTCTGTCATTGACATTGATAAATGGGCCCAGGAATACTTCCAGAAACCACTGTCGGTAAACACAATCCACCGTGCCATCTACAGATGCCAACTAATGCTCTATCATGCAAAAAGGAAGCCATATGTGAACATGGTCCAACAATGCCGTCGTGTCCTGTGGGCCAAAGCGCATTTAAAATGGACTGTTCCAAATTTGACATTCTTTTTGGAAATCACAGACGCCATGTCCTCTGGGCTAAAGAGGAGGGAGACCTTCCCGTGCATTATCAGCGTTCAGTTCAAAAGCCAGCATCTCTGATGGTATGGGGGTGCATAAGTGGTATGGGCAGCTTTCTGTTTTGGAAGGCACTATGAATGCTGAAAGGTATATAAAGGTTTTAGAGCAGCATATGCCCCCCTCCAGATGTCTATTTCAGGGAAGGCCTTGTGTATTTCAGCAGGACAATGCAAAACCACATACTGCAGCTATTACAACAGCATGGCTTCATAGTAGAAGAGTCCGGGTGCTGAATTGGACTGCCTGCAGTCCAGATCTTTCACCTATAGAGAACATTTGGCGCATCATTAAACAAAAAATATGTCAAAGACGACCACGAACTCTGAACTGTTTTGAAAAGAAAAGATGTTACACCATGGTAAACCTGCCCCCATCCCAACTATTTTAAGACCTGTAGCAGGCATCAAATTTGAAATGAGCTCATTTTGTGCATAAAATTGTAATATTTCTCAGTTTAAACAATTGTTATGTTATCTATGTTCTATATAAAATATTGGCTCATGTGATTTGAAATTCTTTTAGTTTTCATTTCATTCAAATTTAAAAAAACATCCCAACATTTCCAGAATTCGGGTTGTATAATCAGTTACATTAAACAATGTCCTGGTTCTTTCCAAGCTTTATAATGGCAGTGAATGGGGGTCGAGATTTTGAAGCCAAAAAAAGTGTATCCATCCATTTTAAAAGTACTCCTCACGGCTCCGGGGGGTTAATAAAGGCCTTCTGAAGTGAAGCAATGCGTTTGTGTGGAGAACTTTTTATGATGGATGGATGCACTTTGTTGGGCTTCAAAATCCTGACCCCCATTCACTGCCATTATTAAGCTTAGAAGAACCAGGACATTTTTTTAATATAATTCCAATTGTATTCATCTGAAAAAAGAAAGTGATCTACACCTAGGATGGCTTGAGGGTGAGTAAATCATGGTGTAATTTTAATTTTTGGGTCAACTATCCCTTTAATAATTTTAGTTAACAGTAACAACACTGCAAACACAGATGAGATTTGAGACCTGCAGCCTAAGATTCAACACACTGTCTTGTTCAGGGCCATCCTTTCATGGAGTCTCTCACTGAGAATCGGCCCTTGCTGTGGAGCATCGGTATATCAGGGCTCGCCATAGTAGGACTTCTGACGGGATCTTCACCTGAATTCAATGAGCAGTTCGCCTTAGTGGATATTCCAACTGAGGTATGAGTTCAATACTCCACACTATTCACATACTAGACTGTCTGTGGAAACGTGCTTGCATTTTAAGCATGCAGTAAAGGCTTGTTCACACCAAGAGCGACGATAACTAACTATTATTATATAACCCTTTTAGCGTCCACACCAACAGACATTCTGTTTACTATAAGCACTTGCTGCAGTTTTGTTGCTGACCTCTCATGTGTAGCTATTTATGACTAATATGTTTTTATATTCTTTCTCTTTGCAGTTTAAGTTAATAATATCCCAGGTCCTAGTTTTGGATTTTGTCGCCGCCCTGTTGGTGGACAGAGTTTTGCAGTTCCTGCTGGGCAAAGGAACCCTGAGGTTGCCTAAATGAACTGTTATTGCCAACAGTCACCAAAGCAGCTGCTGCCTCTCGTGACCAGACTGTGAACGGGCTTTACAGGAACACGGTACTTGACTGGTGGCAAACTCTAAGAGATGCGAAAGGATGGATGTGAAACTCAATACTGTACACACCCCAGTGTTTCCTTGTCCTCTCTGTCTTAATAGTTTAGCTTCATTTTCTTTCTACTGACATCTTTAACCACCCCCTTTGCTCTGAAGGCCAAGAAAACTACAGTATTGTGTTGAGGGTGAGAGTGCGTTTGAGGCACACGGCTGTGACAGGGGCGTTCTGAAGAAGTGTTTATTTGTTTTATTTTGATTTGTTTTCATCATTTTGTAAAAAGACAAATCTCAGAAAGACTTATAAATGACCAAAAAAAGCTGTCGTTGTGTTCTTTATTTCCATGCCTTTTTCTTATTAAGACTTAAATTTTAGAGAACAAGCTAATTTTGTACTAATAACATAGCAATATATGATATTATATAAGCTAATACTTTCAGGAAAGCAAGGTGAAAGTACATTATTTTACAATGGTCACTTAAAGCTTTAAATCACATGTAGGAATGCAAATAATGACATGATATGCGATTGCACCCCATGGTGTGGTGTGTTATTAAATACTGTATGTCAATGGAATTTCTTCATATCAACATTTCAGCAGGCATAAAGTGAAAATAGAGCCTGAAGATTTTCTCCAGATTAATATTATTTTTCAAAAATAAAACAAAAAGTTTAGGGAAAGGAGGGCTTTTATTTTCAGAAAATGTTGACTGTCAAGTTTAAAGGTCAAACTAAATATTGTTTTATTTTACATTTATTTTCTATGCACCAACTAAATTTTTTTAATAAATATAAGAAAAAATTTAAAATATTTAAAAATGGGATGCAAGGACATAAATAACAGGATTGTAAATGTACCTTTAATCTGTGCTTCTCAACTTTGTTGACTATCTGATATTTCTGCCAGTACTTCTGCTATAATCGTGTCTTTTATAAACAGAAACTGGGAAACAAACAATACTTGTTTGAGGGGGAAATTAAATGTGTGTACATTTCATGCATTGTTTTTACTATTTAAGTTATATGTTTTTAATAATATTAATATCAATTGTATTAATAATAATACATTCATCTGAAAATTAAGTCGTCCTGGGTCGCCCCTCTACTCTAAAGGAAGGCATTACTCAGGAGAAACAAGCTAGATTTGTTCCAGGAAAATTATAAATTAAATTAAATGTTTGTTTGACATTTTTCCTTACAGGTTTGAAGGTTGAGCGTTATGAAGTGGACTCTGCAATTTGTGTATGTTTTATGTTAGGGTCATTTTATATTAGATATTAGTTTATCAGACTTTTTCTAATAGCTGTGTCACAAATCAAAACATGAGAATCGTCATGTCGTGTGTAATGTCACGATAACCTAACAAGACTACACTTCCCAAGAACCATCACGGTCGACATGAAGGTGGGCGGGGCATCTTTGACACTGCGCGCGGTTTTTGAAAGAAAATGGCGGAGCTTCAGACTGGAGAGATGGAGCTGTGAGTGTTTTTTTTTTTTACAACATGGGGAATATATGTACTAAATGTTTCCTGTTGACGTGATGATAATTTTTATATGAAGAACGTCCTTTAATAAAGCACAGCTTTTGGAATAGCGTTTAACGCGGCTGATGTTGTGAAACAGCTAAACTCGCCATATATGATTTTAATGGACAAATACAGATAACTGTTGTTTAAAATAAAATTGCATTATCGCTCTATTGGATGCACTAAACAAGGTTGTGAAATGTTGATGTAATGTACATGACCATTCAATCTCTCTCACAGGTTTGATGCGAGTAACATCAATGCCAGGGTAAATCTGTTTTCGGTTGTTTTTAAATGTACCTTTCAAACTTTTGGGATCAAGACTTTTAATTAGCACATTAAAATAATTTCTGAAGGATTATGTGACCGTGAAAACTGAAGTAATGGCTGCAAAATTTGAAAAAAATCACATTTTAAATTGTAATGATATTTAACAATATTAAGTTGTTTTTTTTACACAGACAAGGCTTAAACCTAGTCCCAGACTAAAATGTAAGTCTGAACTGTTTCAATTGAAAGAAACGTGCACTGATTGCTCTTAAAATATATAAATGCCTTTGTTTTGTCTCAAGAGGGACACTAGTAGTGTTTTTTTTTTTCCTAAGGCACGTTTATAAAAATGACTTAAATGTCCTAGTTGAATTAAGGCCTAATCCTGGTTTAGTCTAAGCCCTGTTTGTGAAACTGGGCCCTAGTGTTTTACTGTGATCAATTTAATGCAGCATCGGTGAGCATATTATTGATAATTTTTGAATGTGTAATTTAAAAGAGCATTATATCCAAAAATCATTATCATGCTTTGTGCCTGTTATTATATTTTGATTCTGGCTTTTTCTTTAGTTATGCTTTTAAACTGTCATTATGCTTTATTGCTGCTTCCAGTATCTTTAGTCATTCGACAAATGCATAGACAACCGCTGTGATGTCAACTAGGTCTCAGAAGTGTCTCATGGAGTCAAACGGCCTCGTGACAGTAGCCACATCTCAGGTCCTCCTCAGAAGTCACCACCTCCTGCAGCGATGCAGCATTTAGGAGAGGAGGAGCGGCTGGAGGACTTGAAGATGAGCTCTGTTGAGGACAGTATGAGGGAAAGTGTGACCGTTACTGCTCCAGAACGAAGCCCTCGCTCGCGGAGGAAATCCTGGAGGAGATCGTCCAGAGGCAGACGCTCTCTGCCGGCCTTCTCCTGCTCCTCACAGTGTGAGTGCCCAACCAAAGACACTTTCACCGGACGTCATGCTGGAATTGTTTATGACTGTGTTGATTTTCCCTTCTCTTTGTGCTTTTTAGCTCTGTGTGAAACCATCAGTCTGTCTTTACCTGATAATGAGAGGCTGGAGATGCTAATTAAAGCTGCTATGCAGGTCTTTAAAATGCATATTATTAAGGAAATTAAATTCAGCTTTGTCATTGTGACCATGAATCCACTTTCTCGCCTTTTCTACTTTCTAGTCTAACCATTTATTTTTCCTGATTGCATAGAGGACAGTGAAGAGGGCCAAAAATAGTCTGTACACTGTTCCTGGTGTTGATACGGAGACGCTCCAGACTCAAGGTAAGTCATGGTGTCCTGGTCGAGCCAGTCATTTAGATTTTTACTCGTCCTGCAAATATTTTCATTCCAGACAGGAATGATCTGTTTTTTAGCATATATTACGTGTTAAGTTTTCTTTACCATTTAGAGGTATAACTTTACTAAAATGTTTATCCTTTTAAATAAAGAATATTTGCAACAAGCTGGAAGCTACAGTTATAACACTACCGTTTAAAAATTTTGGGATTGGTAAGATTTAAAAAAAAAAAACTTTTTAAGGCCTCTTATGCTCACAAAGGCTGCATTTATTTGATTAAAAATAGTAATATTATGAAATATTATTACAATTTAAAATAACTGTTTTCTATTTAAATATATTTTAAAATGTAATTTATTCCTGTGATAGAAAAGCTGAATTTTCAGCATCGTTACTCCAGTCTTCAGTGTCACATTATCTCTCAGAAATCATTCTAATATGCTCATTTGCTGCTCAAGAAACATTTATTATTATTATCAATCTTGAAAACAGTTGTGCTACTGAATATATTTGTGGAAACTGATTTTGTTTTTCAGGATTCTTTGATGAACTGAAATTTGGAAAGAATAACATTTATTTAAAAATATATTAAAAATCTTGAAAAATCTTTAGTAACATTATAAATGTCTTTACATTCACTTTTGATCAATTGTAATGTATCCTTGCTGATTAAAAGCATTTCTTAAAAAAAAAAAAAAATATATATATATATATATATATATATATATATATATATATATATATATATATATATATATATATATAATTAATTATTTTAAATATTCAAGTTTTTAATCATTTAAAATATGTATGATCACTTTTTTAGTGTCATTTTCAACACATTCTTATAAAAAAAAGTCACAGAAAAGGCCCATATTTACTGAATGTTGTCCATAATAAAATTGTGTCTAGAACATTTTGTGATATTTATATGAATGCTATTTACTTCCAGTTGAATCTTTGCATGAAGAGTGGGACAGTCTGGCTAAAGACGTCAGAAGAGAAACTCAGAATTCACTTCCAACTGTTGAGAGGTCAGTCGGTTTTTCTGTGTTGATTACATTCATCATTAGTCCTTTGATCCTGAAGCACATTCCAGTTTACTACAGTTCTCTCTCTCTCTGTATGTGCAGTAACCCTGTAGTTAACATGAACACTGTGTGCATTCAAGAGGACATTAACAGGTAATTCTCTGCTCTCATCCACCTAAGACATTACCGTGAAAATCGAATTCATTTTATGACTGCGTTTGCCATGTACATCTGCCATGTTAATGGTCTTCATGCACTCGTGTAGGTTACAGGCTGAAAATATGTCATGGGAGTCACTACTGAACAAACATCGGAGCAAAGCTGACGAACTAGACAAGTGAGCACAACTACATAAGCACACATGGATACAGAAGGCTGCTCCGATTCATTCTCTTTGAAGTGTTGATTAGCAGTACATCTCTGTCCTGTTGCAGATGTGTGGAGCGGGGTGAAGAGAAGGGGGTGCCACTGGACCCATCATGCTTTGCAAAGTCCTCTCAGAGTCAGCTCATTCTGAACAAACCTGACTACAAGGCGGTACTCATGGGACAGCAAAAACTACTCAGAAACATGGAGTTAGTGGTGAGACCATGATGCTTTATTCTTTGGGACTCAACTACAGTATATATTCAGACCAGAGAGCCATAGAAATCAGTCAGGCAATTTTTATATTTGCCATAAATGTTGACATTTTTGCTATTAAATGCTATCTTTTCTTTACTATTTTATGGCAACTATATACCAGAGGGGCCCAAACATTTTACTACAAAGGGCCAAAAATAAAATTGAGGGCTGTGAGGAGAAAGTAAATTTTGCATTCTAATATAACTAGGTCAAGTCAAGTCTGCTTTATTGTCAATTCTTCCACATGTACGGCACATACATACAGAGAATTGAAATTGCGTTACTCTCAGACCCTTGGTGTAAACAGTTAACATTAAACACGTTCAAATACAGATAATACAGTTTAAACATATGTACATACAACTATACAGCTATACAAATGAGGATATTGTAGAAAAATAAAGAAATAGATAAAGTGGCATAAGGTGCATGGCAGAATAGATAGAGTGCAAACCAGTTAAATAAAAACAAAACTGTGCAGATATATGTGTAGTGCAAGAAGAGCTTGTCAGTAGGGAGAACAGTCCTTCTATCAGACCATCCGAAGAGGTAGTTTGCAGTCAATGCTGGATGAGGTAATGATCAGTCCAATGCTGCACAAGTGACAGGTGCTGGTCAAAGACGAATAAAGTTTTTTTTTTTTTTTTAAAGCATCAAAACAGTAGAAGTTAATACAGCTTTAGTTATGTTTTTTTGTACATTATAATGTGCCCTGTTTCATTTGATTTTTTTTCTGAGCAAAAAATGATGACAGTCATACATTTTTACCTTTATTCACCGAAGACAACTAAAATGTTATTGTGTAAAAACAGTTCATCTAACAAAAAGCTTCAAACCACGAGGTTTCACACATTTGTCACAAAGAAGATTTTAATCATTAAAAATATAATAAAATTTAGTATGTTCACTTATTCTTTTATATATTTTAATAAGCGCAGGTCAGAATAAGTATGTTGTTTCATTTTACATAAGTATATCTGTTACGCTGAACGAATATGGAACATTATTTCACTCATATTAGATTTAAACAAGTTATTTGAAACATTGTAAAGTAAACACTTTACTTGCATTTAATATGCTTTCTATGTAAATAGAAAAACTTTTGTAAGTTTAATTTGCAGACACCAAAATGTAACATCTCATCTTTGACCCAACTATATTAGATTTGATATAGGATTTAAATGAACCAGTTTTAAAAAATCAAATAAATAAAGCTACATTTAAATTAAAAAGGTAAGAAATGCTAAAGCAAAAAAAATGCATTAATGGCATGTTTTTATTACTATTTTCTTGGCAAATTAAAGGTCATCACGGCCACTTGGGGCTTTTCCTTTATTTACAGTACAAGCTTAATATATACTGTATATAACAAATATCCTAAACACAAATACTACTACTCTTTGGTGACATATTTTAACATTAACTATGTAGACACACACAAGTTAAATGACACAACTTTGTTTGTTAAATAAGTCACTGTTCCAGTCTGTTTTATTCAGTGAGTGAGCTCAAGACTGATTTTTGAGGTTTTTGGAAATTAAAAAAAAGATCTGGCTCATAAGTCTCATTTTGTGAATTAGACTACACTGGTCATGCCATGTATTTTGTGTTATTTCATGGTGCCCAGCCTTTCTTTCTTCATCACATTTTGAATATATTCTAACATAATGTCACTAAATAAAGTTTAGAGTTTTCAGAAATAAAAATGAACTAATTGTCAATGTGGAGTTTATAAACTAGAGAACTGGTTATATGTCATGTTCTTTCAAAAAGTAGTTTTGAGAGCTGCAGTTGTCTTTCTTCACAGATGGACTCGCAGTGTTGTATAATGAGGGAGCTGCTGTCTTTCCATGAGAAATCACAGCTGCTGCTAAAGGAGACCAGTGCCAGACTAGGTGAGATACTACCGTCCAAAAGTTTGGGATTATTACCTTTTTTTTTTTTTTTTTTTTTTTTTTTAATTAATACATTTGTTTTCAGCATTGGTGTATATATATATATATATATATATAAGGGATGTAACAGTATAAAAATTTCTTATCACGATTATAGTGACCAAAATTATCATGGTTATCAGTATTATCACGGTATTGTTAAAATGTGCTGGAGATGATCAAAAAGTACTGACACAATTTTTAAGTTTTATATTTAAAAATCAACAAACAACAAATAATGACTTTTTGTTTGCGTAATCACTAAAATAAAAGCATTACCAGTGATGGTCGGATTTTAAATGACAGCTTGACTGACAACAGTTAATTAGCATGTTCAAATAAATAATGTAAATGCTTTTGAAAAAGTTTCATAAAAAGGTAAACCTCACATTTCAGCCTTTAAAGAAAGAAAATGGTTGTCAAAATGATAATTGATTAATAAATGATTAAATGTATTTTATCTACTCCATAAATAATTCTAGATAACTTATCTGAATTGGTTAAATGTGTAGAATCCACAAAAGCTTGTTTTTCATCAAGCGGGCAATATTTACAGCAGGACATGCTGGTGGACAAAGCAGTATTGCGATTAAGAACACTTCTAGGTATTACATGAGCGAAGATTAAAACAAAATGTCATAGAATCGTTTCTGAAGACAGTCAGAACCTTCAGAGGTACATTCATATAATTAATTCATTCATATATTCATGTGTATAATTCCCATAGCACTCTTTTAAAACCTCCCAGCTTTTCTGCCCTATTTTCACTCAAAACGAAACTAGCCTACTCTGCATGCTGTGCGCACATGAGACTGTTAAAGTGCCCATATTATGCCGTTTCGAGCATTACCTTTCATGCAGTGTCATGTAGCTGTATGTGAACATAAACTTTCTGCAAAGTTGTGAAGCCGAAAGTGCACAATATATAAAGTTATTGTCTATCAAAAAAAAAGAGTCGGCTCGCAATCGCCTAAACGAGTCGTTAGGAATTCGAATCTTATTCTGTTACGGCTGTACATCACGAAGTAACGCATTTGAGTAGACCAATCACAAAGGACTGCGCCATCTGACCAATCACAGCAGCGAGGGCTCGCGGGAAGGAGGGGTTTAGAGAGATTGATTCTTTGAACTGCTTCGCACGAGTCGTTTAGGAATCATTTGGAAATGAGGTAAAATTAAAGCTATTTTTTGAGAAAACTAAAGTGTTTTTTGACCTTCGATGCATGTAAACCTGTTTTAGGAGACTCATAAAACAATATTAGCAACCTTAAAAATGGCATAATTGGGGCACTTTAAAACTGTGCTTTATGCTGGACAGTATTTATCGCAAGTTGTTCAAATCGCGGTGATCGAATACGGTTTTAATGATAATTAAAATATGAAATGGTAATACTAACGATGGGAAATTTTATCATCAAACCGGTAATCGTTACATCCCTAATAATATATATATATATATATATATATATATATATATATATACATTTTAAATTGAAATATAAGGCTTATTTTACATTGTAGTAATTTCACAATGTTACAGTTTTTATTTTGTATTAAATAAATGCAGTCGTCTTTCAAAAACATTTAAAAAATCGAATTGACAATTAAGTGCAAAACAACAACAAACGTGGTGTTTCAAAAATAGCACTACTTATGGTGTAAACTCACATGAAATACAGTTCAGTGGGAGCTGCCTTGATTGTGCCAGTTGGTTTTTATTTAGTCCAGTTTATTGAATTAAGCACTGGGTTTTTCTGTTTGTTTGTTTTTCTCACAGCTGCCAGGGCTGGATTTCAGAATCTCCTTTCATCTCCAGTCAGACAGCTGATAAAAGGACCCATATCTAGCGTTTCCTCCTAGTTTACAGTGCCGTAATGAATCCCATAGGATGCTGAGCTTCCACAGAGAAACGCTATGATCTGATAGGACCATTTCGGTTATGCATTATTACTTTTTACGCTATCATTTCTACATTCTGTTGTATCAAAATACATGTCCTTTTTATATTAACCAATAATTTGGATAAAAAGTATCTAAATTCATACTAAATGTTCTAGATTTAGTAAGAGGGAAAGGTTCAGAATGTGTACATGAAGCTCAAAGATGGACACTAGGTGGCAGACTAGATATTCACCTAGTAATTCAAAGCGCTACTTTAACCGGTGTAGTTTTGTATTGGGTTTTGTTTTTCACAATTTTACAGATTTCTGAATATAATTAAATGCCTTGACATTTGCTTCACACTTTTTTTTTTTTTTTTTTTTTTTTTTTTTTGGTCACGTAAAAAAGAAAGATTTCATTCAGTTTTTAGCACCCAAATGCTTTTAAACGGTCTTTAAATGGTCCTGTATGTCTAATGGACTAAGAATGATATTCATTCATCTATCACTGGATTTTTTTCCTTCTGCCTGAATGGAAAAATTGAATAAACGCTGGTGTCTTGTTTCCAGGACAAACATCACAAGCTTGCCAGTATGTCTACGCTTTAAGTCATCATTATTAGCTTAAAGAAAAGACACTGGCCTTTGGGCTTTAGTCATGAGCTCTTTGAGGGCCGTTTAGCCATCTATTATGTTTGTTCGTGTACGTCCCGTGACCCCTTCCACCACACTTCCAGCCCTTGTTCTCTATTCACCAACACACAGGGATGCTGAGCAAGAAACAGGCTTAGAAGATTTTCCCAGTGATTTCTCCACTTCACATCCTCTCTGTTTATATCACATTTCCATGCCCACAAGACTAAACACGACCTGCTCTGAACTCCCATGGCATAATAATAGCATCTGTGTTTGAATAAAGCAGCGTTTGCTTTCAATACTATGTCCACTGTGATCTAAGAAATTGAAGACAGACGTTTTAACAATCCCAAAAGAAAATCTTTAACCGTTTCGACCTCAAGATCTGGAAAACGAGGTAATATTTCTCTCCTTTCTCTCCTGAAGCTGATTAGACTTGGCTTGTATTTAGTTTTCTCTGTTAATGTAGGGATGGAGGTGGTGTAGCAGGAGAGTGAGGTTAAGCATTAGAAGCACTGGGATCGATTCTTATTTAGATGAAAATGAGGCTCAGCGCTTGTGGGTCGAGGGTGCATCTGCCTCAAACAGATTTAAGAAGAATACCTATTCACAGTCAAGAGGGGGAAAACTATTCTCATGGTGGCAAATACTTTTAAATTAAATGTCAATTGACCAAGATTAATGTATGCATGCCATGTAGTAGTTGGCCACTCTCAAAAATAAATGTTCTTTATTGGCATCATGAAGAACCTTTAACATCCTTGGAACCTTTTCTTCAGACAAAATGTTCTTTATCATGGAAAAAGGTTGTTTAGATTAGATTATTAAAATATTCTTCAAATTAAGAAAAAATGGAACCCAAAATAATGGTTCCATGTCATCAACTGCAAAAAAAAAAACAACCTTTGGAACATTGTGTATGGAGTAAAAATCAGATGGTCTTTTTGTTGCTGGGCATATTAAAGGAGTAGTTCACCAAGTAGTTCATTTCAGGTCATCCAAGAAAGATGTAGAGGAGTTTGTTTCTGGATAAATTAAACTTTTCATCACTTGCGCACCAATGGATCCTCTGCAATGAATGGGTGCCATCAGAATAAGAGTCCAAACAGCTGATAAAAACTTCATAAGTAATCCACATGACTCCAGTCCATCTAATGTCTTGAGAAGTGAAAAGCTGTGTGTTTGCAATAACAAATCCATCAAGACATTTGGGGCTACAATACGAGTCTTCGATCCATTTTGGGGTGTACCGTTCCTTTAAATCATTCTCAAAGTTTAAGTTCGTGCAATACACAGAATAGAATCTTCATTATTAAGAAAAACGTGTGTGTATGTAGTGCCCTCCAAAATTGCTCTGTTGGACATTTACAAATATGATTAAAAGATGAATATGAGGCAAAACTACAGAATGTCACATTTTATTATTGGGTGATTCAACACATAGATGTTTTACCAGCTAAGAAGTTCAGCACTTGTAGAGTTTCATCCCTCTATCTGATGTGAGCATAAGTATTGGAACCGTTGCCTCACAGGTCTTTCTAAGTGATCAGCTGTGTCCTGTTGCATTAATTCTTCAGATATTAAAAGCAGGGAATGTGTCGTATCAGTTATATCCATTACTTCTGTATTCTGAATCTTGCATTCGATGATGACACACAAACCAGGATGAAGACGAGGGAGCTGACTTTGAGAGAAAAGCAAGCAATTTGGATGCTAAAAGAAAAGAGGAAGTCACTTAGAGCTATAGCAAAAACAAAGGGCATGGAGAAATCAAGAGTTTGGAAACCACCAGCAACCAACAACGACCTGATCGGCTGAGAAAACAACATGTAGTTGATGACAGACAAATCATAAAAGCTGTGAAAATGAACCCTAAAATATGTGTCTGTAAAATCACCAACAACTTCCAGAAAGCTGCACTGTAAAAAATCCAACTTTCGAAAAGTTCTACTAACCAATGTAAAAAAGTAGCCTGAACAAAGAATTTTTAGTAGAAGTCAGTTTAATTCTTTGTGTGAGCTGAACAAAAATACTCTAAGCATGTCGCTAGCAAAAGTTGTTTTGTTTACCTTACTTAGATACTCAAGTATTTGTTGTAAGTATTCACAACATATCCAAATGTTCTCCCAACTTTTCAAATTGAGTCATCTGAACAAACAATTTTACATTGAACAACATTGCACAAGTTCCCAGCATGCATTGCAGCTTGAAAACATTTTATGTAAATTATTACTAAAATATTATCATTGTTTTACATTTTACTGGCTTAATTTATGCTCCTGCTGCTGTTCTCACTGTCAGTTAGCTGTCATGTGGATTAGAATTCATATTTTACTGATTTAAAATTTGTTGATCCTTCTCATTGCAACTTGTTAATTACATTTGTCTATTAACATAAATGTTTGCCTTTAGTTTTAAGAGACAAATGCTACCCATATTATGTAGAAAGCTTTGAAAATAAACATTTATCTAAAAGAAAGAGAATTGTTAAAAAAAAGATTAGCATTGCTAAATGCTAAAACATCTTTGGTTGCTCTAACAGATCTTTTAACACTCAGTAAACTGACTTTTATTCATTAGATGAACTAAAGTTTTTAAGTTGTCGGTTGCTAGTTGAGTTAACTTAAAAGTTGAATGTGATAGGTTGCCTTATTTTTGTGAGTTAGGTCAACTTTTATCTATCTACTGTCCTCAGGAGACTTTGACACAGAATTACAGATGCTGGAGACCAAGAGTCTGGTGATGTCTATGGGTCACAGACTCACTGCTGTGATTGTGCGCAAGGGGTCTGCAACTAAATAATAGCTTTTAATCTTTTATATCTGCCTTATGTTCAACTGTCCCAATACTTATGCTCACATCAATGAGTGGGATGAACTCTAAAAGTGCTGTTCTTTTTATTTGGTAAAACATATGTGTTGAAAAGCTAATAATAAAATGTGACATTCTATGTGTGTATGTGTGTTTATACATACATATATATATATATATATATATATATAATATTTGTGGTTCATTTTACCACGGAGCCACAGGACTGCTTTGTCCATCGTCTAGGAAATGAGAGGAGAAATATGGAAAAAATATAGATTTACAGTTACTCGAAATCTCACTGTGTGAAAGCAACACTGATAACGAGTTCAGGTTACAGTTTGTTCTCTAATGTTCTCATTCTCACTTCAGATTGATTAGTGTTAGATTGTAGCCGAGAGACGTGCTACGCGTCAGCATAAACCAGGACCACTTTTGTCCCATTCCTCTCTCTGTGCACACATCATCAAACTCCCATTGAAATGCTCCAGGCTGAGTCTCTCCCTTCCACATATTCCAGCACCCATTCATTTGAGAAGCCTGTCTTTTCTCTCTGAGTGATGAACTACCCCAAAACGTCTACGTTTGCAAAAACAATTGGGACCACTTATTTTTAATCTGAACTGTCCGTGCACTTGGAAAAAGACATTGATTTAAATAAGTGATGTTATACTTAGTCATTTATATGGACAAAACATTAAAATAATATGTATAATAATATTTTTGTTAGGTAATTAAGGTCAATTTTACTTTGTAATCAGGTGAATACTCTGGAGCTTTTATGAACATATATATTATAAACCTTTTGTTAATAATCTGTTTTCTTATGTATAAAGCTATGGATTATTTTTTTTTCCCATGCAGAATAGATATCTTGTACAGTAATGTGCACACTATGCTGTTATGTCATATTTTAAAGGTATAGTTCACCAAATATTTTTAAAATTCCACTCATCCTCATGTTGTACCAAACCTGTATGACTTTTGTTCTTCTGCAGGACATGAAGACAAGCTCTGTGTTTTTTTCTTCCCATATAATAGACGTTATTGGTAACCAAAACTGTTTTGTTATTAACATTCTTCAAAATATCTCCCTTTGTGTTTCACGTAAAGTAATTTCTGGTCCTGTGGCCCAGTGGTATACATAATATGTATAAATGTAAAATGTAGTAAAGACATCAAATGTCTAATTAATTTTTCTGTGGCACACGAAAGAAGATTGGTTGAAGGATGTTGTTAAAACAGTTTAGGTTCCCATTGACAGTGCATGGACCAAAAAGAGACAGTTCTCAAAATATTTTCTTTGTCCTTTGCAGAAGAAAGTCTGTCATACAGGTTTGTATTAACATGAGGTGGGTATATGCTGACCGAAGTTTAATTTTTGCGTGAGCTTTTTCTTTAAGAGCAAAACTAAATTTTTATATGCCTGTAAATGACCAGCTGAATATTCAAAACAGCTTCTCTGCTAAGTATTATAATGTACATTACACCAGCAGCTCGCAGTTTACCCAAAGAGGAAACATAGCACTATTGAATGATGGTTTCACAACCATTCAGGTAGACTTGATTTGCATTTTCTAGGTAGGCCTGTTTAATTTGAATAATAGAATATTTTGTAAAAATGTTGCTAACAGAAATAGTTTTTGGTCACAAGAGTTTATTGTGCTTCGTAAATTACAAAAACCTCCACTGATTATAGAATCTGGACACCCTTCCATAAACGTACCATGGTTTTACTACAGTAACATTGCAATTACAAGCAGGCGTGTTGAAGGTCCATTCTTAAATAACACATAAGGGGAGTGCGTGAGTGAATCCATTCCCAATAGTAATGCCAGTTTCTAAATACCACCGCTTGTGTATCAGTTACACTGACCAAAGCACAGCAGTGAGGAGTCATTCATTGTTTTACTTCTGGTCACCAAGGTTTTACTTGTACTAATGCCTCAGTGCAGCTATGGTTACTATTCAAAAGCCCCTTCCACGAAGAGCCTGCACGCGATGCGTTTGAAAGAGACCCGCGAGTTTTTATTGTGTGTTTTTTTTAACTGTAACTGACTGTCTTTTTTTAAAAACAACATTAATACAACATGCAAATATAGAGGTGAACATTGTTTTTAAATATTATCAATTACAATCATAATAGCATCAGGAACAAACCGTAAAAATGGAAAGAAAAACTTACAAGGGAATAACTTACAAGAAATGTCCAAAAGAAAATTATTTAAAAATTCTATACATCCTTTTCGCCTTTTTTTTAATCATTATTATTTCTTAGATGTTCAATGTAAGTTAATGCTTGAGACGCGCAAGTTGTTTACAAACGTAACGTACGTGGAGGCGCGAGGCGTCTGCGCGCTCAGTGTCGCCCCTAGAGGCTCCGCGACGCGCCGCGGCTCTTTTGTGCGCGATGGTGACGTATGGCTCGTATGTAGTAGCTCAGAGGGGGAGAAAGAGCCGCCGAGGAGGGCAGAAACACAAGAGAGGGGCAAGTCTTTCTACGACAGCACCGCGGCTCGGGAACAAACCAACTGAGTCGAGTCTGCTGGCATGGAGCTGAGCAGTTTCGCGCCGTCCACCTAAAGCCGGGGTATTTCGCGCAGAACCGGGGGGCAGTTTGCTGTCGGTCCCGGGGGTGTTTGTGGAGCCCCTGTCTGAATCTGTTGCTAGCAGCGCTCGAATGCTAGTTAGCCCCGCTGCTAAGCAGCTAGCCAACACTGCGAGTCAATTGTGTCGGAGATCGCAGAATTACGCGTTAAAGCCGTCACGCTCCTCCGCCGCTCTCGGGATTCGCTTTGTCCGTTGAGTTTTTGCGTTTTCCTAAGCGAGGGATCTCTAATAAGCGAAGGCTAGAGTTTCTATTTCGATTTATTTCCAGCAGAGAGTCTCCCCCCTCTCTATTAGCTCGTTAGCCGCTCTGGTTGGTTTAGTCCAGCTTGTTAGTAACGTTAGTGTCTGAGATTTCTACTGTTATAGCGGTCAGCCACATTGGTCGCGTTATTTGTGGACATGAATGATTTGATCGCGGACTGCGAGTTGTTTAGAGAAGAGTTGCATTGAGATGCCGCGCGTGGGATACTTCATGTTTCCAGGGACGCTTTTATTTTCTTGTTAGACTGTTTTATGGGAGTGCGGGGGTTTGCTTTAGATAGTACTGGAATTAAATCATTGTTTTTTTATTTCCTCTCCATGCGAGCTGGTTTATCCATCCACCGCGCGTCGTTTTGATGTGGTTAAAGCCCACATTTCAGTCGCACTCTCGTTGTTTTCTCATCTAATAGCGCTTCGTTGGGCTCCACGCTTGTATTCACGCCGCTGGTGGTTCATGGTCGCTGAGACAGGGCGCTGATACACGCTTTCATTGGTTTGCGGCGGGGAAACGGCGAGATTCGGCTCGAGGTATTATGGATGATCAAACACGAATGCTGGCTGGCCTGGGTGGACTCGGCGGACTCTCTCAAGCCGGCGTGGGTGACCCCGATTCGGTTCGGAAGCAGCAGTCCCTCGGTCAACCGCAGCAAGACATCGGGGATATTCTCCAGCAGATCATGGCCATCACCGACGAGAGCCTCGACGAAGCCCAGGCGAGGTAAGACCTGCGAGAGGACGACCAGTGCGGAGGCACTCAAGAAAAGCATTGTTTTGATAGATAGATACTTCATTTCTCCGATGGGGAATTGCTGTGCAACAGCAGCTGGATAAAATCTAACATCTCTTTGCATTGTATAGACACTATGAATAATTGCGTCGGCTGAAAATCGCATGTGATCGAATGCATTGCACCGATGTTACATTTACAGTTTTAATAGAAAAAAAATGCACTTAGTGTTAATTAATTTCATTTGTTTGGGCCTTCTTGCATCTTCCCATTTTTAAGTTGTTAAAAGTTAGCGTTGGATAAACAGTCGCGGTATTTGAAGATTTAATGACTTGCTTTGGATAAAGGCATCTGCTGAAGTAAACAAGTATAAACCCATCTTCTAAATAATCGGTTGATGGTTACGTAATGTACTCAATTAAAGTTATTGTAACGATAAAGTAGTTTTTAATACTAGAGATCCCTTTGGCAGAAATTGTCTACATCTTTTGATTTTATATTAGTTTTTTTTTTTTTTATGGCGACAAACTGACGCAAGAAACGCAGTTTTCCATTCACGCTCCAAAATGATCAGACTATAATTACGCAAGTATATTTCTCTCCTCTGATTTTGCTGAATGAGGCCAAAAAGGCTTTGGAGGTCAACCAGTTTGTTATCAGGAGCCCATGGGCTCTGTGAAGCCATTTGGTCTTCAGTGAGCGTCTGCCAGATTGAGGCCCCACTAGATAAATGAATTGGATTAATGTGCTACCCCGTCATTAGCATAGATAATCAGCGCGCGCTTAATTAAGTCATCGCCGTCAAACAGTGTCAGACTTAACCTCGAGATGAAAACAGCGGACAGGTTTGACGACTTTCCCGCAAATCCTGCGCGCGTACAGTCAGTGTATTTCTATTGACCGCATTGAAATTGATCTGTTATGGATCACTGGTGACCTGCGATCTGTTGAAAGGTCAACTCCAGCCGCTGATCCTGGACAAAAGCCTTTTTAATGAGGGATCGTATGTGCTTGTATATGTGTCATTAGCTTGTGATTTTCCACCAAGCCATTTGACCACCTGGTTCTCTTCATTAATTCACTTCTCTTTTACCCTCCTCCTCCTCCCTGGTGTTCATCCTTTTCATTGTGTGTTGGGCGCAATCAATTCTCCTATAATGTGTGCGCGTGTGCAGCTGTCCGCAAATTGAGTTTCAATTAATGAGATGGAGGATCTCTACACTGAGAACTTATGAATGCAACTATATTGCCTTTATGTCTATACTGCGTTTATAGGGTCATAGTGTTGTGCGGTGACTTTGTTTCACTTGTGCAAAAGACCCCTGAGATGAATGTTGTGTTGATGCTGTGCTGGTCTATTTGAAGAGGGGTTTTAATGTGTTTGGATGAAGATTAAACAGCTAAAGAAGGAATTTTTCACCTAAAAATTAAAATTTCTTTAATTATTTTTGGTGAATGACCTGGCTGCTAATGCAATCAAGCTCCATAAATTGATAAGCATTATTAAAATGACAATCAGTATGACCAAAGTCTTACGAAGCCAAATGTTTACTTTACGTGAGAAACAGACTGACATCTCAGACTGTTAAAAAATAAAATAAAAAATGTTTCTTGTGGGGTAACATCCAAATTAAATGCTTTTACTCGAGCCAAAAATGATTTAATATCACCTACATATATTGAGACAGGTTTTCACAGACAACTCAATGACAAACACTGTCCCAATTCACCTGAATTCCCCACATACATATGAACAGGCTAACGTAAGCATACACATAGTTGTCAATAAAACAATCTTTTGAGTATATTATACAATAAAGTTCTGTTGCAGATGTTTTTACTTCAGAATTTCATGTTTAATTTAATGTGTTTCTTGCCATTTCTTTTTTTTGTTTGTGAAATTTATCAGCAATTTCTGAGTGAAAATTGTTTCTATGCTTAATTTCTTTCAGTGTAGGTCCAAAAAATTGTTGCAGGGAGAACTTTATGTAAGGGTACATTATGAAATCCAAGAAAGCCACACAGTTTGAAATTTGACAATGCAAAAGTTCATGTTCAAAAGAACACCCTCTGTTCGTGTAACATTTTATTCAACTAAGTTTTGAAGCAAAGGGAGTCTGAAGTTTTCCAGAGTGTATGGATGTATTTTTAGGTTAGATTAGGTATAAATCACTCTTCAAGGTAACCTATTACTACTTTTTCCCCTCCGCTGTAGCTCTTCTGCATCTTCAAACTGGCATGAAGATTTTTCACAGCATGTGTCATGTTAATGATGCAAAACACTGTTGGTTCTTGTGTGTCTCATAACTGATCATAATATGGCAAGTTTGAATATGCAGAAGTGAATTAGATTTGAGAGCTGCAGCAAAGGGAGTTTTGAGTTGTATGGAAAAAGGCAGTGTAAACACTGTTCAAAGCATCACATTGACATGAGGGTGAGTGAATGACAAAATTGACTTTTTTTCTTTCTTTTTTTTTTTGGTGAACGACTCCTTTAAGGATAATGCCAGATATTGTTAGTGATGGACGTAAATGCATTTTCTCTTTAGTCACTTCTTCTCTGTCACTGATATTCTGCCGTTATTCTTGAGTATAAGCCCTTGCCACCTTCAGTTATGAAGCAAAAAAGCCCTTCGGTGCTTCCGCACAGACCTGAAATAGTTCAGATACCTGAGAGAAATATGCATTGTTATTTTGTCAAGTGTGGGATGGTTTTAGTGCAGAGTGGGGAGCTTTACTCCGCTTCAGAAGGATTTTACCTAGTGCTGTGAGCATTCTTGGACACTACAATGCATATTTAACTTTTTTTTCTGTCATTTTATAAACACATTTCCTTTATTTGAGACTAATGAAATATGCACAGTTGTGGTATCTCATTAAATGGATCATAATGCCTCTTAAATTAATTAGTATGTGTCCCAAACCTGCATTATTTGCTGAGTGGAGGCACGTGCTTTGCTCAGAAATGGAAGAGCATGTTAAGACGTGGTCTTGTCTGGATGGCTTTTCATTACATGTTAAAACAAATGAAATGCACAAGACTTCTTAACTTGCTTTGGTCTGTTGTTGTCACTGTAAGTATTGGTAGATAAGGTCAGCTGAGTTGACAGACAAAAAAGAGCTGCAAGTTAAGCATTTACATCTCTAAATCACTTTGGCTTTTATGCATACGTCCTTATTCATTGAGGAAGTGTTTAATATTTGTTTGTTAGATATTTTTAGTCCAGCAGTCTAGTCTGCTAAACATCACATTTTGTTTTCATGTGACTTTAGGTTTACTTTGCATTTAGTTGGTAAGGATTTGATCTTCGTTTTGACATTTTTGGGCAAAATCAGACTTGTTCTGATTCCATCCTCATATGCCACGGTGCTTGATTTCTGTTTATTTTTTCTGTCTGTTGTCCGAGTGTAAGGGGAAGATGGGGTGGGATGCCAATGGGACGGTGGGGGCAGATGCCAGCGCTGTCTGAGCCTGCTGCCCTGTGTCTCTCACCCTGTTGCCCTGTGTCCAGATGCTGGCCAGAGGAGGCACCGGCGCAGTGGACCCCACAGAGGGAGGGGGAGCTGGGGGGGAGCACAGCAGGGTGTGCCCTGCCGCTCAACTTCCAGCACAGGTCAGTACAGGAGCGCATGAGCACCCCCTCCTCTTCTCTCCCCCATCATCCCCTCCATGCTGATGACAAAGAGAAAAATGCACCCTCATACAGTTTAAGAAGCAGTTCAGTCTTTTATAAAAGATCTCAGTGGGGCTAAACATTTAAAAGAACCAAACTCAGACTCATTTGAACAGACGGAAATGTGAATCGAGTGAGAAAGAAACCAGTTCTCATTATATTCACTTTTCCCTGGCTCTAAAAAGGGCTCTTTCTGGAATCAGTTTTAGTTATGATAGTCTGTTCAAAACTCAATTGTGTTTTAATAAGTTATTAAATATAATACCAATTTATATAAAAAAAATATTTTCGTTTATTGTAATATTTTTGTCATTTAATAAAATAAGTACTATAAAATAAATATTTTTGATTGTAGTTTTCTTAAATTATAAAAAGCACCTCAGATTGAACACTTAAACCTTAATTTTCACAGAAAACTAAACAGTCTTTGCTGTTTCTGTGTGTATTTGACAATAGTTTAAAAATATGCCCCTTGTAATCTCTAGAAATGAGAATAAGTGACTTATTCCCTCCTCTGTTTCATTGCATGTCATCATTCTCTTTGTATAATAGCCTGTAATGGCCAAAAATATTTAAAATAACGTGCGCATTGTGCGCTCACCTTTGCTTCATAAGCAACTTAAAGTAAACAGTGCTCAAACCACCTCATCAGATGGTATTCGTTTCAAAATTCAGTTTGAGTGTTCACACAAAAGCCACATATAAGAATAATTCACCCACTGCAGGCCCCAATCAAAGAGTGAAACTCTCTTAAGATAGTTATACAATAATAATAATTCCCTTGTCATTACACCCCAGTAAATGTTTCAGTTGTGTCAGTTACACCTTTTCATGATCATCCAACCATAGACATGAGTTTGGATTTCTGTTTGTAATGTCAGTTGTCGTTACTTGATGTTTTTGTATTTGTCTTGCTCATACTGCATTAGTTTTCAGCGAAAGAAAAAACATACATTCAAGACTCAGCGATCCATTTTTTGGCATCTCACATATTTAAATATTTGTGCCTCTTGTGTTGAATGCAACATTCCTCAGATATTTGGGTGTGAACATGTTAAAGCAAACAAAGAACATTTAGGCAGCAAATGAAGCCTTAGCTAGAAGTAAATCTGAAGTTTGCTCTGCCTCTAACTCATGTTGGATGATAAACACGACAGCTGGAAAGTAGGCAATGTGATAAGACAAGCTAACTAATCAACAGTAACCTATTCAGCATTGCCCAAGCTAGTGCCGTTGCCCATTTCCAACAAAATTACCCAACGAGTTGCACTGTGTGTCATCAGCTTAAGGCCTCATCCACCAAAAACAATCTTTTTTTTGGATTTCCCACGTTATCTGTTTGCCTCGGAGCAAAAGGGAAACATTCTAACTTTGTTTAGCTGCGGCCAACTGCAATATTAGGCAGCGAGTTTTGTGGTGTTCAGGACTTTCTTATAAAAGGTTATTCAGGCTAGTGCAGAGATTTGTAGCATAGTATTTCCGCAAAATGCAACACATTTTTTAATGCTAATGCAATGCTAAGAATAAAAACCTTTTACAGGTGGGTGTGTCACATGATCAGATCAGTTTCATGCTCAGGTGGCATGTTAATCCCAGCTGCGAGTTCAACAGCTTTTACGAGCACACCTCGATTATTGGCATTTGTTAAGGGTTAACAGTGCTCCTGGAAAGCATGCTTCATCTGCTCTCTAATACAGTAGCGCTGAAATCTGGCTGTGCGTAGATAAGCTTCCCATGCATCTGAGCTCACCGAGCCTGGAAATAAAGTTTGCTGATGAGAGGCTGCCCTGAAATGATCGATGATTGGATTTAGCACATATGATTCTGGCTTTGAGAAGAATGTGTCCTCTGCGAGACAGGGTCCTCACTTGTTTTGATATTCTCCAGACCTGCACAATAAATTAAGCACGTTCAGGGTGTAAAAAGGGCTGGATAATACCATTAAAGGGTGGAATGCTTTTCCCTGAAGACAAATGAGGACCATGTGTCAGTTACTCATTTAACTGGAGTGAGCCGAGACTGCTGCTGTATCTTCTCAATCTACAGACACTGAGATTTTTAAAAGACTCGAGTCTTAGTGAGTCCATTACATCTTGATTGATTCTGGAGTGGATGTTTGCACCTGTGATTGCAATCATATTCAGCAAAGAATGTTAAAGGTTGTTGGTATGTCTTCAATAACAATAAATCCTCTTGTTTGTTTGACAGCCATACGATTCATACTTTAAATTGAGACTTTGAAGAATCTATCATGAACAATTCTCTAAAAATAGGGTGTTCATATGTCCTCTTTTTCCTGGACCTGTCCTGGTTGGGATTTCTAAAATGCCTAGGTTTTGGCTTTGTTTTCCATTTGACATCCTCTGTAGTCCATATACATTATATGTAAGCATATTTGCATTGCTTTGCTTTGACCGTTCTCTATAGATCCCACCTCGCAAACCATGAATAGTCGATTATGTACACCTGCACACTACTGGTTAAATTACGTTTCAGTCATTACTTTTAGCATGTATGAAAACAATTGGAAAACAAAGCCAAAATCCAGCCAGGACATGTTTGGGAAAAGAGGACATATGAGTTTTTAAAATAAAGGTCTAGAGAGCAAAATCAATGATGATAAAATATAAGTATGGTGAATTAGATGAGCCCTTATTTTACATGTTATATACTCAAAACTCACAAAAATGTGAAAACATTTTGGGGCTAATTCAACAACCTCAGGCACTAAATATACACAGTAAATGGACTTTGTTTAAGAGAGGCTTTTGTGTATGTTTTGTGTTGATTGTGGCAGCAGTAATTAATCAAATGATGTAGATCAGCATTATATCTGGCCATATATTCAGACATTGGCAGTAGACAGGCCTTCTTTCTACAGTTTAAAGCGATGTGGTAAAGTATGCCAGATTATGTTAGTCTGCTGCATCCTTCAGAACTGGCCCACAAAATGGGGAACTGCACTTTGCAAATTGCATTCGAATCACATATTTTGTGGGAGCGTTTGTGCTATGATCTTATTTGAATAATTTCTTTAGTCATTCAGTCACTAAAATAACACGTATGCAAAGTAAATAAATAAATGGCTCTATCAGTGGCTTTGAATGTTTATTTCTCATTGACGAGGCTATTGGTAGATTTAGAAACAGAAGGGCACTTTGTTAATTGGGCACAGTATTCGACAGATGCCAATAAACTTAAAATGGCCAAATAGCGGTCGATATGTTGACTGTTTGAGATGGAATATAATCAGTCTCTCTAACACGTTCCTTTTCTCTCTTACAGAAAACACGCACTGAACTGCCACAGGATGAAGCCGGCTCTCTTCAGCGTTTTATGCGAGATCAAAGAAAAAACTGGTAAGTCGTTCGCTTACTCTGCCAGTGCACAACTTCTGTGCGGGTTTGCGTCTTCAAGCCGCACTCCCACATTGCTAGTAGATCTTTTTCATTACACCGTATTAATTCTGCATTGACCATATGCAGAGACAGGTGTTTAATAATCATCAGGCTGAATTTATTGTGTCTTTATTGTGTCCCTGTGCTCTTTTTTTTAAATGTTACTCTGGGCTTTCCAGGTGTCTTATTGTATCGCCCACTGCAGTCATTAAGTGTCATAGCAATGGATTCAATGTTTGCATTGTGTGAAATCTCACTTGAATTAATTTCAAAGCTTTGAACGAGCAACAAGTATATTTGCTTTAGTCTCAGTGCTTTCGAGCTTACGTTTCTCATTGTGAACCCCATCCACGCAAACCATCCCGGTCCAAACAGGTAACGGCTCCCGCATCTTAACTCGAAGATCCACAGTGGTCAGTTCTCTGGCAGATCTGCAGCTTTATCCCCTCAAACGAGAGGCTGACAAATTATTAAATATTTATGGAGGCGTGTTGTCATTGTCTTTGTGCCATGGTTTCTCTCGTTTCTTTCCTGTCATATCCTGCAGCTTGAATCCGTCACAGCTTCTGTAACAAGCATGCTCGTGGAATTACAGTGCAAAAATGATGTGCAGCGGTCTGTTTGTGGCAATCTGTCAATAACCCAGTCTTACTTTCCTATAATTGGATGCAAGTAAAGGGTAGGCTAGAGGAATGGGTATCGGGGGTTGTCCCTGTTGCCAAGGCAACCTGCTGTCTTATTTACCTAATGTCATTCACTTTGATTTTTCACATTTAGCTTGCCAGTGGAGAAAGGGCCAGGGAGAAATGCAGCACTAAATGGAAGGTGTTGTCTCCAATGCAGACAGGCGAAGTTAATGGTCAGAATTTTTCCATACATCACTTCGTTTATCGCCAAACTTAATCTACAATCCGTGTTTTACCCTGAAGACTTTGGCGTAAATGAGCTGATTTACTAGATGACAGGAGCGAGGCCATTACTGTCTGATATGAGGCGCGGTTTCGCTGATAAGGCTTGTTTATGGTAAATTAATTGACAAAATACTTTTTTTTTGCACCAAAACTAAAATTCTTTGTATTTGCAATAAATTGAATTTGAGAATTCTAAGTTCCAATATATTTAATGTATTTTAGATTGTTTGTTTATATACAATTTATAATACATTGTTAAATTTTATATAATTTTTATATATTTAATATAGATATAGATATATATATTAGGGCTGTCAATGTTAACGCATGCGATTAATCAAAAAATGTTAATTTTTTAACGCATTAATATTTTAACGCAAATTAATTGTTTGATAAGGTTTGACCCCGACTTCTTGCCGTCATCGCAGCATGCAAGGTAATCATTGCCTGCGTCCCAATGTGCACACTATCCATCCTAAATTCTATGTGATATTAGTAATTTTCAATACTATTTAGGGCAGATAGGGTGGATAGTATGCACATTGGGACGCAGGGATTGTGTGATTATAAGGTGCCAGGCTCGACAAAAGTGAAGCGAATGTGGAGAGAGAGAGCGAGTGCGTCCGAGAGAGAGAGAGAGCGACAGTGCGTGAGAGATATGTATACTCATATGTGATAAGGGTATGTGAAAATGACAGAGCCGTGGGTTGCGGTTTTTTGGGCTACTTTTATAATGTACCGCGGCTGCCCAAAGTATACACATGTGATCGCAAAAGGAAGTTATTACAAACACTCGATGGTGGTTTAACGTGAGTTCTGAGTAAAAGTTGTACTATTAATCTCATAAATTGTCTTATGTAGCATGATGCTAATATTAGCTCTAATGCACCTGCAGAACAGGTCCAATTCTTCTTCATAATGCATTTTATCATAGTACTTCATGTAAGGTCGCAAGAAAATGATTTGTTGTATTTATTTAGAAATACTTTTGATAATAGTTGGGTAAATGTGTACTGGGATTGAAGTGATGTGGATTGGTAAACGTTTTATTGCCAGTATAAAGGCTGATAATGGCTGAATAAAAACAAAAGAATAATAAGGATTATGTCTCATACCTGGCGGAGATGTGAAAGGTTATGTTACCTTAAACTAGTTTGTCATGCATTCCTTTATTTCAACAGATTTACAGGTAAATCCTAGTATTTTAATTTTGTCACATACATACACACACACACACACATATATATATATATATATATATATATATATATATATATATATATATATATATATATATATATATATATTATATATACACTAGTATGTATATGTGACCATGGACCACAAAATCAGTCAAAGGGATCAATTTTTTGAAACTGAGATTTATACATCATCTGAAAGCTTAATAAAAAGCTTTCCATTTCATGTATGGTTTGTTAAGACAGGACTGTATTTGGCTGAGATACAACTATTTGAAAATCTGGAATCTGAGGGTGCTAAAAAAATCTAAATATTGAGAAAATCGCCTTTAAAGTTGTCCAAATGAAGTTCTTAGCAATGCATATTACTGATCAAAAATGAAGTTTTGATCTATTTACGGTAGGAAATTTATGAAATATCTTCATGGAACATGATCGTTATTTAATATCCTAATGAATTTTGGCATAAAGAAAATAATAATTTCATAATTTTGACCCATACAGTGTATTGTTGGCTATTGCTACAAATATACCCAGCGACTTAAGACTGGTTTTGTGGTCCAGGGTCACACAATATATAATATAATATAGTAAGTAATAAAATTTTTAGTATAAATATTATTATAAATGTATAATAATATATAAAACAAATTAATTTAGACATGTCTTGTGCTGCTATTCAGTGACAAAACTTTTAATAAAAATTTATTTAATTGAATTCAGAAACTAAAAGTGTTTGGGAAAAATACAAACACATGGAAAATAAAGGAATTTTATATCCAGGATTGATGGCAGCTGTTTTGT
The DNA here is from genome assembly GCF_936440315.1 of Barbus barbus. Classification (NCBI taxonomy): domain Eukaryota; kingdom Metazoa; phylum Chordata; class Actinopteri; order Cypriniformes; family Cyprinidae; genus Barbus; species Barbus barbus. The sequence continues at coordinate 20,141,138 of NC_136731.1, read as the reverse complement.
AACCATATTAACGTCTTGTATTGTTTTTGGAAAAATCTTGTTCACTGTGCCAAAAAAAAAAACATTCAGTAGAATGCGATTCTGAATTCGGTTTTCTCAAGTTGATTGAGTTTTAAACATTTAAAAAGTCAGACTAGCATTCGGATAAAAACAACGGCTTATCGCAGTACAACATTTCACAATCCTGTACACTGGAGTTTGCAGAGAATGTATTGTTTTGCTTGAAAATCTGGTCGGACTTTGTCTGAACAGGCCTCCGCTCTGAGTGGAGTTGTGTGGTGGATGGTGTCCATCATTGTGATCAGCACGGCACCCACCTCCTTCCCAGCTCCATATATATATATATATATATATGTGTATATATACCTGCACACTGCCTCTCTCCAAGACTCCCCGCTGCTTTTATGTCCTGCCTCTGGAATGTGAATTAAAGAAGGCAGCCTCCTCTACTGCACATGATTGTAGTGCTGATCAGTAGTCTTTACATCTGTTTTCCACAGTCTCGGTGTGTCTGCCTCTGTCTCACTCTCTCTCTCTCCTGCACCGAACAGCAGGGATAAAAGCGAGCTGGAGCTCAGGCCTTTCCCTGCCGCTGCGGTCTTGTCCTCTCCTCCTCCTCCTCCCTCCTGATGCCTTGCTTCCATTCTTGAAAGAGAAGTCTTGCTCTGAACTCGGGGCTTTGATATGGTAATGGAGGCGGTGGGGAGGTTTAGGGGAGAGTGGGGGAGGGGCATTGAATTCCTCGGAGTGCTGCTGCAGTTGGGAAGATTGTTTTTTATTGTTAAGGAAATGTTCTGCTCAAATGCAAGTCACACTATCCCCCCCACCCTCACATTTCCCCATGTGTTTAACATTAACTTCATGCGCGTGAAATGTAAGATTTGTTAATTAATCTCCTTAGAAACAAATTAAGAGAGGGATGAGGTTTCCGAGCCAATTGTCTCTTCAGTCTTGACCCTCCCCCATCGACTTAAAATGGTTGCAGCAAGTTGATTCTCACCCTTTTCAGCACCCGGACTTTTGTTCTCATCCGTCCGAGGTCACCTGCTTTTGTACTTTCTGTTTCTACAGGTTTTGAATTGTAAATGAAGCTCAGCCAATATTATTATAACTAGTTGATGAGAAACATGGACATGAACTTTTTTTGCCATCAATGTTTTGGGTTAAAATACAGTTTGGCGATTGCAGTGGAAATCTGTGATTCGAACTGTCAAGTCGAAAACTATAGTGGAACAAATTAAAACAAGACACGTTAGGTAAACTTAAAACGAAAATATATAAGCAATATTTATGATTCTGCACTATTTCTGGGTCACTAATCAAAGCACATTTGTGACATTGATCGTGTGAACTCCTCAGATATTCTTGCTTCCACTGAAGCACAAGATGCTAGATCATTCTCAAGATATTGCATATAACACAAATTTATGAAGAATACAAATGCATTTTGTAATTCAGGTTAATTTTCCAATCCCAGTTTTCACTCAAATTGTAAAAAATATCAAATATATTAAAAAGTTCAGAATATAGTTCAAAATAAGGTCATAAAAATTGCATGTTCAGTTTTTCTATGAAAAGAAAAATGTATTTTAATGCATGGCTTATTTTAATGTATTTTGTTTAATTTTCATTCTCATTTTCATTTTCAAGTTTCAGTTTTTCATCTAATATTTGTATTTCATTTTAGCTTTATTTCATAACATTTTTAATCGTTTTAATTAACAATAACAGTTTTTAACATATTTCAATGATTGGATATTATTCTTGTTTAGACTTACAAAATGGTGTATAAACAATTTTATCTCAGAAATTGCTATCAAATTTCACAACCAATTACAAAGAATATTCAAATAAGACATTAAAACAGTAAAAACTGGGCACCAAATGTACTTCCTTTTGTGTCCTGCAACTATGCTTGTGGTACAGATGGAACAGAAATGTCCCATTCAGTTCAGAGAGCTTAAAATCTTGAATCCTGAATTTGTGTTTCGGGAGGTTTTCTGGTTACTCTCTTGGCTCTTCTATAGCTGTTAACTCCCTGGCTAATAGCTGAAAATAGTGAAGTCATGTGATGTTTGTAGAGTACCTACCAGAAGAACCGGCCAGGTCAACTTTACTCATAGTGCATTTCTGCTATTAAAATCTCAGAAACAAATAAATGATTTGGCAGGACCAAGAACACCATGGCCTCAAATAAACCCTGTGCTGCATAAATTAAATGTTGTTTTTTTAATGTTCCCTTTGGTTAATGGTTCTTAAACTATGTTGAATAAGTTTTAAAAAGACAAAATGTCCAGTGCATGTCTGTGTCTTCTTTCATTTCCTGTTTCCATGAAATAATCATGTTTAGTCTCTTGTAGTACTGGTAATTTTTCATTATTAGCAAGAACGCAAGAGTGGTCATGAGAAGAAGAAAAAAAGTCAAAATCCAGCTGACCGTTCAGACATATAAACTTGCCTGACTATGGCTAGTGGTGTTTTAACACATTGTTTTACGTGATGCATGGGTTAAGATTGGCTTGATATCGGTAACTTATCCTGACAGTTTAAGTAGCAAATCATTCAAAGTGCTCAAACAGTTTGCTACCAACAAATGACTTTCCAAGTATTGGAAAACATCAGCCAATAAAGCTATCGCCTGCACGTTGTGTAAAATTTCTAGACCGTTTCCATGTAGATGTATGCAGTGCCACATCAAGCCCATCTGGTTCAGAAAAACGAGCTCAAATCCTTGTTTATAACCAACCTGTATGAACTACATGGTTCTGGTTTCATGGTCTGGTTGGTCAAAGACCTAATTAAGGCTTTTTAATTATCATTCATTTTTGAAAGACCTTAATTTGAACCCTCTTGTAAAATTTTATGAGTTGTTGGAAATCTCCGACTCGTTCTACAAGGCAGAGTCTGCAGGCCTATGGGTAAAGGAGCCAGTGGAGTGTGAGACTTTTTACAACTTAAAGTGCAATAGAGATGAACTCAGCCTCAACAGTTACTCGAACAGACCAAATGTTTGTGCGGCGTGACTAATGCTTTCAACCTGGCCTCAAAATAAACAGCAAAAAATAAATTTTTTAACATGCATACGGCAACCAAATGTGTAAAACCCGAACATCACCATTCGGTAGTGGCCCTATTTAATTCAGTGTTTCTTGTGTGGTGCTCTGTCACTCAATCAGTTTTTCTCTCCTCTGTTCCAGGAGTGAGAAAGATAGAGTGTGAAGGGGGGAGAGGGGAGAGAGAGAGAGAGACAGCGATAGAGAGAGATTGATGAGGCAGTAAGAGCAGCAGTAATTACTCTGTCCATTCCTCAAGCCGGATTGGCAGACGGCTAATATCACACAGACCCCTGGCCCTGACAGGCGCCCCCCTTCCCCCCAATCACAAGGTCCAGAATGGTAGGGGAGAGCGTCACCCCGATACTCAGCTTAATCCTAATGTTGTGTGGGCTGAGCGTCTTTCCTCTCATTACGTTGTTCCTTGAGGAATCAAGCTTTCTCTCAGGACCGGAAAAGCAAAATTGCATGGTGGATTCTTGAATGCAAGGAAACGTTTAAAAAAACACCCAGGCCCTTTGAGTTGATAGGCCAAGTACTTCCTCTGTGCTAATCGCCTAATTTATTGGAAAATGCAATTTGAAGATGACGTGAATTCTCAATTGGCCCTATTTACTGAATGATGGTGCCTGGTCCTATTGTGCACAATTCATCAGCGTGTGATGCGCTCATTTCATCAAAATGTAATAATTTTATGCCTTGCATGTGCTTGCAGCAACTTTTCTGCTGATGTAACCAAGGCTGTGATGAAGTGGAAAAATGTTAACTATTAGCATTATAGAGCAGTGGCTCTCAACCTTTTTGACTCAAAGGTTGCTGGCTCAGGTTCTGAGATGACAACATGAACATCTTTCTAATAGTAGAAAATTACTTCTGGAATTTGTGCTTGACTGCAGGGTCAGAATTAACATGCTGCCTATGGTGAGCATTTATTTTACTTTGCTTGGCAATATAATCTGGTAGAATAGATTTAAATAGTTATTAATAAATGACTAATAAATGCATAATTACCAAACTAAAATTACATGCTCTGAATTATTTTTATATTTTCTTTCTTTTCTTTTCTTTTTCTTATATTATACAAAGATTAAACATAAACAGTCTGAAATGAACCAAATTGCATAAAAATATATTCCAAATTATATTAAAATAAAGTATTCTATGTATATAAATCATCAATTGAATATAAAAGCAAAAAACTGCCAATCTGGGACATATATCTTTAATGGAAAACACTCTGCAGTGGTCGCACCACATGATATTTTCAAATTCAATCAAAATTTACAAGCACAGAATTGGTCATCTAAACAAAAGAAGCTACTTTCCCACAAAAGGACACTATGAAATTTATAATGAAAATAAATAATTGCAGGAAAAGCTTGTTATTCATTGTTTTTTTTGAGGACATACCACATGATATCCAAATGTGGTAACTACCAGCCGTTAAAAAGATTCTTTTTTTTACAAATTTGAAAGCGACTTACAAACCTGTTTGATGCTTCCATGGGTCCTTGGCAAATTGGTATATGATGCAAAGTCTAATCTTTGAATGGATTTCAACATAAAAGTTCCAAAATGGTAGTTTCTTGATGGTCGCACCACATGATATTTCATAAAATGGAAATCATTGTACAAAGTTTTTTTGTATATTAATACGGAAATATAAATACAAATGCTTTGCAATTTTATACAGCATTACAAAACATTTAGGAAATTATGCCAAATAGTGCAGAAAATTAATCTGAATAAATTTAGGGTAATTTCAAAGATGTTTACAAAAAAAAAAGTTATGGCCGGACAGTCGCACCACATGATATTTTGACACCTTGAATAACAGAAATTATAAATAACTAATGTTTTTTGAAAAGTTAAAGTGAGGTCATACATGGGAGAGGCCCTTCATATATATGGCATCTTTTTATGAATTTAAAACCATTTTTAACTGAGAAAATGCAATCGGACAGAAAATTTAGGCGTCACGTCAACAATTAAAATTTTTAATCGGATGATTTTCTGCCATTAATTCAATAATGAATTCAAAAGTAGTGTATTGTGCACTTTATTCATTTAAAAGTACTGCTATATGAACAAACGTGCAATAACATTTTGTTTGCAAACACTTTAAACAAATAAGTAGCTTTTTTATAGCAGTATTCCTTTTACATAGTATCGTTAGCAGTTAAAATATTTCTTGTAAATCTCAGCTTAACCATTAATGTAATCAAATTAAATATAAAACTAAAGCTGTTTGCCACTGCCAGGGTATTAACGTTTTTATCGAAAATATTTTGTAGTTTGTTATAGAAAAACAAGTTATGCTCAGAGTCCAGAGCCTCAATCAAAATATTATAACAGGCACCTTTCCGAATAGAGACCTGCACGATTGTGGGACCCAACGCAACAGTGCGGTACAGGACAACACTTGATGGGCGAGTAGAGTCTCGTATGTATGTGTGTGTGTGTGCGTGTGTGTGTGTGTGTGTGTGTGGATGCGGGAGAATAAGGGTGTACTCCCACTAGGCAATCTTAACCATGCCCGAGCGCATTGTTCAGGTGTAGGGCACTGTTCAGTTTGACTCGGGCGCGTTACACATGTAGTGTGAGCGCTAACCGCGCCAGAGCGCGGAACTTCTGATACGTGCAGCATGATTGCGTGTATATATAGATATTGTGAGAGGGCCTTATGTCACCACGTCCCAAACGACTCAAAATAATAAACCACAAAAGTTAACAAAACAATGCACTCCACTGTGCTGAGCGAGAGCGCTTCTCTGCTGTCTTCACGTGCTATTGGAAACTTCTTGTTTCCCACTTTCTCACAACTTTGGGGAAGTCGTGGCCTAATGGTTAGAGAGTTGGACTTGTAATCCAAAGGTTGTGGGTTCGAGTCTCCGGCCGGCAGGGATTGTAGGTGGGGGGAGTGAATGTCCAGCGCTCTCTCCACCCTCAATACCACGACTGAGGTGCCCTTGAGCAAGGCACCGAACCCCCAACTGCTCCCCGGGCGCCGCAGCATAAATGGCTGCCCACTGCTCCGGGTGTGTGTTCACTGCTGTGTGTGTGTTCACTGCTGTGTGTGTGTTCACTGCTGTGTGTGTGTTCACTGCTGTGTGTGTGCACGTTGGATGGGTTAAATGCAGAGCACGAATTCCGAGTATGGGTCACCATACTTGGCTGAATGTCACTTCACTTATGAAGTCGTGATTACGAGCTCGTTGCATTCTTTTCTGTTAAAAATATCAGTGAACAGTGGGTTTGCCTAAATAATTTTATTGGGAGCATTCATGTGAACGCAGCTGTAGTCTTACGCTTACCCCAAATGCTCTCATCCCAAGCCAGTGCTACTGATCAACATCCCACCCCTCCAGTGACCCATGGTTTGTCTGTATGTGTATTCAGAGCCAGTAAGCAACAGGCTTTCATAATAATAATAATAAATAAAAACTGTTAACGCGCGATAAAATAATTGTCTGCATTAATGTGTTAATGTGATAATAATATCCAGCCCTAATATAAATTTATACATAATTTTTAACAAAATCTTTTTTTTCCCCACAATTTCTGATTAAACATTTTAGAGTTTGGCATAACTAGAATTAATGTACTATATTTATTATAAAATGGCAATGGAGTTATTAGATTTTAATATATATAGACAGAGCGAGAGAGCTGGATATTGATGTATAGATACATAGATATTAGGGCTGGGCGGTATTATATCGAGTTTGTACGATATATCGATATATTTTTTTATAAGCAATACGGTATGAAGCAATACCGTTAATATCGATATACAGTAGCTTGATACGAGCGCATCTGAAAAAATATCTAGGGAGGACACACACTGAACTGTTGCGGAGAAAGTGCATAATACAATTTGTTCTAAACATGTGACAAACTTTATATGAAGGGCTTTAAAAAACTTGTGTATAGTAGCCTATAGTTTGTAGTTTCAGTTTAAAGCAGCTTGACAGGAAGGCTGCGTGTGCCGCTGACAGAGATTCTACTCGCGCTATTTAATGTGTTTGAGATGTGCTGTTTTCCTTAATGCATAAATTACATTTCACAGGTATATTCTCCATCTGTAAATGTTAGAAAGCCATGGAAATATTTCCATTTTTGCTGTCAGAAGTGCTTGAGCCTTTTGCTTTGCGATTCTCCGCTAAACTTAACTTCGTTTAGAACTAGCGCCACCGCGCACATGCACACCAAACAGACAGAGTGCAATGAAATAGGAGTGCAATAACTCCGACTAAAATATACATTTGCTGAAATATTTGTAGTTGGACAATATATGTGACATTTTAAACGAAGAATTTTAAGAATTTTAAACCTACAAGTAAGTGTATTTGTATGATAGCACTAACTGTAATGTGTAATGGGGTAATCAAAATAGAATGTTTTACTCAGTCTGTGCTTTTTTTATTATTTTCATTTTTAGTTTAGTAAACTTCTGCTTTAAAAGCATTATTTTAGTTTTTATATTGCAATGTTAGAAGAATGTCCCCGGTTGAGAACCGTTGCTCTGGACTAAATATTTCCTCTATTTATTTTCATCTAGAAGCATTTTAAATCACGTAATTTCATACGTTTTGAATGTTATCTTCAATAGGGATGCACCAAATGTTCGGCAACCGAAATTATTCAATAATAAGCAAAAAGACAGAATAAATTGTACCAAACAATGACGTGACACGATCAAATAGATTCGCTCGCTAATGCACCAAACATGCTGGCAGTGTGGAAGCATTTAAAACTGTCCGAAAAAGACAAAAAATCATTACAAGCACCGACAGAGAGAGACTGTTTAGCACTGCATTGCATGTCTTCGATGAGATGGTTGTTGCTGATTAATGTATGATGATTGAAATCGTGAAATGGCCTTAACTGTAAAACCTTATGTTTTCTAATATACACACGTATTGCATGTATTCTGACAGCGCTGCATGAGCTCATGGACCAGGGTTCAAAGTCCAAAATGCGACGAAAATCTGAGCCGAAGCAGTGTTACTCATCAGTTGCTTAGTAACATTTTTATGAATTTTTACAAGGCATGTGACAATGCGATACATGCAACAAACATCTTTCCAAATTTGTAATGAGAATCATTTATAAATCTGCTGTTGTCAACAAAAAGAAGCACTGAGATCTTCCTGCGGGTTTCTGCCAAAATAAAAGCTGAGAAAAAGCAAGAACTCCATCGATGTTAGTATTGTAATTTTACTGTTGTTCTGTGAAATAAAAAAGTTAAAATAATAATAATGATCATTACAACCGCTCATTAATACATTTATTATAGCATTCACACATAGTGTTCAGACTGGGATCTGAAATATTTTCTAAACTTTTGAAAGAATTATCTTCTGCTCAGCACTGTTGCATTTATTTGTACAGTAAAAAATGCATGCCTGAATTAAGAAGGGGGGTCTCAAAAATGGACAAAAAAAAATATTTTACTAACTTATTAATTTTAATTGTAAGTTAAATTGTGCTTCGTTGGTATAATGTCTGCTAGAATGTTAAAAAATGTTAATTGTTGAGTAAATATTTTTAAATTGTTCTTTTGTTCGATTTTTTTTTTTTTTCTTTGAAAAGCAAGACAAAAAAGTACAAAGCACATTTTGGCTTTTTAATTATGCAATGGTGAAAAAAATTGGAAAAATACCGTGTTCGGGATTCGTTCTTCAGCCCAGTGTTTCATTTTGTTCGGGTTTGGCTTCGGCCAAGAATTTTCATTTCAGTGCATCCCTAATCTTCATCACAAAAAATATCAAAAACATCATGACCTCCGTGCTAATTAAAAATGTTGCATCCTTATTTTTTAAATTGTATGTAGACAAATCCTGTGTAGTTTTTAGGAGCAGAGTTTGAGTAGAATGTGGTTTTCGCTCTCTTACACACCCTCATTTTGTGTCTACAGAACAGGATTAAGTACTCGAAAGAAGAGCGACAACTGTATTTAGCTGCGGTGTGTGTCAAAACTCATGGAGATGTCCCTCAGTCTGCTGGTCTGGGGAGCAGTGTTTGAAAGAAACCCATGTCTCTTTAATTAAAGATATGTAAATGTGGCCTCAGCTGGATTACATTAGCTGGCTTGGCTTTGGTGGGGTGGGAGAGAGTCAGAGCCCAACACCTAATCCAGACTAATTAAGGATTAATTACAATTGATGGGAGCCTTCCATCCCTGTGTGGAGGTCCTCACCGCAGTCTGTGACTAATCTGGAGTGCTGGAGAGGGGATTTAAGCAGGGGTGATCTGTCAGTTTGCTCTGAGCTCCTCTCACTTTAAGCTTCTCTTGAGAGAGGGAGTTTCGAGTTTCTACGCATGCCATTTGGATCGAGGCATTGGCCTTTTGTTAAACTACAATAATCTGTTTGTCTCACGCAAAGGTGTTAATGCAAACTCGCTCTATAATGTAGGTTAAGATGGACAGATGGCTAGTTAGTGGTGGTTGCTATGGCTCAAACATAGGGTTAGGGATTTGAATAAACCCTCTTACCTCAATTATAAGCTTTCAGCGAGTAACGCATCCTGAACCAGTTGCACTACAGACTTGAATGCAAGCTGGCAAGAGGTGCAATATTACTTTTGTGAGAAGTGTAATGTGATATTTCTTTAAAATGGGTGAAAAAAAATCATTTGGGATTTTAATATTTTCAAATAAGTCTTTTATGTTCTCAGAGGCTGCAGTTATTTGATCAAAAATAAATTATGAAATATTTTTTTTTCAATTTAAAAGAACTATTTTGTATTTGAATATTTTAAAATGTAGTTTATTTCTGACGCAGTGCTGAATATTCAGCATGATTGCTCCAGTCTTCGGTGTCACACGATCCTTCAGAAATCACTCTAATATCCTGATTTACTGCTCAAGAAACATTTCTTATATATGCTATTCTTTTGAACTATGTCTGTACTTTTTGATCAATTTAATGCACCCTTGCTCAATAAAAGTATCAATTGCTTTTAGGGCTGTCAAATTGGCTGAAAAACTACATTTGAATTTTGTACTAAAATGTTTTTAATATTCAAATTATATTCAAATTTAAAAGGCATATTTTCAGTTAGGGGGGAAAAAACTTTTGGCTTCTCTCCTGAGGCCACAAGAGGGCGCATCGAGCAAAATATTACCGTACTGATGCATGTTTCTTCAAAGCAATAAGAAAACAAGACTATCTTTGAAAAAAGTGCATAAAGTTTAAAATAAAGTTTATAAACCATATATAATTAATTCCGTTGCTTACACAATTAGAAACAGCAAGCATCATGCAAGTATGTATAGTTTAATACAAAGGACCGAAAACAAACAAAGAGTAGCCTACTTTTTTCGTTTAAAAACATGAGATTCATTGGGATACAGAAAAACCACCATAAAGTCTCGAGACATGTTTTTTTAAAAGTTGAACTTGCATTAATTTTACATGGCTTTCTAAACATGGCGCTCTCTTGTGTGAGATGCGAGGTCAACGGTGATAGATGTCCCTATAGAAAATCCGATAGTATGTGTTCTGTGTGAACGACTTGGCTTCAGTTTTGAGGTAAACAACATCTTCTCCGCATTGATGTTCTTTTTGGGTTCAACTGGATAGGCTAAAAAAAAGCATTAAAATGCAACGGCACCTACATCGTCATCGCATCTCGTGTGTCACTGATAAGGCTGCCTGAATGTGGATTTTTATTTTAAATTCGACAAATATTTTAAATTGGAATTGTTTTTTTTTTTTTTTTTTTTTTTTTTTTTTTGACAGCCCTAATTTTTCTTAAAAAAATCCTGACCCCAACATTTTAAATATTAGTGTACATTGATAAAGAGACCATATTCATATATAAATAGACCAAGGTCCAGACTATCATTTAAGACTTGGAGATGGGCTCGTTAGCCTTGGGCCTGTAAGCACCAGCTAAAATACCTTTGCAAGTGCATAAACAACATGCTCAGGTGGCAGTTGCATTTATGTTGGGCGATATGCTCCATAGTCATATTGTCCTGTTGTCAACCTGTGAGATCACGAATACACAATATTATTTTGATTATTTACTTTGAGTCATGGCTGCAGAGTGAACCAACTCCAGGACACGGATAAAAGCAGCCAAATCTAAGGTATTAACTACACATTATATATTTTTATTCAAGTAGCATATGGATGTTATAAAATATTTTTAATGTGACTGAATCTGTATTTAACATCATTTAAATAGAAACATTGGAAGTTACTAATTTTAATGTTTACGTTTCCTCAGTTGTTCAAACAGCTACAGAAAACGAGCAAAGAACATTTACATTACCAAAGACCATCATCACTGACTTCAGTCTAGCATGAGTATATGTACTTTAAAAAAACACTCCCGTTATAATCAGTGAAGCTGTCTCTTATACTCTTATACATCTCACGTACATCTGCACTTTGTTGTTTATGATGAGAGAATTCACGAGTGAGCAGAGTTCAGTCAGTGAGTGCGCACACGAAAACAACAAAACTCTGCTATTTCAGCGATGACTCATCTGAATGCCTCTGATTGGCCACTGCATTCATAAGCTCAACATAATTGTGTGTGATTGGTTATAACATGCAACACTGTAAAAACACGGAAAAAGAAATATGGTTGAACAAATAAGCCCTAATATTAATTAGGCTAGATAATAATAATAATAATAATAGCCTGATAATAATAATCCTCTTGTTATTGTCAAAGGCATCAGCCACTGTCAATACCACTGACTATTGTCGATACACGATACTATCGTCTATTTGCATAACCCTAAGTTGCATTAAAAGTTTAGACCAGACTTACAAGTTAGTCATTTTATTTTTATTTTTTTCCTTTAAGACTGATCATAAATTTTAAAATTTGTTTACATAGAAATGTAAATTAGTCTAAGTGGAATCCAAAAAACTAAAAATGATTACCCCTTGGCTAACTGCTAGTTAGTCATCCTAGATTTAAGACACCATCTTAACATAGAGGCTATGTTTATAAAACTGGCCCCAGAACACCTTAACAGCTGCACAGCAACATCCTGGCAACCACCCACAAAATTCTGTAAATGGGATGGCAACTTTTGCATTGGTATTTTAAGGTGAAGGTGTCTCCAGATTAGTGTTGTCAAAAATATCGATATTTCGATAAATATCGATACTGAAATATCTGAACGGTACCAATATTAATTTCCCGAAGTATCGATACACCGATACTAGCCGAGCTGTCACTTTCACTTCTCTCCAAAGGTGCGTGGACCAGCACCACACGTGACCGCACTCGTCTCCTTCGCTCTGGTTAAATAGCAAAAGTGAAGTGAATAGAAAGATGACTGCTCTGGTTGTTAAAGAACACAGCAGGAGCGCTATCTGTAGGGATCTATGATCTCCGCGATGCAGAGAACGCCACGGAATCCAGTCATAAACACGGAATTTACAGTTTAACGTGGAATGTCACGGAATTTGTCAAAGTTTGGATGAATTAATCAAAAGTAGGTCATTACACTTAAATCAAATAGCGATATGGACTAGTATCTGTAAATATTAAGCTGCAAAAGTGGATTTAAATATGAATCCTGCATGTTCTGCGCGTCTCTGTGTGAATGTGCTGCACCTGCGGTTTTGTTTATGTGGCGCTCGCGGTGATTTCAGCGTCTGCCGTCTCAATGAGGACATAAATACATCAACAATATCTCCAGAACTGATCTGAAAGGCACTTTACGAGCATTTTACCATTTAATTTGAGTAAAACTAGCGTCATATCATACACACACAGAACTTTAGAAGTATTCACGGCAACCCGTCAAAATAAAAGTTCGGTTTAACTTAGCCTATTAAAGACCGTGTGCCAGAAATAGGCTATATTACTATTATTTAGTAGAATGTACATAATACTACTACTTACTACTACTGTTAATTTTTTTAAAAGAAATAATCACAAAATATTTTTATTTTAATAGTAAATCCCCTTCATTTGCCAAAAATGTAAATGTTTAATTTTCATTAATTCAAATATAAATAAATTAAAATAGTTTTATGCCTTCATCTGATATCCAGTAAAATTTAAAAACACAACACAGAATTTCTGAGGGGGAAAACACATTTCATAAGGCTACTGTAAGAATAAATAAAAATAGTTTGTATGCATTCAAATAATAGACATGCTAAAACACAGAATTTGGTAACAATAAAACATAAGGTGAGAAAAAATAAAACATTTCATACGGCCCTAAACGTGTCATTTTTGTTACACTTTTAATAAATTAAATGTTAAATTGTATAATTTTCATGATTTTAATGAATTAGACATGCTTTTAGATTAATAGCATTTAATTTGACCATAAAAAAAAAAAAAAAGAGTCCAGAAAAATTCAAACGGAAAAAAAACGGAATCCAGAAAAATTTTTATGGAAAAAATTGAATGTAGAAAAAAATAAAACGGAATTTGGGGAAAAATAAAACGGATTTCATAAGGCCCTATATCTGGAAATATTTTGGTTATGAAGCAAATGAGAATATCAACAAATAGAACTTTGGATTTTAATAAGTACATGTATTAGTAAACGTTAGTTTCAATTAACATTTAACTAAGATTAATAAAAGATTAATAAATAAATCAACAAATGCAGTACCTCAAGACATTTTTTTATATAAAATATACCGCATGTTCTCGACTTGTTACATTTATCTTTAAATTAAAAAAAATACCCCCTTAATGTTGTGGCAGTTTTTTTCTCCGTGGTATCGAAAATGGTATCGAATATCGATATTTTTCAAGGTATCGTATCGAAGTTAGAAATTCCAGTATCGTGACAACACTACTCCAGATGGGCCGACATTGAGCGGTGGTGGTCATGCGGCAGCCTGGCTAGCGTCATCACCTATTCCTGATCCTCATCCGCCTTCCTTCCAACATTTCCTGTACTCTCTTTACTCCTATAAATAATAAAAAAGGCCAAAAATAACACACAAAATGTAGTTTTACGATTGCATGAAGAGCAAGAGGCAATGCAGTAAAAGCTTAAGCGCTGCAGCTGTGGCAGTCTCGTCGTCTTACTTGAACATGCTGTGCCATTCACCTGTACACATGGCACAATGCAGTCTCTCTCTCTCTCTCTGTCTGTCTGTCTGTCTGTCTGTCTGTCGGCCTGAGCTGCAGTGGGCTAAGGTTAGTTTACACTCCCCCTCAGCGCATCCAGCTGTCACTCTTCCCGGCCCTGTTTGCCTCTGTCATATTTTTCGTTCGCTCGTTATAAATGGGAGCCGCTCCTCTGATCTATTGCTTAATTGCCACCTAATTTGCATAACAGTGCAAATTAACGACCTCTCAAATGAGCGTTCATTTTTCACAAGGTCTTTAGGAGCTCCTTAAGAGGTGGTGCTAATTAGCACAGGAGGCAGCTGCGCTGATGAGTCGGGGAGCGGGCGAGAGGGGGGCGTGTCGGTAGGACGTATCGCCACGGCAACAGCCTTCTTCCTCTTCTTCCTCCCAGAGTGAAGTCCTCTGCGGAGACTTCTTTTGTCCTCTGCCCTGCGTTTCACCTGACCGCACTGAGCTGGTGGAGTGTGTTCCCCTGCGTGATCTTGTTTGACCGGTCTCTGCGTGCCGAGCGAAGCCTGTTGTACGCCTCTCTGGTCTATGAAATGCTAGTTTAATTAATTAAGAGCTGATAAATGACAAGTCAGAGCAGACGGCATGTTTGCCTAAGGTAGGAGCGCTATTCACACCCTAATCGTATCCTCCTCTGTTGACGGTGACCAATCGCCGCTCCTCACAGGGCGTGGACGGGCCCATGTGTGTGTGCCACTGGGTGCCGCTAAATAGGCCCCGCAGACGCCACTTAACCTGAGCTGCTTACAACAGGAACTTACCGGTAGATTTTGCAACTTTATACCACCCTGGCACTCGCTCAAGAAGCCCTGCGCTGGCTGACGCATTCTCTGCAATGTTGTCAGCGTTTTCTTTTGGTTTCTGGGTTTGTCCGAATCTTTGGGCATGTGTTGTCATTCACTGCCTAAGTTGCTTAAGTGATTTTGGCAACCATTAACCCTGGTAGCTTTACCAGCACAGTGAATTGGCTGCTGGTAAGCCGGTTGTTTATTCAGCACTGATTCTGTGTCTGAAGTTAGGGCTTGTTTTGGGCTCTCTTTCTAGTTTTTCTGAAGCCGACGCAGCTGCAGGTCTTCTTAAGAACTCGTGGTGAGGTGCGTTTGGATCTGCAGTTGGACTGCGACTTACATTTTAATGTGCGTGAAAAGCTCTGCGTTTCCTTAGAATTCACAACAGGAACTAAACTAAGGAATTAAATATGCATGTGTTGTAATTTCAGGAAGTATTTCTATAAAACTTTCAGAAATATGCATTGGTCATGCTCAGGAATTTAAATGAACAGAGTGCTTAAAATCAAGATGTTAGGGAGTTTTTTTTGTTGTTGTTTTTTTTTTAATGATTTCCGTCAAATGATTTTATCGAATGTCTTTAGCAAAACAACCAATAGCATAAAATCTCACAGAAGGCATTGTCTATGCTCACTGATGTTTGTGCCACTAAAACTCTGTCAGTTCCTGGAGGATGATGGTGTCATGATCGTGTTTGTCAGTTAAATTGATATTACAAAAGTTAACAGGATGACAAGTGTTATTGAGGATGCAGGAATACATGTTTGCGATTTAAGGTCAGTTTGCTGTCATAATTCTGGAAGTAGTCTCAAATGTTCATCAAGACTACGTTTATTTGATACATCAAAAAATAAGGTAAATCAGACATTTTAAGAAATACTATTATGATATAAAATAACCGTTTTCTAGTTTAATGTTTTAAAATGTCATTTATTCCTGTGATGCAAAGCTGAATTTTTAGCATCATCACGCCTGTCTTCAGTGTCACATGATCCTTCAGAAATCATTCTGATATGCTCAAGAAACAGTCCTTATTATTTATGTTCAAAACAGGTGTGCTGCTTAATATATTTATGGAAATATATTCAAATAAATAGAAAGTTCAAAAGAACAGAAATATTTTGTAACATTTTAATGCGGCAGTCTTTGCCAAGTAAAAGTGTTAATTTCTGTAAATAATTGACATCAATTAAAACAGTGTTCCCCAAAAACATACAGCATTTTTATAGCAAAAGGTATCAAATAAAGAAACACCAGGAATATCTAGTATTTACACAGTATTTGAAGAGTGTGTGTTATTGGGGACATGAAAATGCACTGCGTAAAGTAGGAATGACCCTCGTATTTCACTTCGACTGTAATGGCACTGCAGTCGTTTTTGTTTTGAAGATAAATTCCCCTTATTTACATCCCACTTAGCTCTCAGGTTAGCATGCTTGTTTGCGTCTATGTGGGCGTGCTTTTCAGCGCGCACAGATCCCTCCCCCGTTGCGTTCGCCTTCCTCCTTTTGATTTATTGGCTGTTGCGGTCAGAGCGTTGTCATTTCCTAAGTGTCGCCCCACACTCGTTTGCAGCCCACCGCGATCATCTTCAACTCTTTCTTTCGCGTTCTCTCGTTCACGCTCTCCCTGCCCCCTCTGCTTTTCCATCTCTGGCTGCTCTCCTCCTCGCTATTTTATCTCCTCCTGCGACTCCCTTTTGCTGCTTTCCCCCCACAATTCTCCTCTTTTTCTCTCCTTACCTTCTCTTCCCCCCTTCTGCTCCCTCGCGCTCTCCCAGTGAAAGGCTGAGAATACCCAAGGGAGCTGATGCAATTAAAATGCTAATCCTGTCTGTCTACAGAGAGAGGTAGAGGGGGGGCTGACAGCATGAGGGATTGCGGCTCACATGGAGAACTCGACTGAAATGGAGAACAGAGGATGGGGGGAGGTGGCTGGGGGCACAGAGAGAAAAGGAGGCGGGGTATGACGTGAGAGCAGCCCAAGCCAAAGGAGGAGGGAGGGTGAGCGAACCGAGGTACAGAGAAAAAGACAGACGAGGCCCGAGCGAAGGCGGCCGACACAGCTGTGATGGACTGTTTCTCCAGTAATGCACAGAAAATGGCAGCATTAATGTACTGCTTCCAGCAGCAAAGACAATACCTTCATCTGCTCTTAACACGTCACCTGTGCCGTACCTGCGCCTGATTATATATGCGCTCGAACCCAGCCGGGTGCTCTGAATATTTCATACCGCTCGCTGGCTTTTTCCGCTCGGCTCTATTGCACGTTTTCCTTCGCAAATGAGGGAATTCCTCGCCGCGAGGAGGGGCGTGCGTTCGCACCGATCAATCATAAATTTAATAGAAAGATATTAGTGCAACTTGGACAGATGCAGGGCATTAAAATATACATTATCTCATTAGCATGGCGGTGTGTTTGTATTAATGAAGTGTGCTAATTGAAAGATGTAACAGGCTGGCTTTATTAATCTTCTTAAAGACATACAAACATTGAGATGCGGTGGCTTTTCTGGCTTGTAATATGTTCGGGATTCAGAATGAAGCTGTAAGCGTTTACCACAAAGCTATTATAAAACGTATCCAGCCACTTTATTCATTATGAGGGGTTTCGAAATCAAGGCTCATGAATTGAAATATAAAGGGGTGTTAGAAATTTCAAGGGGTCCATATCATCATGTTGTGGGTTATTTGTGCAATTATCAGTAATCGCATCATAATTGAGATAATTAGGCTAAAGAAAAGGCTGTATGCTTGAGGGATTGGGCTGGAGGCAGAGCTCTTAATAGATATTGTGGGTGATACTCTTTGGGGAGGTGGTAAATTTCACTCTATTGATTGTGGGGCTGTGGTCGTAAAAACAACGAGCCTCCCCTCACCCATCAGAATACACACGTACACGATGAGCCTGGGTCACAATCCAGGAAAACAGGTGCGTTTTGAGTTTAGGCGAGACACACGCTTTACTACACGAGTGCATACGGTCTTTTGTTACTGTGACACTGACAAACCTCAGTACTTCCGGAGGGTGATTTCAGATTAAATGTACAGTTAAATCAGATGTGATGTTCAGTTCACTAGCTGTAAACGTCAACAGTCTAACTAGCATTCTCAGCTATTGTTTTTAAACTGTTGCTCTGCCTTAGTTGATATAAAAGGGAAAACTGAGAGACAGAGCACTATAGCACCCCTTGTGGTAATACTGAGAATGCTTTACAGTAATTTACATAATCATTTAAACTAATTTAACCCTTGAATAAATGACTGTTTTTGTAAAAAGATTTGTTAGCACAGATATTCACATTCTGTTTAACTTAATTTCTGTCTTTTGTTTTGCAATAAATTAAATAAATATTTAAATAATTTACCTCCAGAATGAGCTTTTAAAAAGCATAATTCTATCTTTTGTTTTATAAAAACAATATTAGTAATCATTTAAATAATCATTGTAATTTACCAGCAGAATGAATGACAGTTCAAAGTTTTTCTTTTTTGTTTTATAATGACAATAAATAATTATTGAAATAATTTCCCGCCAGAATTAACTTAAAGCATGTGTTTTTCTCTTTTATAATAATAATAATAATAATAATTATTATTATAAAAATAATTACTGACAGGAATTATGAGTTAGGAGTATTTGATGAAAAAGGAAATATTTCTAAATGGATATGTTTTTCTCTCTTTTGTTTTATTATATTAATTTTAGTAATTAATGACATTTACTTCCAAAATGAACAACGCAGAGTTTAAAGTTATTAATAAAACGTGGGGCAAAAAGGAAAATCTCACTGGGTTTCGCATTTCGAATGTAATTTTTAGTTTTTTGTGTTTTAAACCATTGACTAAATGCATGAAATCTTATGCTACAGTGTTATTTTCTATTGTTCCTGTGAAATGAATAAATAGTTTGACTTCATATCACGTATGAAACAACAGTATGCTATGCTCACATGGTGTTATTCACAAAAATAATCTTACTGCCGAAATCACTTTGAAGCAAACTTAATGTACTTGAGAAAAAGTGTTCTTTCATTTTGTTTGACTTTGGGGAGTTTTGCTGGCTGAAAAACAGAGGTAAAGGGAGGGATGGTGAATCGGGGTCATTAGTTCAGGCGGCTGGGTCTGCTGCATTCCTGAGCTCAGAGAGGGGGAGAAACGAAAGATGGAATGTGACTCAGAGAGAAAGAAAGAGGGAGGACCTGAGTGGAGGGACCCTGAAGGGGCAAGCAAGAACAAGAAAAAAAGAGCCGCTTGCCAAGGGAAAGAAAAAGTTTTCAAAAATGAGGAGGGGGGGGGGGGGGGGGCTGGAAACAAATTCTGTGCTGTTATTGGGGGAGGGTATGAGCTGAAGTCATTAAATGTGTTATCAGTTAAAGGGAGGATGGGAAATACAGCTTTGATTTCAGCGGGGATGGTACAGACAGAACATCCACAGATGTAATGCTGATTGCTTCCAACAAATGGCCTTTTAGTCGCACTATTTGTGTTTGAAAGTTTCTCTTTCTTTCAATTCACTTACAAAACAAACCGCTGTGCTTACATTAAACTATTCAGATCTACTCAACATTCTCTGGAGAGCTTCTTTTAATCTGTTTAACCCTTATGATCTAAAAGATGTACCTAAAGTTTACATGAGAGATTCCTTTGAGTAAGGTTTATAGTTTGGAAACATTTAGCAGAATGTCCAAGCTTCTTTTTTTCCCCATAAAGTGAATAGTGAACTTAAAGCTTAGACGTTCTGCTTAATATCTTCTGCAAAAAGGTTTTTCAGTTTTGGAACGGCATGAGTGTGACTAAATTATGATAGTTTAAATTTTTAAGCTCCATTTACTGATTTTTATTACATTTAAATGATCGTTTCCTACATTTACTTAAAGCAAGACCTTTTTATGTTATTTAATGTGCCATTGGCACTTCCACCACATTCTCACACACCACTGGGGGTTCATGAAACTCTGGTCTAGAGGAAAGACAAAGACCCTCAGTGTCATGTATTGTTGTTTTCTATTTTACACTTTGCCCTCAATCACTGGCTGGCCCTATGTGTGCACATGTATGGGAGTGTAGATGAGGTGCTCATATAGGAGTGAGTGATGGCTCCATAGCAGGAAGTTGACAGAGGTCAATGTGCCGGAGAGGTGTGTACTTATGGCTGCTTGTGCTTGTAGTGACAGCACATGCTCTCCTATTATTGGACCCGCCTCTGAAGTGCCATGCTGCCCTCTGCTGCCTCAGCCAGGAATTGCACAGTTAATTTAGTAGTGTCTATGTGGGATAAGGAAAAGTACCCTTAACTCTACATTGTGTGAAGTGACTGGTTTCTGAAAGCTTTCCATCTGATTGACCCTTGTTTTGTCTTCTGCAGTGTTGAGCATCAGAGGTGTACAGGAGGAGGATCCTCCAGATCCCCAGATCATGCGTCTGGATAACATGCTGCTGGCCGAGGGAGTGTCTGGGCCCGAGAAAGGCGGCGGATCAGCGGCGGCAGCTGCAGCTGCAGCAGCGGCTGGAGGATCACCCAACGACGGCAGCATCGAGCACTCCGACTACAGAGCCAAACTCGCACAGATCCGCCAGATCTACCACTCCGAACTAGAGAAATACGAACAGGTGAGAAACAGACACCCATCTGATCTTTATTACATCATTTCAGCAGATACTTGTGGGTTTGTGTATGTAATTTTTTTAATCAAATTTACTGATTTCTTTCACTGGTGGAGCGATAATGAGAAAAAAACGAAGTAATGATGATATCTTTTAGAAATCTTTTATTTCATATACGTATTTACCATTTTTATTTTTCAGAAAGACATTAAATTGATCAAAAGTGACAGTAAAGACATTTATAATGTTACAAAAGAATACTATTTCACTATTTACAAACTATTTCACATAAAATATCAAGCAGCACAACTGTTTTTAACATTGATAATAAAAAATAACAAATCAACATTAGAATAGAATGATTTCTGAAGGATCATCAAGTGAGACTGAAGACTCGAGTAATGAGTAATGAAATCACAGGAATTAATTGTATTTTAGAATATATTAAAATAGACAAAAGTTCTTTTAAATAGTAAAAATATTTCACCATATTACTGTTTTCACTCTGTTTTTGATCAAATCAATGGGAAGCCTTGCGAAGCATGAGAGACTACTTTTAATTAGGGATGCTCCGATCAGGATTTTTGCAGCCGATACCGAGTACCGATTTCTTGTCATGGTGATCGGCCGATACCGATGCCGATTCTGATGCTTCAAGCTTTATATAGCATATGTAATAATGTTATATAAATAATCAAAAAAATTATTCCTTATACAGTGAATTTTAATATTCCTTTAAAATGGTGTTTATGCATAACATGTGTATCAGGATACTCAATATAAGACAAAAATAAATGCAAACAAAATGTTTCTGATGCAACCCAAGGCAGAGATGGGCTAGGACTCGAGTCGCATGTTTATAGCCTTCAGACTTGACTTGACCTGAAATGACTCCAAACTATACTCGACTCGAGGAAAAGGACTCGAGTCTTTTATCCTTAAATACTTATATAACTGATTTTCAAAAGGCGGACCTCATCCGCACCCTGCCATCCATCCGGATCGCGAGCCGTAACAGCAGCACCATTTTAAGTGAGCAGCATGTCAACAGCGGAGAGATTCACATAACAAGCGCTCAGGGTTGTTTATGGTAAATATCTTTCTGCGCTATATACTCTAGTATTTTTATCTAAAGCTAAACACTCTTTATTCGAGCCCTTTCAACTCCGTGCGCTTTCTCTCTCTCTCCCGACGTGCGTCAGCACCAAGTTCAAGAGCTGCCGCAGTTATTTTAACAACGACAGAAACATGGCTTTTAATTAGGGATGCTCCGATCAGGATTTTTGCAGCCGATACCGAGTACCGATTTCTTGTCATGGTGACAAGAAATGCTGCAAATATAGTTATTTTTCTTACTATCTATTTATCTATCATTTAGCATCATTAATCTATAAGTACATTTATATATATTTAAACACCAATATGGAGAAGTCTGATGTAACTTATAAGGTTAATACTGTTCAATATAAGACTGAAGAGGAAAAAAGAAATAGAAACATTAAAACTACTGAAAGAACAAAACGGAGTAGTTTGATCACGGTTATCCACGGGCGCTGCGGATAATAAGCGGGTCGGGTAATAAAAAATGCATTCTGATTATTTGCGGGTGGATAAAATAAATCACAAATGATGCAATATTAACTAAATTTTTCTAAAATAAATTTTTTCATTAGGCAGATGATATCATTTGTGTGTGTGTGTGTTCGCCTGATCTGGAAGTTGCAGTGACAGAAAGGGTGACATTCCAGATAAAGTTTAAAAGGAGTAAAGCCTCTGTTAATGCTATTGAATAGGCTAATATGGCCAAAGAAGATATTATGTTTTATAAATAAATGTTCATAGAGCAGCCGCGATCAGCTCCGGTGCCCGTGCCATAAAGCCTGGGCTCTGCAGACACGTGCAGTGATGCGCAGATCAGCTCTAACGTCATTGAATCTGCTGTTAAAAATGAACCACCCATTCATCATATCATCATGCAAAACATACACGACATATAACAAATTTTTCATTGTTTCTCGAAACGTCAGCATTTCCACACTGGCGATGACTTGCAGCATATGTCCCCACGTATCATATACGTCGTCATGCGTTGACGTCATCAAATTGCGATCGGTTCGTGAGATCGGCCAAATGTATGAGTACCGATCGAGTCATAAAATGTGAATATCGGCCGATACCGATCTCCGGCCGATCGATCGGAGCATCCCTACTTTTAATGTATTTTTGTATGTATGTAACGATCCTCAAATCTGTTTGAAAACAGGCTTGCAGTGAGTTCACCAATCACGTGATGAACCTGCTGAGGGAACAGTCCCGCACACGGCCTATCTCACCCAAAGAGATCGAGCGTATGGTGGCCATCATCCACCGCAAGTTCAGCTCCATCCAGATGCAGCTCAAGCAGAGCACCTGTGAGGCCGTCATGATCCTTCGCTCTCGCTTCCTCGATGCCAGGTGTGTGTCTGCTTTTTGATCTGTGCTTATTCAAGTTTTAACGGTCTTATTCTGTTGGGCTACACTATTCCACAAATTATTAACCTGTTATCAATGAAATGCTCGTTTTTCCACTTACTTTGTCCTCAGACGTAAGAGACGCAACTTCAATAAGCAAGCCACAGAGGTGCTTAATGAGTACTTCTACTCTCACCTCTCCAACCCTTACCCCAGCGAGGAAGCCAAGGAAGAGTTGGCCAAGAAATGTGGGATCACTGTCTCTCAGGTAAGGTCACGCATGGTCTACAGTTGTCCAATGTGTATTTCAAAACCTGAAATTCAGTTTTCCAATAATGGAGCATGAGAAAAAATGTCCTGGCAAATAAATCCTGCCACACATTTTATTTTATTTTATGAAATTATGCTGGTTTTCATAAATTATAGAAATTATAGCATCATTTAAGCAACAGTAATTAGTTTAGTTAGTTGAGATATGTCCTGTCATAAAAGTTGCATCATATCCATAATGCAGCTGTTAGCGTATCATGACACAGCAAAAAAGTCACTAGCAGATACAGATCAGTTTTTGCTTTCACTTGAGTAGTTATTGATGGCAGTTACTGATAGTGGACATTTTCGTAAGGATGAGCACTTTTTGCACATATTGCAGGGTTGAAATGGTAAAGAAAATTTTGTCATTATTTATTTGCCCTCATGTCGTTCCGAACCCATAAGTGTTTGGATCATCTTTGAAACACAAATGAAGATATTATTAATGAAACGTGAGGGATTTCTGTCGCTCTATTAAAAGTCCATTACACCAAAACTTTGATGCTTCAAAAATACATTGTAAATTTAAAAAAAAAAATCAAGTACAAATTTAATTTAGGCTTTTATTCACACATAAACATTGAGCATTGCACATACATGGAGCACATCAAATATGCTAAACAGAAGATAAAATACACCAGCGTGCATATTAATCAAAATTTATTCATTTGTGTTTTGGAAAAATCTTTTAGGTTTAGGTCATGACTGAGTAAATAATGACAATATTTTCAGTTTTGGGGTGAACTATCTCTGCAGTTGAGTTGTGAACTTGTGCTGTGTTCACATCATGTCAGACTTCCCATAATTACAAGTTTCCCACTTGTAAAAACCGTTCATGTTTTTTAAACTCCTAATTACAAGTTGGAAACATTTTTTGACAGTTCCGATTCCTCCCACATAACTTGTGAAGTCAGAACTGCCAAAATAGCAGCAGCTTCAAAAGTTACAATTAGCAACTTCTACACATTTCTGTTTGATCTGTGTGGGGAAAATCTTTTACTAACAATAGAAGAAACAGTTGCAGCTAATGTTAAATTTGTGTGCTCAGAAAAGCTACAGCTATCATGTACAGCTGACATTAGATGTATAGATGGCTACCTACATAATGGAAAGAGGTAACCTTTTGATCAAATTTCAATTCTCACTCACTGATAAATAATTTATTTGATATCACACACAAATTATTTCACAAGAAGGACATTCTATTCAAAATTTCCTAATGGCAGATGGGCTACACTGTTTCCAGAGCATGTTTTTGATTCAGCTGTGATGAAAACAAGATGCAGGAAACACCGATTATGGAACATTTTAACTGAGTGCATTGCAGAAATATTCATTAAAAAAAAGTGTGCATGAAAATAAATTATGGCAGTATACCCCACTACCCTTGAAAAGTTGAAAAGTCTTTGTTTTTAAAAAAAAGTTATTCCTGTGGTCAAAGCTGAATTTTCAGCATGATTACTCCAGTCTTCAGTGTCACATGATCCTTCAGAAATCATTTGATTATGCTGATTTATTATCAATGTTGGAAACCGATTCCCTGCTTAATGTTTTTGTGGAAACCGTAATACATTTTCCCAGGATTCTTTTGATGAACAAAACAAAAAAAATAATTAAAAGAACAGCATTTATTTGAAATTGAAATTTTTTGCAACAAAGTAAAAGATTTTACTCTCACAATCAATTTAATGCACACTTGCAGGACAAAAGTATTAATTTCTTTCCCCCAAAAAAATATTACTGACCCCAAATTTGTGAACATTAGTGTAATGCAGTTGCGTGAGTTAGTTCAGCATGCAAGGACATCTGCAGGATAAGCACAGGAAGAGAAACCGTGTCAGATTGCACTTATGAAACGAAATATACAGTAATGTCTTATTAGTTGTAGTTCACTGTGATGAAATTGTCTGATTGGAGTTGTTTCACCTCAGGTCTCGAATTGGTTTGGCAACAAGAGAATTCGGTACAAGAAGAACATTGGTAAGTTCCAGGAGGAAGCAAACCTGTACGCCGTTAAAACAGCCGTGGATGCTGCCAATGTGTCGGCACAGGCCAGCCAGGCAAACTCTCCAGCAACACCCAACTCAGGTAAAGTGCACAGCAGCCCTCCCATCATCTCTAGCCGATAGTGAAACTACACTGCGCACACCGCTTGCCACAATCACTCTCCTGTCTACATGCTTTTCACCCTATTTTCATTCCATCTCAGTCTGTTTTTGTCTGTCCATCATAAGATCCTTTTCCCTGTCATCGAGAATGCTTGTTTCTTGGTATTTGCATCAAGACTTGCTGGGTGAGATTTAGATGTTGTTGATCTGGGTTGCGCTGCAAAGCTGACCAGATTGTATCTAGGTAACAGTTGTTTTGTAAACATCTTCAAGATAAAGACGTCATAGTGTCGTTTTTCTATGGACCTGGGCTGAATGACTGCATTCATCGCGCATCTGTAGAAATGTGTTTATGAATGGGTGTTATTAGGCGTAACATAAAGCAGAGTTTAGTTTATGGTTACATATCACAACTTGTCACATTAATATAACATTGTATAGACAGGAAGTTAATATGTGATCACAGGTTTCAGGCTCAGTCAGGCAGTCTGATTTTAAACTAATGCCAGACTTGTTCATTTGTTATGAATAATCATATTTTTTGTTTCTTATCCATCATGTTACAGAGGGGAAAAAATACAAATGAAAACATTATGAACTATTAGTATTATCCATACAAAAACAGTTACTAAAAAAGGAAATCTATTCATGTCACCTTTAACTGTGAACATGCAAATGTGGTGTTAATTATATTATAAACAATCTTACATTTATCTGAAGAGATGCTTAAGTATGTATATTTAAGGTCAAAGGAGTTTGGCTGACAAAAAAAAAAACTTTGGGAATCCCTGGATTAAAGGGATTTTAATCAGAATTGGATTGTCTAAATATAGATATGACCAAATTGTTGTTAAATTAAAAATCTGTCTGTTAAATTTCCATTACGTTATAAAATCACTCAAGATTGTTTTGATCATACCACCCACTCTCACCCCTGGCCAAGTGAACATTCACTTTCATTTATGGTTTTGCATGACCACTTTCCTCTAAGGCTATGGCGATAACCAATAACTTTCCGTTGATGACTAACATAGCCTCTATCTTTTTTTCTTTTCTTTTTTTTTATCTCTGCCGAAATTATTGTTGCTGTGTTTGTTGGTTTAACATTTTCATGTTACTTCCATATGTACACACGACACATCCACACACACTTGGTTAGAGTAGTTGAACCTCTATTTGCTCAGGAAGCAGAATGGAGAAGGTAGGTGATTTAACTTGGTATTGTCATTTTTAACAATACTCGGTCACCACGTATATTTTTAAACCCCACCTCCACATATCCTGTTTCACATCCTGCGGCCAGCATCTCAACAATGCATCATATCATCTAGAGGAAGTAGGATGTCAAGTTGTATACCTTCATGTAAAGCAACGGTCCACATCAGCACATACGTGATCGCTGCTTCCTGTTCTTCACCTGTTTTGTTCTGACGTCTCTAGGCAGCGGAGTAGTCAAACAGATTATCATGACCGTGTTGTATTTTGGAATGTGGTTAGTCCTGATTTTCACGCTCGACATAGACAGCAGACAGATTTTAACCACACACACTGTAGGCTTTTCCAAAACCCGACCTGGGCAGGGTTGCGTACCTGATGGGCTGCGTGTGTTACTGCAGGGTCGTCTGGGTCGTACACCCTCTTTCACCCAGGAGATGCCTACCTCGGGCTGCTGCGTTCACTCAACGGGGATGGCGTCAGCGTCACTCCCGCTGTGCAGCAGCAGGTAGGCACTGAGGACGTCCCCTCAATGCCCCTCCTCTTCCATACCTGCTCACAGTGTAGTGCTCTCTTCCCCTTTCCCCAAAGCTACAGTCCCAACCTGTGACATCCTCCTTAGATCCCACCCCAGAGGGCTTCGGCTCACAAATCCCAAGTGCAGAGCTCTATCCTGAAAACGAACTCCGCCATCTTCCCTGTGCCATTGCTCCATTTCATTTCTTCATCAGTCATCCACAGTCATGTCCTTAGCCAGTCCTTTGTCTTCTTCCTGTTAGAACTCTTTTCATCAAGGGCTCAACAGTAAGGATGTACTATTGATGTCCCAAGGCCACCCACTGAGTGTGTTTGGGTCAGTTTTTCTGAACAGTCGCCTGCCCCATCAGACCAATACTGCATGTGTTTTTATGACTCACAAATTTATAAATGTAATGTCATGTGATTTTTATTTTTATTTTTTTCCCCTCTCTCTCTCTCTCTATAAATACAATTTTTCACTACTGTTAAAGTTTGTTTTAAGTCATTTTTAATTTAAGTAATCTTTATATTTTTAAAAGCAGGGTAGGCGATTTGGTTCAAAAAAATTTTTTATTATGCTGGTTAAAAGTCTCTTCACAGCCCAATAGCAATCACTAAGTTAAGAGGTCTAAATGTATTTCTATGTATTTATATCATCTGTGGAAGGTGTAGGACCATAAAATGTTCGTCCAATCATATCCCTCGGTCCAGGGACAACGATAGGCTCTCGTAAATGCCTGTTAGCATATGTATTTGCATACCTCTGTGCAACCTGTTTGTGCAGACATGATACGTCACCAGCGCATTACATTACACTACTGCAGACCGAGCCAGAATGAAGGTATTATTATTGTAATATTATGCGCTTTGTACTGTAATGTTTTCTCAGTGAATGAGACACGAGGTGATCTGACAGCATTCAACCCTCCACCAATGCCGTCTCTCATCGTGTCGCTAGTTATCCTCTGGTCTGCCTGTGTGTGTTCATGTGTTTTGGAGGAGGCGTGGCTTTGGAGAGTGATTATGCAGAGAGGGTGGGATCTTATGCTTTCAACGCTAGCTTGCTATTGTTACCCTCCCTACTTTTCGAAATCCCCTACCCTTTCTTTGAAGTAAGCTTAACTTAAGAAAAACATATAAATGGTGAATATAAATATCAGTACAAATCTGAGCTACCTGCCAAAACACTTCCTTACTGTTGAGCCCTTCTAAATTGTTCTGATGCCACATTTACACTGTCAGCTAGTTGTGTTGTTTTTCTACTTTTCCAGCATCTGGAAAGAATCAAACCTTGTTGTTTGTGAAACTGCTTTTCACATCTGACTTTGAGAACTTTCAAATGTGTTTCTAATTTAAATGCATATCTCATGTGTGGTAATCAGATATGCATTTAATTTATGTATTTTTTGATTTTGTAGTCTGACATGAAATTTGCTGCTTTATCATTGTGAGGCACTAAGGAGTGCAGAGTGGATCACTTTACACGAGTGACAGACTGAAATAGTGCAGTGCAAATCAATTTGGACTAAAAGTGATAGTTTACCCAGAAATGAAAATACTGTCATCATTTACTCACCCTCATGTCGTTTCAAACTCAAAAGACTTTCGTTCATCTTCAAAACACAGATGAAGATATTTTTAGTAGTCTCTCATCATTTTTGTCCATCCATTGAAAGTCTACACAACAAAACTTCTGAAGACTCTTCTATCTACAAAGTCTTCTGAAGAGACACAATCGCTTTACATGATGAACTGATTCAAATGAGGCATTTATTCAAAACGTCACTAATGACAGAATTTTCATTTCCTTTCGTGAACTGTAAACAGATGGGACATCCTTATTTTAGAGAATGATGTGGTTTAGGCAGTGCATTGACTCTGAACTGATACATATATAAACTCACTACTCCTATGTTGTAGTTTGTCATATCAGTTTTGTTTGTGTTTTTGAGTATACATATGGATGGTGTCAATGTATTAGAAGTGTTGTTTATACTTTTACTGGTATGACTAAGACACAGTGATTGTGTTTGACCATTGATACTGATGTGACGCATGTGTGCTACAGGTGGATATCCTGCACCGTGCTACACACCTGACGGCAGGCTATGAAGATCTGTCAGGAAGTCCTCTTTACACCCCACACCATCTAGATGTGAGTGCAGCACTGACACACACACACACACATTCACAAACTCAAGCAACAAACTGCTTCTAAAAGAAAAAGCATTTGCTGTTTGTGTAAAGAAAGAAACTGCACTCTAAAAAATGCTGGGTTAAATACAACCCAGTGCTGGTAAATACTGGACAGAACACATGCTGGGTTGTTTTCAACCAACAGTTGGTTTAAATGTTTAGGGCAGGAACCCAATCGCCGGGTTTGTCCATATTGTATTTAACCCAGCAAGTTTTAAAGTGGGGGAAGATTTTTAGTTCAACTTCACAAAGAGCATTAATCTGTTCAGATCATCTCTGTTGGTAGACCTAAAGATCATTTGAAGGGCTAACATCTGCTCCCTGCAATTTGTGGCTTGTATGTTTCCTGTTTCAACATGTTTGATGTTCTGGTGTGAATACTGTCTAGATGCTTATCAGTCAGCTGCAGATAAATATTGTATGTTTGGACAAACTATTTGAACAAGCCCTGAACATTAAGAATTACAAAATTGTTTTAAAATAATTTTATTTTCAATGTAATTTATATTTTAAATACTTACATTAAAATATTTATATATTTTATAAAATAATTAATTATAGATTAATTAGAAATAAAAAAATAATAAAAAAAAAATTATTTTATTATTAGAGTACCACCGTCAATCGCAGCAAGCCTAGCTGGTATACTACTTTTGAAAATATATTCAGATAGAATATATTTTAAATTGGTTTGATCTTTCATAATATTATTGTTTTACTGTATTTTAATCAAATAAATGCAGCCTTCGAGAGCAGCCCTTCTTTCAATAACATCAAAAAATCTTACATTTTCAGCGTGGTAGCGCAATTCTGCAAAACTGGTTACGTCATTTGCCCACCACGGCACCGGCCCCCACCGTCGTTTTAATTTTTAATAGTAATAAAAATAATTTTGTCCAGTTAGACCACAGACATTACAATTAAATCTGCATGCTGCTGCTCAATGTCATATCACAGATCAGATTTAATTTATCACGTGACGAGAGTGAGTCGAGCTGACTGACGAGAAGAGTGAGGCGAGACGAGACAAGACGATAGCGGATGATTAGTTAAAAAACAAAATGCAAAAATGACTGTTTGGCAACATTTTGGATTTTGAAAAGCCTGTTGATTTTTGCCATTTATCTAAGGTGATATTGGAAGTTTTTTTAAAAACATTTGTTTCTTATTTAATTGGTTCCACAGTGTTTGCTGATTTTTACTTTATTTAAACTTTAATTAATTAATTTTATCTGGCATCAAGGTGCTCTCAAAATTGCTTCCAAAATTTCTTATTCATTTTGCTAATAAACGTTTTATGTTTCTTGTTTATTTGGTTCCACAGTGTTTACTTATTTTCAATTTTGTATACCTATTTAAACTTTGCGTAAGTTATTTGTTATTTTATATTAGGCATAGCCTATAGCATGGCGTATTTTTATTCGTTTTGTTAATAAAAGTTCTATGATTTATATATAGGCTAACTGCCGCTAATTCAAATGTGAAAGTAAAATGTGCACGGCCCCTTTATGACCCCCTCACCGTCACAACCCTAATACCTGCAATGCAAAGCTGAATTAAATAATTTTTTTAAATAATATAAAATTTATTACAATTGCGCTACCACGCTGAAAACATCAGATTCATGAGAGATTTGATCAAATACAGTAAAACTATAATATTATGATATATTATACCAAATAAATATATATTTTACAATATATTTTAAAATGTATTCTATTTGAATATCTTTTGAAAAGTAGTATACCTGCATTGCAAAGCTGAATTTTCAGCATCATTACTGCAGTCTTCAGAGTCACATGATCCTTCAGAAATCATTCTAATATGCTCATTTGCAGCTCAAGAAACATGTCTTATTATGAATGTTGAAAACAGTTGTGCTGCTTAATATTGTTGTGGAAACCATGATAAAATAAGTATTCATTTCTTTTTTTAAATTCTTACTGACCCCAAACTTTAGAATGGAAGTGTGTCATTTTCATATAAATATACAACATTCCATATATCCTTTTTGTTTTGCTGCCAGTTGTTTTTTTTTCAGTCTTAAGTCTTCAGTTTCATTGCTTATGTTACTTTACCTCATACTACTATTGTGACTCTCTCCACAGGCTAGCAACAGCTGGCAAGACAACACCAACCCTTCCTCCATCACCTCTCCACCAGGACCACCTGGCAGCATCCACTCGGACACCTCCAGCTAATGTAGCTCACGCTACACTCACTGACCCACACACACACACACACACACACACACACACAGAGCATCTCATCATCCAGTCTCACCCGTTCCCTCCTGCTGCTCACAGTTTTCGTCCATCACTAGCAGATGTCAAAGGTCTCACATAGTCCTCATTCCACTTTCTTCAAGGTGTGCCAGGGTTCGCGCGCTGAACCAGACTATCTGAAACACACACATGCTCCTCGAGCAGAAGATGCAGAACGTCACATTTGCTGAGGACGGGTCTGAATAAACCACGTTGTCCTCAAAGGGTGGACGGTCTACGCCCAACTCCACGTTACCTTTCCTGTTTCGACTTATCATGATGGGGATTACGCAACAGCTCCCTCCTCGCTTGTACCAAAGTGCTGTCAATGGTTGTCGCACCTTCCGCTTGTCGAAGAACAACCTCAGACAACTAAACCATGAAAACGCCATTCAGCCCGCTTTTTAATACGGTTTCCAATCACTGCTTCCGGCTTTCTCACAAAACAATCTGTCCTGCATTGTTCAACGTTGTGTTAAGCACAAATCCTGTCTATAACACTTTGAGCTGGTGGTTAGATGGAGAGGAATCCATCAGCGTAAAGGTACGCCGGACATTTGAACACTTTAACTAGCTGATCGCAGGAGAGTTTGGTGATGAGTTCGACGATAAGTGATTTGACGTGCGGTCGGCTACTACGCGTTTCCTCTTCCACTCTCTCAACAGTTGAGTATTTTTCCTGCAGCCCCCCACAATGATGCACCTGCCGCCAAATAAAAGACTAGACCTTGTGTTCGGAAAGGGGTTGGATGGATAGCTGGAGTATTCGTTTGGATTGGGACACGGGTGGGTATTTAGAAATATTTTTAAAGGGAAAGAAAAAATATTTCACTGTCTTCCATGCATGTAGGGTGTTGAGATGTTTTAGTGATTCCATTTAGCTTAACTCTTTTTTTTCTTTTTTTTTGACAAAAATATTATAAAAGGAGAGGGTGCGAGTAACAGACCAAATAAACAAATGAACTGCTCCAGAAACAAACTTCATACTGCCCAATCCAGTGCTTTATGCTGGTGTTTGGTTTCTCTAGGATTTCCGTGGTATTTCATCGCACATTTTCATAACAGGCATTCGTGACACACCGACCACGTTACGCAAAAACCTGTCTGAGGCGGCCATAGCAGTAAACCAATAACTCTGACTAGGAAAACCGTTACAGATATCATGAAGTTCTTTTGGTTGGCCGTGTGCTATGGCCTCTCATGTTACTGTGTTGTGTGTATGGGTGTCTGTTTTTTAAGGGTTGGTTTGTCTCGTCACTCACTCGTGCTTTTGAACTGATTGTATTTGTACGTGCAATTGAAAGCACCTGTTCCTTGGTAAAGCATGCTGTCTCCTTTTTGTTGTTGTTGTTGTTGCCTACAATTTCACTAAACAAAGGAACTCTGTTGTTTTGTAATCAGTTAACATAGCCAAGCAACAAGGGCTTTTCTCCTTTCAAATTTAACCAAAAATAAGCACTGGATGTGTTGTGATTTGAAACAGATGGACTAAAGCTAGTAGAGGAACATCAAATGAATTTATATTTCCTTTTTCCAGACAAGTTGTTTGTATTCCCGGAACTTGTTTTTATGTTTTGCTGTTTTTTTTTCCTTCCCTCTCGTTTTTTCTTCCCCAAGTTCACCTTTAGTCGCGGAAGCACCAGGGCGTTTTGATATATGAATGGAAATTCTATATATTACACAAAGGACTTAATAACATTGAAATGTAAATTGGGGTTTTGTTTATATGTACACATGGAAAAACGAACTCTGAGGAGCTTTTCAAGCTATTACTGTGTCCTCTATAGATTACTGTTAGTTCTAAACATTTCATATGGATATCTTCAACTAATGCTATTACTACACCAAATTTCTTTTTCTTTTCTATCAGTCATCTATGGATGTCACTGTACAGATTGTGGAATGTTTCAATGTATTTTCTCTTTTTGTATGCTTTTATTTTTGTTTTTTATTGCTGAGGGTTTTGGATTCGCTCATGAGAGAGTAATATCTTTGTTAGTCTTTGTAATATTCATTTTAGCATTTCAGTTACATTTTATTTGGATCGGGAGTCTCGAGTGTTATTTTTTTGTGTGGTTTTGTCAAAGCTGAGAGCATTTGTTTGAGGTGCTGTGAAAATCCACTCCGTTGATCATCACACTACTAAATTGATGGAATAAAATGCCTCATTGGACTAAATGCATAAGCTATGATGATTTTGAACATTACATATCATTGGTAGAGTTGAGCTCCTTAATGTCTTTTTCCCAAAAGTGTATCCGCAGAATCTGTTAAGAAACTTGGGATTATGATCCGAGGTGGATTCCATGGCACCTTATCAAATGACATCGACATATTTTCTCGATTTTTATCATTATTTTACTAGAAATGTAGTACACGCTTCCTTCTGTATTTACCATTCTCTCCCTCCTCTCTACCTCTCCTCTCTCCATTTCACTTGTATATAAACCCCATCATTTTCAGACTTGGTAGTCTGTATAAACTCCTTTTATACCTCAACTTTAGAACTGTTCTAGTGAGAGAGAAAAAAAGAAATATGAGAAAATTGTAGTGTACCTTATTAGAAAAACAAAAACTAATAAAATAATCTAGTGTGCTTTTGAGCCTGTAGTATTTTATTTTTTCTTGTTGCTGTTCATTAAGGGGCTATTTGCATGTTACGATCCGTAAAATGATCTGGTTGTGGCGGTTATGAATGAGCCATTTTTCAGTGCACTAGCCCAAACGTCTCGCCCTGCCTGAATATTTATGCAGCATAAGGACAATAATATGAGGATCATAATAAATCAGACCTTTTCTCCTCATCTCAAATTGATTATGTGCTTTGTAACAACTTGTTCTGGTGAAATGAAACAGCCCACAGTCAGCACAGGGTAAAATTAGAAACACAGCAAAACAAAACCTCAGGAATCGAGGCCATTGTTTGTTTCAGGTGGGGCTTTCTATATCAAAACATTTCAGAAGAGAAGTCGATAATTCATGATCATTAGAACCGAAGATCTTTTCTGTTTAAGTCTACAGGATTTCAGTGCCAATGTTTTAATATTATCAGGAGTTCTGCAAGTCTTATGAAGGTAAATTTAAAGGAACAGTATGTCAATATGTTCTCAAACGTCTAGGGAGAACTCAATTCTTTAGCAATACTTCTGAGTTTAAAAATATAACTTCCAACCAAACTCTATTACTTTTTTCATAAAATTAATTTAAATGTCTTATGGCTTGAATATCTGCGCTCCCAATCATTATAATAGGGAAATAACTGTGATGTTCTTTTTCAGTATTTCTGTCTTGTTTTCAAGTGCAAATGTCTAAAGATCTTAAAACAAGATACTTGAGAAACAAAATGATTAGAAGTGAGTTAATAATTACAACAATAACAAATATTGACCATTGAGCTCAGAAAAGTCAAATTAATTCAAAGATAAAACAAGGTGTCGTACCCCATCGACAGATGCTTGTTCATGCTTTAAGCATAAATTTAATTTTGTTCAAGTTTTTCAGTAATTTACATTTTCAAATGTATCCTGATTTAAGGATCATTAGATATTTATATTGGCAAGGAAATATACTAAGGAAGATTTTAATTTTTTGTAGTGCATGCGACAATGACTTTCTGCTCTATTTCAAGACCCACAGAAACCTTGTATTATGATTTTTTGAATGCTTTTGGTCTGTAAACACGCAGTTACAAAGTACAAACTCTCCACCAAAACAAGCTCTTCTATCCAACAGAAAACACGGGCCTGAAACGCTTCATTTGTAGTTCTACCACAACATCTGTGGCTGTGTCACCATTTTACACATTTGCATAATGTCCGCCTACCGGCTGCTTTGGCCCACCCTCAAAGCACAGTTGTGTAAGTGATTTCAAATGTCAAGGGGATGCTGTTTTTTCACCTCAAGAATGGATTTTAACACCCATGGCGTAGTTACCATACATATAATACTGCTTACAGCTGCTCATGAAGCTGAAACCCAATTACAGGAAGAGGAATTACGTTTCCGACACACTTTAAGTGGTTGACCAATCAGCGCAGACTTAACACTTCAGAAAGGTGGGCTTTGAAGACACAGGAACAGAGCGTGAAAAGAGTTGCAACAATGTACAGTACGAGAAAAATGTCTTTTGAACTATAAATCATGCAAATGTATTCAAGCAGACCTCAAAAGAAAACTATTTGTACTTTTGAATGAGCATAATATGGGTACTTTTAGAGTAATATTAGCACCAAAATAGAGCACAAAAGTTGTCGGTTCGGTTTCTGATCTCATTCCCAACAAAACGGTCCAAAAAGGGCCGTTTCATGAATATTCATGCTTGTGCTTTGGGAAAAGAAAAAGTTCCTGTGAGCAGCCCAACTGCCTGTGCCTCGTAACTAACTGGCCCAAAAGACTCCTAATACATCTATTGTAAAAGAGAGACAAAAACATGTACCAAAACAAGCTATCAAAAATGAAGTATTGTTTACTCTTTGTACAAGCTGTGATCATTTCACTAAGTAAACACAAAGTCATTTATATACACAGACAAATACTTTTTCTATAAAGACAATAGGCTTTGTGGCGAACTGGGCTCTAAACTGGTGGAGTTATTGCTGTTTTTCTCCGAGGGTGCCCCAGTTTTCACAGGCTCAAAGCGGATGCCAGAAGGCTCCTCATGCTGGCGCATTCTTCTCCAAGGGAAGCAGAGAATGCGTTTGTAGGTGGTCCTCATGTCCCTGTCCCGGAACGAGTAGATGATGGGGTTCACCAGGGAGTTACACTCAGCCAGAACCAGGCAGTACTTTTCATATTTAAGAACCTGACATTCACTGCAGCTGAGACCGTCCAGTAACAGAATCACCAGACCCGGCGTCCAACAGATCACAAAGGCACCTGTAGAGAAAGGAAGTCACAAAAAAAAAAAAAGCGAGAGAGAGAGATGAGTGCAGGGCTGCGTATAGTTTGGTTTACAAGGTGCAAGCCACCACAGCATGCAAAACAAATGCATCATCTTGCAAACACACACACAAAACTGTGGCCAAAATATTTGTAACATTTTCACCAGTTGCAATTTAATATTCAAAAAAATCATGTCATTTAAAAAGAATGTATTTATTTGATCAAAAGTGACAGTAAAGACTTTTATAAATGTTACAAAAGATTTGCATTTCAAATAAATTATTCTTTTGAGCTTTCTATTCATCAAAGAATCCTGAAATAAATGTATCTTGGTTTCCACTAAATTTTAAGCACAACTGCTTAGCATTGATAATAATAAGAAATGTTTGTTTAGCAGCAAATCAGCATATTAGTATGATTTCTGAAGGATCATGTGACTCTGAAGACTGCAGTAATGATGCTGAAAATTCAGCTTTGCATCAGAGGAATAAATCGCATTTTAAAATATACTACAATAGAAAACAGTTATTTTAAATTGTAATAATATTTTACAATATTCCTGTTTTACTGTATTTTTCAAATAAAATGCAGCCTTAGTGAGCAGAGGAGACTTTAAAACATTAAGAATTTTAACAACCCCAAGTGGTAGTATTTGTAGAAATTAACCACGTTTATGACAACTAATGCATCAACTAATATTAACAAATTAATTACTGTAAAGTTTTGCCTAAGTAATGGGTAAGTTGAATACGTGATTGTACATATCTTAATACATTTTATAAATACTTTATGTATACAAATAATTTATAATAGTGATTACAGTGAAGATTTTTTTATATACGAATTATTAATTGATAAATATCACCACATGATGTTTTACAACCTCAGCTGAACTTTCGGCATAAAAAGATCAAATTACCCGATAGCATTTTGATTGGCCATTCCTGAAGTTTGTGCATTATTTTTTTGTTGGTTGCACCAAACGTTTAATGTAGGTAAACTGTGTCATGTGGGCTCTCATTTCAAGATACTCATAAGAAATTTCTAGATCTTTTATACTTACTAGTTTAATTGTAATGTATCATTTGCATGTGATTTTACGTATATTTACTCACAATAGCACCATGTGCTCAGTCAATGCATTTCTTTCCACACCACTGCATTTCAATCCACCGAATGAATGCTGTGAATCCTAGAATCTTAGGGCAACTAAAATAACTGATTCCAGCTCGAGGTACAAAATTAGCAGGTGCGAGACAAGCAAATCTGAGCCAAACCGGTTTGGTAAACTTCCTTTGGGGTTGACATTTGTTTTTTTTCAAAAACAAGCTAACAGTACTTCACCACAAAAAATTAGAGATAAATGAGACATTTTTTTCATTTTTAAATGAGTTTGCAAAACAGAAAATCAAACTTTCACTCAGTCA
The DNA here is from genome assembly GCF_936440315.1 of Barbus barbus. Taxonomy (NCBI): domain Eukaryota; kingdom Metazoa; phylum Chordata; class Actinopteri; order Cypriniformes; family Cyprinidae; genus Barbus; species Barbus barbus. Next base: position 20,103,230 of record NC_136731.1, on the reverse strand, counting down.
ACACACAGCGAGTAATCTCACAAACGCCTGAAGTCTACATAAGTCTCAAGGCCTTACCCAGAATCATGGACATGGTCTTCATGAGGCTGATAACGGTCTGATTGTTCGAGGGCTGATCTGTGTGTGGGGACATGACTTGGCTCCGGCGGCGAACGTAGATGAAGATGTGCGTGTAAACGGCCACCATGATGAAGAAGGCCGTGAGGTTGAGGATGGCCCAGGACACTAGGAAGCTGCGGGAATACAGCGGCGCAACCGTGCAGCAGGTGGACAGGTCACAAACACAGTTCCAGCCCATGGTGGGCACCAAACCCATGACGACGGCCACCAGCCAGATGGTGACTATCAGCATCACCACACGCTTCCTGGTCATGGTGCTGTGGAGCTGCATGGTGAAGATGGTCTGATGGCGCTCCACTGCCACCGCCAGCAGATTGACCACTGATGCGGTCAGGCTCATGTTGATCAAAGCTCCACGAATAAACCACTCTTTGATGGTCAAACCGATGGTCCACGGCCCCGTGTGAAACACCAGGTAGAGATACGAGATGCCAGCAAAGAGGTCCGCAGCCGCCATGTTCCCAAGTAAGTAATAAATGGGAAAGTGGAACTGTCGGTTGATGATTATGGCCACTATGACCAACATATTGGCCAGAATAATAAAGACACAAATCGGGAGCCCGAGGCCGACCACAATGAAATCATGAGTGCGCCAGTTGGGGCTGATGGGCTTGCCAGTCTTGTTGTAGAAGTAGGACACTGGATTGTCATAAGCCTCACAGGTAGAATTAAATATCATTATTAGAGAAGTAGTTAATGTAAATCAGTTGCACCAGTTTAGTTGTTGCCAGTTTGTCCTGATGCTGTAATCCTAATGATGTTGAGCTCAGCCACCATTTGAAATAATGCTTTTACATATCAAAAAACGTGCCAGTGTTGCTGCTTACAAGGCGTGCCTTTTATTGTTTTCCAATCCTAAAACACAGGAAGACGTGAGTGAATAGGTTCATCTTTAACAAGAAAGCAGAGGATACTTACGAGGCTTCATCAGACACACGCTACGCTAGACTTGATTTCAAAGTAAACGAAGTAATTATGTTTACAATGTTCATAGTTCAATGTTCAAACAATTATGTTTCCTAACTTCATAGTTTATAACACACGAGTTTTCATAGTAGCTACACCTGAAGAACAGAACGAGAAGTTAAATCAGTTGTGGTTCCTGTTACGTATATTCAGTGAGAACTGAAGATTAAATCTTCTCAGAGACTTATTCGCCCCTGCAGAGGCAACTCACGCTGTACAGTTTGGCTCGGCTACTTGTTTCTAAAATGACACTAGAAAAAAACACACACTTACCGTTGCCAGAGCTTCAGAGCAAACAAAGAAAACACACATAACAGCAGCTCAGAGTTGTTTTGGCACTCGGCCGCTCGCCGGAAACGCTCGTGTTCTGGAGAAACCTTCAAGAGACCCGAGATCCCCTTGTGCGCCTCCCTGAAACCTGATTTGATGAAGTCACCGCCCGAGGATCCAATGAATGCGAGACTGCTGTTCAAAATGTTTGCTGACAGGTTCAGAAAGTAAATATTTCAATTAATTTCCCAGAATCTGCTACAGAGTGTATGGCAAGCCGTTTTCATATTTATTCCTTAATGCTTGTGACAACCACTAGATTTCATATCAGTTTCAGTAGACTGTCCCTTAACTATTAGAATAGCAGCCAGTACCTATTCAGGTTTTTATTACTAAATGAATATACAATAGTACTTATTTATAAGACACGTTACTGTTAACATTTTAAGTGAATTATGTGGACATTCAGGTAAGAAATGTTACTAGTAACAACTGGGAAAGATAGTAGTGTCTCCTAATGAAACTTTGGAAGTAAAAATTGGATTAAAAACCAATATGGAACACAGTCAAAATGAAATTCAATAATGAAAATGTAAAAATTTTATTATAAAGACTAATTTAATAGATAGGCTTCTTATCACTATTGGAAAACATAGCTTGCCATTTGAGGTAACAATGTGGCAAAGAAATTCTTTTTAAAAATGTTATCGTGACTACGACTTGTTAAAGAGTTCAAAATTGATTTTCATTTAGATTTATTTGTATGTTGACAACAACAATATAAATTTAGCCGATTGTCCGGTACTGTCACATACAAACAAATTGGACGGCCGTTCAGACTGTCTGGCTCCAAAATCATCATATAAACATTAAAGTATCATAAAAATACCATAAAGGTATTACAGAAGTGATCTGTATGGCCCATGCACTATAGTCAGCCAACCAAACCACATTTAATGTGAGAAACAGACTACTCAAAGTTTGAGTTATAATTAGAAATAAATGTTGGCAATGACCAACAAAAAGGGTCTTGAGAGAATGTTATCTGCTTTTGGTTACAAAGGTTGCTATTTTTGACTGTGACGTATTATAATCATATGCTCAGTACATTTTCACCTCAAGAATCAGGGATTTTCTCAAGGAGAGTTGTCAATAATTTTTAATGGAACACTTGTACCCAATAATCACAGGAACAAGACAAGAAATGGAACAAACTCATGAGTCATTTCCATGCGGTTTTACAGGATTTAGTCAAACTAACTAAACTTTGCATATACCTATAAATATTTCCTGACAATTTATACAACATTAATTTCTCCCTTGCCTGTGTGAGACAGTTTACTGAACAGAGCTCCCACCTTTTTTGTTATTTTAGTACTATTTAATTAATTTAAGACAAACCAGACTAAATGCAAGTAGCCTAGTTATTTTCTCAGTGAAAACCAGAATCCTTGCTAGGGCTAATAACTCAAAATAATTTCTTCATTGCGTCAAAGGCAATCAGTGATTGTGTTTTATGATGTCTTTATCCAGAACAAAGTCCCAAATGAGTTTGTTGACTCTCTCAGGTTGATCTTGCTGTACCCAGTGGCTGCATTCAGGAATAGTGTGAATGACTACCGGACCCCTTACATAAGGCCGTGTTCCACCGGACATGCCCTCGACCAGTATATTGTCTGCCTCACCCCAAATTAACATGCAGGGCACACCGACATCCTGATGCTTGTACAGAGTGTTACTGTAGAAAGAGAAGTGAATAATAACCACTTAAAGCAATAAACTGCCAAAGACATATAAATGATAGTGTGACTCATTTTAAACCTGAGAAGAGAACGAAAGTAGTTCAGAGGGCCTGTGAGTCCTCTGGGCTGGGACAGCCGGTATAGGTATCCCTCCAGCTGAGTCTCAGTCAGTTGTCTGGATTTGTTCCTGATGCCCAAATTCTTGCCACAAAACAGACTCCGAACCAACTATATGCACATGACAGACAAAAGTTGCAGAGAATCAGCTGTCACCACTTCTGAAATGTCACCATCAGACTCAAATTCAAAGGACAGGAAGTTACACAGAGTTTGTCTTTACTGTTTCCTGTTACATTAATAGCAATGTCAAAACCGAAATTACCTAACTGTTAATCACATTGTCAAACATCGGGGGGCTTAAAGAGTTAATGGTTAAAAGTGTTCACGCTACCTTAAAATCCTCAAGAGACAAAACAATTTCAGGCAGCATCGGTAACTGGAAGAAACATGCATGTCCTGAGCGCAACAGCTGAGAGGGTCTTCTCAGAACGGCGTCTGGGTTTTACAGAAATGAGTGTCAAAATGAGTCTGCACCCAGATAAGTTTTGGTTCAGAAACAGAGTTGTGTTGAAAAACAGAAATGAATTGATGCTCTGTCTGGAAATTGTCAGTGTCTTACCCAACCATGAGGCAGGATGAGGCGCATTCATGATAATGAGAAGTTGCACCATGTCTGGCCTCTCCAGTGCAAAATGCCATGCCAGCATCCCTCCCCAGTCATGCCCCACCAGTATACAACTTGTGTGACCTGTAATTAAACACACGTCATTCCAGTGGTTTATTGACTGAGGCAAAACTCATTCACATTCAGCCGTGGCCCGTCTGTATGGGCAGTGTCTCACCTGAAAGGATAGTAATTGTAAAAGCACAAATAATAAAAGATAATAATAATAGAAACAAACCATAAATAGAATGTAAATAACTTGTTCGTTTCTGTTTAGTAAATAACCCAGCACTTGACATAGCTTTGTTTTATCTTCCTGAATTGTTCCACAACTCGTAAAATTCGAAATCAATATTCACTCACAATAAATACTACATTGAAAGGATAGTCCAGCCAAAACTGAAAATTCTCATCATTCATCAGTAGGAGTTTCTCTCTTCTGTTAAGCACAAAAGAAGATATTTTGAAGAATGTTGGTAACCAAGCAGTTGACGATAGCCACTGACTTCCATAGTATTTTTTACCATACTATGGAAGTCAGTGGCTACTATCAACTATTTGGTTACCGACATTCTTCAAAATATCTTCTTTTGTGCTTAACAGAAGAGAGAAACACATACAGGTTCAGAACATCTTGAGAGTGAGTAAATGATCATTTATGCCTGAAGTATCCATTTATTCTAAGATATCATGTTATTCTGATATCATTAGCTCTGTACTTGTACTGCATTTCATTAGCTCTGTACTTGTACTCTGCATAAATGACAATAAAGTTGAATCTAATCTAATCTAATCTATTCTAAGATAATTCTATGTATGCATTCTATGTGTGTATATAGGAAGGTAATCAATATTAAAGCACCACACTCAGGCTGAATTACGCAAGTGTTCTGTATGTGTTCAGTCATTTGAATGTAGAACTGCTATTAGCAGTTAATTTTACCTTTATGTGATGTGGTCAGTAAGCAGAGGCAGACAGTAGTGAAGTATTTTTGCTCTGCTGTAAAAGCACTTTTCAAGTGTCAGTACTTTATCAGAGTGTTTTTCTTTAGAAAACTTTACCTCACAACATTCCAAAGCATAATATTGTATTTTTTTACCGCACTATATTTCATATTAAATATAATTTAATACTTAATTACATTAGAAATCTATTACTTTCTTCATTTTACTCCAAAATAATTCAAAGATTTACTTGAGTACAAGAAATTACTACATATTTGATGTTTTTAAGTATTAAAGGTAAAAAAAACAACTTTAATTTATGAAATGTAGTGCAGTGAAAAGTATGACATTATGCTTTGGAATGAAGTGAAGTAAAGATTTCCAAAGAAAAACACTCTACAGATACTTTTTAAATTGACTTGAGCAGTAAAAGGCTTCTCTGTCAGTAAGTACCCAGTTCATCGATGGTGTCTCGGATGTCATATAAGAGTGTGTCCAGTGAATATTCCTGCAGAAGGTCTGGTGCGTCAGAATCTCCACAGCCACGCAGATCTAGCGCCACCGTGTGGTAATGACTACTGAATTCCTCTAACTGGTAACGCCAGGAGTACCTGCAGGTCATATATGCATTAGTAATATAAAATGATAATATATTTTATATAAATTTAAAACACTCCCACATTGCAACAACAATTTGATATAATATAATAAAATAAGGCGTCATGTCTTCACTCAGATAAAGACTGTCATTTTCTTCTTGAGAAAAAAATTAAGATGTTCTTAAGAATTTATTTGAGAACTTAAGAATTTTTCAAGAACTGCACTTAAGAACATTCTTACTCAATTCGTGGAATTTATCTTAAGGTGAGACACTGCAGGTGAATTAGTTAAAAAAATAACGAATAATTATCACCTTACTTACCTAGTTGATTGATTACATTGATAATTGCAAACATTTTTTGTATTACAAGCTTTCTAAAATGTTAGGTTTAAATATGCAAATGAGGCATTATTTAATGAAATATGCGCTAATTTGCATATATTTCTAGAACAAAAATCTAAACACTGGATGAAGTTGGTTTCAAAATTCTTATTTCATTTTATTGAAATATTAGAGTCAAAAGTTTTTACAGAGGGAATTTTGGGTATCTCATTTTGTCACTCCATAATTCAGAAATTACTTAGAACAGACAGAAAACTAAAAATTTTGGGGGGAATAAAATGTTGTATATAATCAAGCAAATTATATATGAACAAATCCCTCTGGAAAAACCTTCAGGATATAGACAGGAATACAGATGTAAAGTTTGGTGTGTGTAAGTGCTACTGAAGTGGAGCTATATGGCTCAATGTAGGAGAGAAAACTCATTTTGAGGAAACGGCCTTTAAAAATATGTATTGTAATTGAAATCTATTGACACAAATAGATAAAGTGCTATAAAAGAAACACTTAACAGTGTCTTTTGGATGTTTTCTTTCCGCTAGTCTGAAAAAATACTTTATGAAAAACCAAAAAGCCCAAAATCTCACATTTAACAGGTGCATGAAAAACTGTGTTTTTGCCTGCAGTGTCTCCCCTTAAGAAATTTCTTAACTTATTTCTTAAGAAGATTCTCATGAATCCAGCCCCTAAATCTACAATATGAAATAAGCAGAAATAAAAAAATGAAGGAGGAAGTAACCAGTTTTCTGGGAAACCATGAAGAAACAGCATTAGAGGCTTTCTGTGGTCTCCTTTGGTTACATAATGAAACCTCAAGCCTGAGCTCTAAAGAGTAAAAAAAAGAGCAAGAAAAAGATGTCACAAAACAATGTCAAATCATTAGAAGAACTGACTCGCTAAGCAAATAACTAAGTAGCCTATAAGTAAGTAAATAAATAAGAAATTGTGAATACCTCGCCTCTTTTCAACTATTCCAGCAATCTTATGAATATCAAATTTTGGAAAGATTGGAAATATATAAATTCCTCTAAACAGTGAGTCTGCGTAGGCCTATGTCACGCTGATTAGTGTGATTCCATTAAAGACAAAAGAATAGAATTGGAATAGATTGAGGAACTCCGTGTTCTTTCTATGTCTAAACACAGGTGGCGCAAGAGCACAAGATATCGATGATCATGATTTAGCCTTCCCTTCACCTCTCTCACTAAAGAACGAAAAATAAATAAGATTTACTTTAAAACATATTTAACTCAGAAATTGCTTGTAAACTTCATATAATTACAAAAGTAACAAATTTAAAGTAAAATTTTGAAATTAAAGTGAGTGTCTTACTCCAACAGTAAATCGTTTTATTTACTTCTTCGACGGTGTATAATGACCTTGTACATATTAGGCTTCTTTGTTAAATGTTTTTACAGACATCAGGCTAGATAATTGCTAATATTTTTCATTATAAATCCTCTCACCCTGCCCTTCAGATACGCATGGTCACCAAGTGCAGGGTCTTTTAGACAGTCTGGGGGTTTCTTTCGGACGGTCCATTGAAAAGTTCCATATGGATCCCTAAATCCAGTCCAGGCCATTCGGATCAGAACCAAACAAGCAGTAATTCCAGCTGTGCCATACACGAGGATGTAATATATTAAAGCCAGAATCCATAAGCTTAGTCGAGTTGGTAATAAAAGCAGGTGCATTATAGAATTGCTCATGACTGTCGTAATTTTGATAGTCAGGGAGATATAGAGACAGGCTCTGTGTAGCAAATGTCCCTTGTCTTTGGAAAAGTTCACCTTTCAAAATAAACCCCATGTGACTGTGTGGAAACAACTGTCACTGAGCTATTTTTGTACCACAAATAAGTGGTCTGCGAGACTGGCATAAATACAAGCTATTTTTTTCTTATCTTAACTTGAATATACATATATAGCCTGATTAATTAATATTTAGTTACAAAAATAAATAAATAACATCTAAATATCCATTTTTATCCAAATATCCAAATACTACATGACCGGTTGACGAGATTGCATGTATCAAAAATATGTAGCTTACTTCTAAAAATTTGACTTTAAGGTAACAACTATGAATGTGAACCTATAGTCTATGAAAAAGGCATATTTTATACATATCAGACACAATGTCTTTAATTATATAGTAAAATGTATTATTTTGAGACTAGGACCCACTTTTCCTTATAAAAATGATCATGGGTGTTATTTTCCATAAATGTTTGAACCTTAGAATATCATGCCCAACAGACCTAAACAAACTTTTCTTCACAAAGTAGTGAAAACACCCCTATATATTCTCTTCCTCTGACTCACAATGCCCTCTCCTATAGTTGAAATCTCAGTGCATTTTCATTGTCGACATTTACACATGTTACAATGTTTTCGCTCCATGCAATAAATTCAGGTCCTTATTAAATGAACTGGGTTTTCAACATATTTGCTTCAACTGCTCAGGTAATGTTAATGCTTTGAGTCATTTCAGGGGCAGC